>NC_138726.1:33504591-34104591 GCF_965113295.1 Leuciscus leuciscus | reverse complement strand
TATGGAGGAAAAGAGGAGAGAAATGAAGAAGAGGGAAACCAAGAGATAGATACAAAGAGAGCATGTGAAAGAGAGCCTGATAAGAAAAGCATGGTGGAAAATCACTGATAGCAAATAACAAGTTGTTATTCTTAACTCATTCCCACAGTGGTAGACTCGGGAATGCATTTGTGTGTGGAAAAAGTCCCACACAAAGAAATAATTTTCATTTGGGCATTTCTCCAGCTTAAGCATAATGCACACTGTATGATTTTGGCCACAAGTTTGCTGTCTAAGACAGATTTCTGCAATCATAAAAGATTTCTTTCAGTGTAGGACAAAACTGTCAGTTATTGAACACTTATTGTGACATGTTCACCAACATCTGATTATTTTGATAAGCAAAATTGTGTATAAATGGAAAACTATAAAAATGCATAATGGTTTTGTTAGGGTTGTGTTCACGGGTGAGCTATAGAAATATAATTTAGCTTAGTGTAAACACGATAGAGGTCAATGGAAAGTCCACACCGTGACAAAGATACAAACTTCTGTGTGTGAGAGAGGTTTATGTTAAAAATGCTGATACTAGCTCATAAAATATGCAACACAAACATCTCATTATTCACATTACTATTGAACTATCAGCGTTACCTTGAAACTGCTCTGAAGAATGATCAGCAGTTCAAGACTATAGTTGCCCAGCCACATAATTTATTTTTTTATTTTCCAGGCAAAACATGGCTAACAAAGAAAAAGACTTGCTTGTGTTTGTGCAGTATAATTTCACATGTAAATGAGAATGTCAGAATGGACGTGGACCGTGACCTAAAATGTTCAGTCAGTGCCGTCAATCTGAGCAAAGTCTTAGTTGTTGTGCAATCTGACAAGCTGCAATTTTAAACAGGAAAAAATCTGACATTAACAACTGGCTTTAGCTAGTTAGCTTACTTGAGAAGCTGCCCCTACTTCGAGGAGAACATGGAGCAGCATTAAACGTCTTATTTTATGGCATGATAAACATTGCAAGCTGATTTGCTGAAATATAATTCTAGAAAATGGGCCCTATTTTAACGATCTAAGCGCATGGTCTAAAGCGCAGGGCACAACTGCACTTAGGGCATGTCCAAATCTACTTTTGGTAGTTTAACGACGGGAAAAAATGTCTAAAAGGGTTGTCTCTATTCTGTTAATGGGTGTGTTTTGGGCGTAACGTGAAATAAACCAACCAGAGTCTCATCTCCCATTCCCTTTAAAAGCCAGTTGCGCTTGATCCTTGGCGGATTTCTATTTACATGACGGAATCTGCAAGTGGAAAGACTGAACGCGTCTCCAGAGTGCAAACGGATCTGCTCGTGCGCAAGGTTAAAGCGCGCAAGCAGACCATCTACGGGACAAGCCAGATTCCACTATATGTTTGTGTACACAATATTAATCTTTAAATTGTAATCCTTTTATTTTTAATATGTGGCATGCTTGTGTGCTGCTGCACTGGGATGTTTAATAAGCAGAGTGCACATGCATTGTGGACCGGCCTGTAAACCCGAATAAGTTGGTAAATCTCAAAAAATGTAAGGCAATTTTGCCTCAAATTTTTTAAGTTAAGAAATTCAAAGTTTAAGTAAGCAGAACTGGCAGATTTTTTTTTTTTACTTATACATTTAATTGTTCTTAACTTGAAATGTTTAAGTACACTAATTCATACATTTAACTTAAAACTCTCATGTAATCTCAATGTGAATACTTTTATTAGTATAAACTTAGCTAGCTTTAACAAGCTAGTTTGTTAACATACTAATTTAACAAACAATAGTATGTTATACAGTAGCACTTTCTGTATGAGTGCAGCAATATAAAGGTTGTATTTGCAAATCAAGCTGCATGCACCACTTGTCACCATGATGGTAACTATCCTAAAACCAACATTAACAGAAATTCTTCTAAATTAGCATAACAAAACATTAATCACTACTAAATCTCCCACTTAACATTAATCTTGCAAAAAAAAAAAACAATATTATATTACACTTAATTTGAGCATTTACTCTCCCTTTCGAGAGGCATCGGCAAAGCATGCTGGGAAATAGACATCCCAGCCTGTTCAGTTAAACTTAAGTTCGTCTAAATTAAAATAAATAATTTCATAAAACTCAAAACAATGAAACAATTCAGTTTACTTAAAATATATCAGTTCTGTGAACTTGAAAGAAGAAAAAAAAGTGCTAAATATTCATAAAAGTTCATTTGACTGAACTAATTAGTTTAATTTATGTTTGTCCTACTCAAACCAATTCATCTGAGCGTTAGGGTTTACAGTCGCGCACATACTACTACTGGCTCTTTAAATAACAAAAAAATATTGCGCCATTGACTTTAGACCAGGTTTTTGTTGGTCTATTTCAGTTGCCTCAAAATAGCAACGCACCAACAATGCGCCTGAACACACCTCGTTTTCAGACCAGCACGCCCATGGGGGCATAAATAGGCGCAAATGCATTTGCTATTTAAACAACGTGGCGCAGGACGTGAAAAGGATAACTGCGTCAGGCTGAAACTAGCAAAAAACACTTGATACAGCTTGGCGCTGTATTGCGCCGGGTGTATGATAAGGCCCAATATCTGTAAATCCATGCAAAATTGCAATTACTTTAATTCACTGGAAACATCCAATGGACACATGCTACCAGAGACCATTTTTGAAGATCGAATTACATTGAGTAAGCTAATTTTAAGTTTGCAAAACAGCTTAAATATCTTTTTTTTTTTTTTTTAATTGTAATGGCACTGGGACACACCTCATGAAAGCGGGACTGTCCTGAGTAAACCAGGACATCTGGTCACCGAGGCCTTTAGGCTCCTGTCAGCCTAATTAATCATCTGAATGAATGAAGTTGAACTTGTATGACATTTTCTGGTCTGCATTGCATGCTATTACAGCTGATGTGCAGCATGAGCAGATTGAGAAAGTGGAGTTTTAAGGAAACTAAGCAATATTTCTGCAGTGATCAACATGAAATCAGCTTCAGACTGGAGCCTGTTGATATAGTTAAACAAATGTGTATATGCTGCAATTGATGCTGTGAAGAGTGAATGAGATGAACACAAACATACAGTAGCTTCACTCACGACCTCAGCACCATCATCTTGACTGATTGATTCCTGGCTTTCTTCTGTAATACCACCATTGGTGTTGTGGTTCACTGCATAATATTGTTAGTGAAGCAAACCAAAGATGACATGCACCAACATTAACAGAAATGAAATGTTGCTGCATGCAAATTTTTATCTCAGTTTCCATTTAGATTTTTCCGGTGGAAGCCAAACCAATTGCATATTACATTACGGCTAGTGATTTAGCACTTAGTGTTCGAGTAATGCTGTTATGTTGTGTCCTCAGGGGTGCTATTTATATACTGATCTTTCTCTGTCAAATAGACAGTAAGCTGTTTCAGTCTTGCTCGGTCGTCTGCTCACGGTGCGGGTAATAGGTGTTTTTACTGTCACAGGTTATGATGGCTATTGACAGAAGCCATCACCCCATTGTGGGCGATTTTCATCATGTCATGAGCTCTGTGCGATTTGTCAAACCATTGTGTTGTTGTAAAAGATCATGTCAGAGAACAGTGTGTTCATCCAAAAATGAAAATTCTGTCATCATTTACTCGCCCTCATGTCAATCCAAGCCCGCAGGATTTTCATTCTTCTACAGAATAAAAAAGATTTTTTTTGTCCAATGGCATCCAAAACTGTTTGCTTACCAACAACATTTTTTTTTAATGTTCTGCAAAAGGAATAAAGTCATACAGGTTTGGAACGAAATTTTTTGAGTGAGCTTTCCATAAATGAGGACAAATTATTCAGTGTTTGGCACGAAAAAATATCAGGAATAATGAAGACAAGTATTCTGTACTAAATTATCTGTGCATTTCAAATCTTAACATTTGACTTTTTTCCTCTTATGTATTTGTTTATTTGCTTAACTATTTTCATATGTTTTAATGTTGCAGATGCTTATGTACACAGTGAGATTTTATGTTTTATATGAAAGGTCCAATATTTAAATTAATTGGTTAATTTACACGGAGAGTTACTCTATTTTAGGGAATGGACTGGATTTTACTTCACCTCACCTCACCTCACCTCCTTTTCATTTTATAAATCATAGATGTTTTCTCTTCACTGAGTCACTCCATACCATCGTAAAATAACAGCACTTTGGTATTCTTTCAACTAATAGATGTTCTTGTGTACAATTCAAGAATAGAAAGCAGAACTCTTCAGAATTGACTTGCCTTAAACAGCACCATGTGTGCGCTCTGCAATTGCATGAAACATCCTAATATTCACTTCTGTGGAAAAATGCCTCTCTCCTCTGACTCTTTCTCTGTATCTGCCTGTGTCTTACTCTGCTTCTCTCGTCCTCTCGGTCACCTCTTCCAGACACTGGCAAAGGTTCCTCTACCTACTTTTTTCTATTGACATCTGGTAATCCCTTTACAGCTGTGAAAATAAAAAGAACATTTACCATCTTTCCCTCCACATACAGACATTCAAAAATTAATGAATGGAGAGAGAGTTTGACTAATGAGGCTTCCACGTGAGCTAAATTCCCCATTATTGACACAATAGGTCATTATTCCACCTATTCCTCTCCTTCAAAATGAGCAAGAATGTTTGAATTGGATCGTCTCCCACTCACTTGACTGGTGAAGAGTGCCTGAGGACAGCTGTCTCCACGGAGACCACATGGTAACCAGGGTAACCTGGCCTTTGACACTAGATCAGCTTTCAGAGGAAATGGGATGAACCTTTGGGGCAGAAAGGAGGGTCTCTATTGCCTCTCTTACACGCTCTAACTGTAAATCATGTGTGGTTAACATCACTCACATTAGTTTAACTTTCAGCATCGTCTGTTTTGAGTGTGTCTTGGACCGTTATTCTGCCCGCGGTCCAACACAGAAGCCACTTCCTCCTCTCTTAGGGTGATTCATTCGAGTGCATCCTTGCTTTCTTTTTCAGAGGAGCTCTGAACTCTACTCCTCATCTTCTCGTCATCACTTGCCCTCCTGCCTAAAATGAGAACCAAAAAAGTGCAAGAGTGTTCTTATTAGTAGGCTATTAGTTGTGTTGGTAGTAAGATGTTACAGCTCAGTCCAATCAAGACACAGAAAGCATATATTTCATGGAGCAAAATGAAGAATTGTTATTTTTATTTATTTAGTTAAATGATTGAAGAAAAAGACAGAAAATCAGGAAAGGTCCCATTAAAGAAAATTCTGTTTAATTGTACAGTTGTTATGTTTTGGGGTCACATCTTCTGACTTTTTATACATCCTCTCACCATGAGACAGAGTGAATGATTATATTAAGTCATTGTTCTGGTTCACATAATACAACATGATGAAATAATCCCATTTTCTCTTGCTTTCTGCCTCCCTTCTCTGTCCACCCCAGTAAATATATGTCTCTTCAACCTCTCTGTTTTCATTATTGCCCTGTCTGGAAGTGGAATACAGCAAAATAATCTTGCCATTCTCAGGTTTTAACATGATGGTTCAATAAAAGCTAAATGAAATGGAAAAGCTTTTTTTTTTTTTTTTTTTTTTGAGATTTGCTGATACATCAAGCAAACAGCATTCTATTTCATTTTGGGGAGAGTGAAAGGTCAACCTCTCATTTACTCCATCTTCTATTTACTCATCTCTTTCCTTCTCTCTCTCTCTCTCTACTACCCCAGTGTTATCCCTATACTCTGTGTGCAGCCATCAGGATTCAAATTGACCGTGACTACACAAGTCTGTGGCCTCCAAAATAACTGCCACATTTATCCATGAATCATCAGAGTCGAATAACAGCAGCCATTTTATCATTATGAGGATCCATATCTTGTCCTTTGAGACAGAATTAAGCAGTTGTATCCATATTTTCCCCATTTTGAAAATATTTGTGTCAGACAAACAAATTGAAATGACATTTACTCATGCAGCATAATCCTTAATGGATGATGACATTACAAGCGCAGCTATTCAAACGTGTACTTGTGAATGGCAGCCATTTGATTTCACCCACGGTGAGTGCTTGGAATATTACTGGCAAAGTTTGTGTTTGCTTTTTAATCCCCAAAATACTTCAGAGGAGAGAAGTCCTGCATTTACGATAATCAATCAGACATGCTGAAAGGTTTGAGCATGCACAGCCCCGTCCAAAAATATTAGCTAGTGTGCTTCTCTGCCAACACATACAGACTCTGGTCTTAAACTATTTGCTCAATGCCTCTAAGATCAGCGCAGCACAGAAAAAGGTGTAAAACATTTCATGATGGATATTGTGTTGTACAGGGAGAGGTTAACTAGACTTCGTTCACTGCAATGTTTTATGTTCACTTAAATCTTAGCAGTAGTTTTGATAATAGGCAAATGGTCACAGAGGGCTACTCTCATGTAGTTGACCTTTTGTGATCAAGTAGTCCTGTTCTTTTATAGTCATGCCCTTGAGCAAACCACACTTAGCCCCATGGTGCTACAGGACTGTTGCTGTAATTAGTGTAGCTGACGATGAAAAATTGTCTGTTAAAGGGCAAAGTCATAATCTCTACATATCTCTAACTGAGCTCTCAGTGTGTATGGAGTAGGACTCAGAACCAATAGCATGCTTTTTATCAGAACAGAACAATTTTCATGACGTTTCATTCTCGCACATGCATTCCTCGCGTTCCCTATTACTATTTAAGAGAAGGACTCTTATGAGCAGGTTCTTTTTAGTGAATCACAGATGCTAATGAATCAGTTGGAGCAGTTTCTCAATTATTTTAATTCCCTTAATGAACCGCAAGTCATTAATGTATTTAATAAAAATAAATGAGTTCATTCCTTCTATTAAAAAAAAAAAAAGTATTCATTGTTATTGAAATGATCCCATCAATTGGCACCAGAATTGCATTTCTGTTTTCCAAACATCCTTAATGGAATCATTGTGGAACTGGACTTGTAAGAGGAATCATAACCAGATAATTAAATTCCTTACAATTTCCATCCCTAATAATGAACTTAAAAGGACTGTTTGACTTTTATTTCAAGCTTTAAGAAACGTTTGATTTTTTTAACCGATTTCCATTTGACTCTTGCAGTTGGTACATTTATTCATTTAGGTTATATGTGTAAAATTATTCTAAAATTAATTTAAAATTGAAGGGCTAAACCTTTACATTTGAACAGTGACTGCTTAGAGTAGCAGCTTTTAAATGAACTGCTGTTTTAAAATCTTTCCGTCAAAGCTGCTGTAACGTTGTTATCATAGCAGAGACAAAAGCCCAGATGGTGCTTTTTGCACGTTTAAAGTGGTAGGCTGAGATTACTCACTCAGATCTCACTGGAGTCAGAACCAGAGAGTCCCTGCAGAGACGGGGAAGGAGATTAAGCTTTCCCTGTGGAGAATCTGTGCCGTTTTGACCCAAACAAACTGTTTGGAATTAGTGGCTAGGCTACATATGGAGAAATTTCCACATTCGGTCCTTCCTACTGTTTTTTGATAGACAAAGGTCCATTAGGTCATAGAGATTATGTGATAGTTCATCACTACTTGTTATAACAGTAAGTTTTAAAGCTGCAGATCCACATGTGCATCAACAGGTCCACGAGTGCACAGAACTCATATTTTTCCATATCTATTTTGGCTAATTTGATTATATTTTCAATGATCAAAAACAGTGTAGTACAAAGCTCTGCGCATGACATTTGGAATATTTTTTTATTTTTTTTTAAGTATAAAAAATTATTTAAGTATAAAAAAGAATTATTCTTATTAATATTGATTATTCCCTTGTTGTAGTTAAATGGCCACGATATCATGAAACAGAGTATTTGTTCTGAGTATTGTGCATTTAAAAGGGGGAATCACTGAATCATCCAGTGTAATTTCTGGCTTCTTGCTTATTAATGAAGCAGAAATGATTGATCCCACTGTTGACTCTATAAGTGGCATATGTCATTGGCATTAATTAATCTATCTACATAATTCAGCAATTCCTAAATGCCCACGATTCAACTTCATCTCTAGCTTTTAGAGATGGGATCTAAATCAGGGCCGGAACCACCAGAGACATTAAAGGCCCTGATATACTTCAAGCAACATTGAAGAATGAACTGATGGGACGTAATTTCGAACCAAATCAGGGGAAACCGAACTTTGTTTGGAGTTTGTTTTGGGAGTTCGAAACAGCTTGCCAAAGCAAACTTTCCGGAAAAGGAAAAGAGGAGGCTCCGCCTTCTTTCACAAAATCTCCTCTGGCTCATTTCTTCTGTTTAGTCCGCCGAGTTGCTTTTGCAGTGTTTTTCATGTTTAATACGATAAAGCTGCTTGATTTTAAGCATATTTAAGCTATCAATCTATTGTATAAAGTGTTATATAAATAAAAGTGACGTGACTTTACTAGAGTGCCAAATTGCAGAGCTTGTCAAACATCCAGATCGCTATGATCAGATGCTTTTCTTATGCTTTATTAAAAATGCTTCTCAGTTTTGTTGTGTGTTTACTCGGTTATTGAAAGGAAAGCATGCATCTAAAGGCTGCTCTCAGCTGCTCACATATTTCGAACTTCGTTTTACCCCTAAACGAAGAACGAAAAATAACTTTGCCGTGAGTAAACAGGGCCTTAAGGGGGACAAGTCTCCCTAATATTTTATATTCTTAATGCTGCTCTGCTGCACTCCATTACTCTGTTTAATGCAAGGATGACAAGAAGTTTAATTTAAAAGTTAAATTTGTAGGCCTCAGCAGTGCTCATCAATGTCAAAATGATCGAGATGGCCAATCAAATCAAAGGAGGCAGGCCTTACTGAGTGCAAATTCCAACGCCCCGCTTTTAGCATTAAAGAAGTGTGTGGTAAGATGTAAATAGCTAAACAATTAATATTTTCAGCGACCGACAGTAATATCCACCAGTGATGCAAACAACTTTTTTAATGTAATTTCACAGGTTTGAATTGATCATCTACAGTATCTCCAGGAACACATCTACATCAGTGATTAGTTACAGTATAACATTTATTTTGAAGAGACTGCTGTGGAATCACACATTACTTTATTTTGCAAATTTTATTATGAGTAGCATAAGTAAATTCAGTTTAATGGGATTGTTTCCCACCATAGTAAACTAATATGATGTATTACTGACTAACTGAGACTGAAGGCTATATCAATACATATTCATCATCATATCAGCGAACTGTTCCCACAGCTAAAATGTGATGGATTATCTTGATATAAAAATAGTTTAGGATGAGACACTATTTCCAGGATGTGCTTTCCGAGACCTACTTTTCTTTCAAATATTGGTCCCTCAGAAACTTTGGTGTAATTTGATGTACTGTAACTGTAGTTAAGAGTAGATAGCCTTAAAAGAACATATATAAAACTTGACCTTAATACCAGTTTCAGTCTAAGTCCAGGTTTGATATGTAAAAAAATCAACAAATAATAATCATGTTTGAAGAGCTTATGGTCACAAAGACATCACATATTTTTTTTCCCTAAAGATGATCAAAGACAGTTATACACATTATTAAGCAAAACGATGTAAAAGCTATCTCAGCGTAACTTTTTTTCTCCAGTTACCAGCTGTGACCGTGACAAGCAACAGGACATTTTGTTGATCACATGTTTTCTATTCATGCAGTGTCACGCTACATTGTTCCGCCCAGTATGAAAACTCATCAGTCCAAAATCACACTCCTCATAACTGTTTATTACAGGGATGTAACAATATATTGATTTGAATCAATGTATCAATCAAATGACTAACAATATGATATATAGATGCAATGCATAAAAAAGAGGAATATATATTTTTAAGATGAACACTGTTAGCCGCATCTGCATACATTGTCCTAAAGAAAAACTTCTCGAAAGAGATTACTAGTCTAGAAGACCTGTTTGTATGTTATAAACAGATGTCAAATTGATTCAAATGTCAAACATGTCAAATATTTTAAATAACTTTTTTTTTTAAATAAATGTATTTTTTCAACAACTGTTAGGTTAATACCTCATTTTGTTGCGTATGTACATTTTGTTGCTAATGCTGATACTATATTTGTACATTTTAGAGGGTCTTAACGTCTTTCTTGACTATTGTCATTGCTTATCAAAAGCCACTGATGAGCTGTCATTAGACAACTGATGATCTCATGTGCACCTTGATTACTTTTTTCATATATATTATTTAAAAGACTGAAGTGTATTTTTTGCTGTGGATTTTGCAATTTGGACAAAGGATTTGTATATATAAAAAATGTAAAAGTTATATTTTGGTTGCATTTTTTGCAATGTGTTAATAAAACTGTAACTGGTTGTGAAAATAGGCACATAATATCGTAATATTGATACATCGATCGGCGGCCACTGAATCTAATCAAATTGTAATTGTATTGCGTTATGTTTTGAAGTAGGCCTACTGTCAAATATTATATCGATGGCTAAGAGAATCAATGTCAGATTGTATCGTGATGAAACATCCAATGTACACCCCTACTCCCCTAGTAAATTGAACATTAAATATCTTCTGATTGGCTGAGATTGTGTCACGTCTATTCTTCAGGGTAGACAAAGTGATTGTTGTTGTATAGAACATGGTGTAATAAAATGTATCCATTGATCACCCATACAATATACACCACTTATCAGTTTAACACTTAAGTCTAACTGTCATGCTTATGATAGTTTTTACCATTCTACTGCCAACAGTCAAGGTGTACAAGATTACACCTTCCTTAGGTCATAATCAGAGAGCCAAGAAACAGCATAATTGTAGCCAAGAACTGCACCTACAGAGCAAAAATAAATAAATAGTTACATAGCCTTAAGCGCAAAGCTGTGATCATGCTCATAGAGCGAGCATTGTAATGCCTCTTTCCTTTTGTCCTCATTGTTTTCATGGGTCCTTGTCCCTGGTGTAGGTGTTTGATGTGTGTGGGCTGTTCTTTAGTCTGAGCTGAGCCATTATGACAGGCAGGAGGGACTTAATAACAGTGCTTTCACCCCAAGCATGCTCCTGACAAATTACCTGTGTGAGACCTGGATTTAGAGAAGGGTCAGTGGAAAGATCACGCATGCACAGGGCCGGCCCGCGGCATAGGCGGTATAGGCAAATGCTAGGGGCGCCACTCATCCATAGGGGCGCCAGAATGAGTGAACGAGTGAATTTTTTTATTTTATTTTTTTTTTACATTTTTTTTTTATATATATATAATACTATTTTAAAACCATTAATTCGAAATACTACCAAAAAAAAAAAAAAAAAAATCCGGCTCACCAATCGCCCCCCGCCCATCGAGTGCTTGAAGTGCGTCAGAAACAGAGCGCGCGTGCGATCAGTTGTTGGTAATTTGTTGTGTAGCGTGCGCGACTCCGCATCCAATGTAGACAGCACTGCTTTTGTTAACACACAGCTCGTAGAAAGGGGCCTGGCAGCTCGCGCCAGTTCTAGACGCGGTGAAAGTTTCCTGATTGTGACGGAAGGCCGAATTTACTTGACACATTATAAATGAGCATAGTCTGCGATAGATACAGTGCCAAAAAGAAGAGAAGAGGATAAAAGGGGATAAAGACAGAGGTAAAGTGATGTAGTGAATGAACAATTTATGGCATAGGAGTAAGATACTATAATTTCATGGCAGTTATTTTTACCTTAAACTTAATGTTAGCAGTTGTTCTGAGTTCTCCAGAGTCCCCAAACTGTGTGGTTTTGTAACAATCATGTCAGTTTTAAGACGCATTTTTTATTATCACTTTTTTATTAATGTTTTACTCTACAGTTGTGCAATTGTGGGTATACAGTACAGGCCAAAAGTTTGGAAACATTACTATTTTTAATGTTTTTGAAAAAAGTTTCTTCTGCTCATCAAGCCTGCATTTATTTGATCAAAAATACAGAAAAAATTATAAATATTGTGATATATTATTACAATTTAAAATAATTGGTTTTCAATTTATTATACTTTAAATTATCATTTATTTCTGTGATGCAAAGCTGAATTTTCAGCATCATTACTCCAGTCTTCAGTGTCACATGTGACATCCAGTCTATCACATGATCCTTTAGAAATCATTTTAATATTCTGATTTATTATGAGTGTTGGAAACAGTTCTGCTGCCTAATATATTTGATGAATAAAATGTTAAAAAGAACTGCATTTATTTAAAATAAAATAAAAATATTTTCTAATTATATAAATCATCTTTACGATCACTTTTTATCAATTTAACACATCCTTGCTGAATAAAAGTATTGATTTATTTCAACCAAAAAAAAAAAAAAAAAAAACAACTGACCCCAAATTACTGACCAGTAGTGTATATTGTTGTTACAAAAGATTTCTATTTTTAAAACATTTAAAAAATGTTTTTTTTACTATTTATTTATCAAAGTATCCTAAAAAAGTATCACAGGTTATGAAAAAATATTAAGCAGCAGAACTGTTTCCAACTTTGATAATGAATCATCATATTAGAATGATTTCTAAAGGATCATGTGATAGACCGGATGTCACATGTGACACTGAAGACTGGAGTAATGATGCTGAAAAATCAGCTTTGCATCACAGAAATAAATGATAATTTAAAGTATAATAAATTGAAAACCAATTATTTTAAATTGTAATAATATATCACAATATTAAAAAATGTTCTGTATTTTTGATCAAATAAATGCAGGCTTGATAAGCAGAAGAAATTTCTTTCAAAAACATTAAAAATAGTAATGTTTCCAAACTTTTGGCCTGTACATTTTATGGCATAGTAATGATATTTATTTACAGGTTTATTCAAAATAGCAAAGTTCACATTAAATCTTTATTGTAAATTGTGCTATAAAAGATAATGGGGACTTGACTTGAATGCTATGTAATGCTCTTGGTATTTGTGTTTAGGCTGTAATGTGTGTGTGTGTGTGTGTGTGTGTGTGTGTGTGTGTGTGTGTGTGTATATAGGCCTATATATATATATCTATATATGCTAAATCATGAACACAATGAAGGGGTGAAATGGGCTGTGATGCATGGGGCGCCAGGTAAAATCTTGCCTAGGGCAGCAAATTGGTCAGGGCCGGCCCTGCGCATGCACACACACACACAAGCACAGACAAACACACAATGCCTTTGTCTCCCTTGAAAAGGGAGTCTCTTCACTGGCCTCTGCACTTTCACGCTATCACCTAGACATAATAGATGCTTAATGCCTATTCAAAGTGTTTGATGTGTGTGGGAGAATATTTCCATATTCCATATGTGGAGAGAAAGAAGCAGAGAGGGAGAGTCTCTGTATGTGTGTGATGTCACAAGCTTGCCTATTGGCAGTGGAGCTATCTTAAAGGGATATTCCATCCAAAAATTATTTACTCACCCTTTGCTTATTTTGCAAAAGGATGTATTTTTCACATGTTTTTCACCATACAATGATGAAACAGTGATCACATCTGTATACAGTATATATCACTCATTCGCTATATTTAAATACTTTTGATGTCTTCCAATACTGTAGCTATCCTCAGAATAGCTTTCTGAGGATACAAATGAATTTAAAAATCAAGTGGAGTCAAGTCACCTTTATTTTTATAGTGCTTTATACAATATAGATTGTTTCAAAGCAGCTTTACAGTGATCAACAGGAAAATAAGAGAGAATAATTGAGAGCATATGTCGTAATGTAGATATATTTTAAGATGGAAAAATTTGATTTTACAAATACTAGAAATGTGGTTTTCAAATGAAAGATTGTTATCAAATAGACACCCAGGTTCCTAACCGACGACGAAGAAGACGTACAGAGCAGCCATCAAGTGTAAGAGAGTATTCTAGATTATTACTTGCGGAGGTTTTGGTCCAATAATTAAATCCTCTGTTTTTTTCAGAATTTAGTTGTTGGAAATTACTAGTCATATAATATATCAAACATGCATTCCGTGAATTGCTATATGTAGAATGTAGAGCTGAGTATCATCAGTGTAACAGTGAAAACGAATGCAATGCTTCCAAATAATTTATTCCAAGGGTAGCATGTACAGGGTGAAAAGCAATGGTCCTAGTACTGAGCCTTGTGGTACTCCATACTGAACTTGTGATTGATATGACACCTCTTCATATATTGCTACAAATTGGTAATGGTCAGGGCTGTATTTCCCGAAACCTTCTTAACGCTACGTCGTTCTTATGTTATACCTTAAGCTGTACCTTATCGTTATTACGTGTTTCCCGGAACGGTTTTAGTTAAGTATACCTTCTGTAAGTCATACGTTCAGAAGGTTGGTCTGGACCACTCTTAGCTATACCTTAGCACTGTTGACAGTTCACTCCGCTAGTGGCCACCACTGCAAAAACAGTTTTTTACATTTCAGTCTATACGAATATAATTCTGAACTTACACATAGGGCCCTATCTTGCACCCAGCGCAAGTGACTTTGTACACCGACGCATGTATCATTCCTATTTTGCACCCGCGCAAAGCGGACTTTTCCCTCCACAGAAGCACGTCGGTTAACTAAGAAATACACTTGCGCTCCCGGGGGCGGTTCAGCGCAAAGAGGAGGCGTGTTCCGGCGCAAACGTTCCTTCTTGCTATTTTGCAGGTTTAGAAAACAATTGCGCCACTAACCAGGAAAAAATTGTTTAAAGTCAGTGGCGCGTTGCGCATGTTATTCATAGGCTATTTTAAGGGCGCATGCTTGGCCATAATCAATGTAGCGTGTGCACAACGCGCACTTTGATTCTCTCATCTACACAGAAGCAGCAGTTTTCATTTTTGCAAATCATACATTATTACGATAGATAGATAGATAGATAGATAGATAGATAGATAGATAGATAGATAGATAGATAGATAGATAGATAGATAGATAGATAGATAGATAGATAGATAGATAGATAGATAGATAGATAAACAATTTATTATAAAAGCATACATCTAGCTTACACATTTACCCAAATTAACCGAAGTTAATTTGGGTGGGTTTCTCCATTTCAATGTAACTTCTCTCTTTTACGGCCGTGACGAGAGCGTTGCTCTCCTTGGCAGTGAACCGCTGCTGGCGCGCGCCTGGCAAATCCGCCGTTACAATAGCAATCCGCTATGGAAAAAGCGCATCTGCTCTTAAAGGGAATGTGAGATGACGCTCTGATTGGTTTATTTCACGTTACGCCCAAACCACACCTATGAATAATGAAGCTACTTCAGACCAACCCATTTTAGATTTGCGCCTGGCGCAAGAGTCATTTATCCCGCCGGGAAAATAGCAACAGCGCCGAGACCCGCCCACAAAGTTACTTGCGCTTTGCGCTTTGACACTTGCGTTTCAGATCGTTAAAATAGGGCCCCCAGTGTTAAATTATAGGCTAATTCAAGTGTTTTCATGCAAAGAATAAAATTGTCATTACACTGATTGTTGTTAGCTTTTTAATTATATTATCCAAAGGTACATTAGCTCGCAAACCATTAGCCAGTAAAAGCTTAGGAGTCTATTTAAAGGGAATGATTGTGGTGGGGAATTTGCTCAAACTATGGCAACGATACAGCGAATAGTTGTGCTAAATTAAAGATGCCGCAGTCTGCGGAGCTCTTTCAAAGGCCTCTGAAAGCATACTGCCAGTTAGTGTAGCAGGTTGGGGCATGATACGTTTGAGCAATAGGAAGCGGGTTCGCGCACTCATTCCAAAATTATATAAAATATCCAGGGTTGGATTTTTTATAATATCACATGAGTCCTATTAAATGCAATTTCAACTATTTCTGAAGTGCTTCTTTAATAAAGAATACTGCTTTCTCACATAACACAGTGAAGCAGCCCCTGCATAAGTGAATAATTGATTGTCGAGCCATCAATATCAACCAATTCAGCACCACCGCCACGGACAGCACCTGGTAATGTTGCACATAAGAAGGTATATCTTAAGCAACCTCCTAAGGTATAGTTCGGGGGAACACGCCTAGAAATGGTATACCTTTAGTTAAGTTATACCTTTAGAGTCTTTGTAGTGCGCTAAGAGAGTTATCGGGAAATCCAGTCCAGATAAGTATGATTCGAACCGTGCCAATGCAATTCCACTAATGCCAACATCATTTTTGAGTCTATTCAAAAGAATGTTGTGGTCGATGGTATCAAATGCAGCACTTAGATCCAGTAACACTAATACAATCACGATCAGATGATAAGAGCAAATAATTTGTAACTCTAATGAGGGCAGTCTCAGTACTATGATACGGTCTAAATCCTGACTGGAAATCCTTGCAGATACCATTTCTTTCTAAGGATCATAATTGTGAGGATTCTAGTATCTTTGACAGAAAAGGGAGATTCGAGATCGGTCTGTAGTTAGCTAATTCTCTAGGATCAAGTTGTTTTTTAAATAAGAGGTTTAATAACAGCCAGCTTGAAAGTTTTTGGGACATATCCTAATGATAATGATGAATTAATAATATTAAGAAAAGGATCTATTACTTCTGGAAGCATCTCTCTCAGTAGCTTACGCTTTATAGGGTCTAACATACATGTTGTTGATTTTGATGATTTAACAAGTTCAGACAATTCTTCCTCTCCTATAGTAAAGAATCAGTGGAATTGTTCCTCATGGGGTCTATAACACAATCTCTCATGCAATACTGTAGTAGACGGTTGCATGGATATCATTTACTCTTCTGAGAGTATCAATTTTGCAATTAAAGAAAGTCATAACTTTCATAAAGTCATAACTGCTCTGCTGTTTGGAAACATCAGAACTTGTTGAAGCTTTATTTCTTAGTAATTTAGCCACTGTATCAAATAAATACAGTACCTAGGGTTGTGTTAGTTTTCCTTAATCTTCTTTAAGCGCAAAGGAGCAACAGTGTCTAAAGTGCTAAAAAAGAGAGAGTCAGTTTAAGTTGCAACATCGAGTTGCAACATCGAGTTCTTCTAAGCTATCTGGAATGCTGAGGAACTGAAACAAATCAGAAAGATTATTTATAAAACAATCTTTAGTGGTAGAAGTGATAGTTCCTCCATATTTGTAACAAGGAGTTGGTTTTGCGGCCTTGGCTGAATGGAGTATAGAGTGTATGCACATGACGTCACCGTTACGCCCACTAAGGGGCAAAAAGACTGAGTGGCAGCATTTGTTCTCAGCGCGAATGCTGCCAAAAACACAAAAGACACATCTAAAACGGGAAAGAGCTTTACGATTGACTGTACAACTAGATTTCTCAAGAAATCAGAGGTATATTTTTACAGACTGCCGAAAGCTACAGAACAGAGAAGCAAATGGATCGCTGCAATTCATAGAAACAACTGGACTCCAGGCAGCGAAAGGTGGATTTGCATCATCATGTCAATATGCTAAATTAAGGGGTAAAATCATACCCTATATATTGTATTGTTAGATATTGTATTGACAACTCATCAATTAAATATTTACCATCGATATTGCATAATTGGACTTTTTATAATAAACACTGTCAAAAAACTATACAAGTTTAAGGCTGGACGATATGACGATATATAACATTGATATAAGTGATCACATAGATTTAGAGGGTGTGACGAGACACTTATCTCATGAGACAAGACACGAGATTGGGTTCACGAGAACGAGACGAGATGAGATTTTTGCACAATATTTTACTGAAATCCTCAATGACAAAATTCATGACTGGAAAAATAGTCTGCAGGTGCATTTTGAAATGTTTTAACTAATAATCTTCTAATGAATGTCATTTCAGTTCTACTTTATGAGTATGAATTATCAAATGCATTGAAAGACAACAATATACAAGCACTGTAAAAGGTTTTGCCACAAACTCAACTGACTGGCTTTTCTCCTGTATGATTTCACATTAGTCTCTTCAGACATTACTGTACATGAATTATGAGCTTCCAGAACTTCTGATTGAGGCTGTGTGTGACCTAATTAAACTTATTTCCACAAATTGAACATAGCAATAAAAAAATAATAAATAACAGTTTTCTCTTAGTCTTATTAGTATCATAATGTAATGTGAATTGGGATTGTAGCGGTGTCAATTTCACCCTCACCCTCACGTCATGGCGATCATAGACATAATAGAGAGTAGATTTGATTGATTGGTCTACTCTCTATTATGTCTATGATGGCGATATTCACTCGACGAGAAATCTCGTCACATTTTAGTCTCGTGAGATCTCGTCACACCCCAGACCCCTACCTATTTGTGACCATGGACCACAAAACAGTCACATGGTTCAATTTTATGAAATTGAGATTTATACATCACCCGAAAGCTCATCTTTGCATAACAGAAATAAATTACATTTTAGAATATATAAAATATAAAACAGATATTTTATATGTGACCCTGGACCACAAAACATGGGTCAGTTTTTTTAAATCATCTGAAAGAATCAGACATCATCTGAAAGAATAAATAAGCTTTCCATTGATGTATGGTTTGTTATGATGGGACAATATTTGGCAGATATAAAACTATTTGAAAATCTGGAATCTGAAGGTGCCGAAACATTCACGATTGTGTAGGAAACTTACAAAATATCTTCATGGAACATGATCTTAACTTAATATCCTAATGATTTTTGGCATAAAAGAAAAATCGATAATTTTGACCCATACAATGTATTGTTGGCTATTGCCACAAATATAGCCTACCCGTGCGACTTGTGACTGGTTTTGTGACCCAGGGTCACATATTGTATTTATAAAAAGCGTTCACAGGCAAATTTTGCTATGTATTTCCCCGGCGTCGAAATCAGGCATATTAAATGTCAGGAAACATGATTCCTGGCTGCATGTCAATATCCATGGATCACTGGATCTTTATTAAGTTGTAAAGAACACTATATCGAGTCCAACCTTTAGTTTAAATCTTTAGTTGTCAATATTAAATCTTAAGTATGATTATGACAATGAGTGGGTCCTCACACATGTTGTCTAACTCCAATAGAGTTTAGAATGTCTGTAAATACCAAACCCATGCATCTTTTTCATTCATTATCTACATATACAGTATAATTACATTACCAACAATTAAGACTTTGCCTGCAACCAGTACTAACTCTAGCAAAATAAATAAAAAAATTCTGAAGATTCTTTGATAAAGTCTCTATGGTGGCCTGTTTACTGTAGTTAAAACAAATGTCAAACGGGATTTATCGTTTCAAAAATGAAACTTCAGGCATGTTGTTCCAAACTTGAATAACTTATTTTCTTCTGTGATACATAAAAGAAGATATATTTTAAGAAATGTGTAAGTAAAAGGTAACCAAAACGATTTGGTTACCAGCATTCCTCAAAATAAGTCATTCAGGTTTGGAATCACATGAGAGGGAGTAAATTATGACATTTCAATTGTGGGTGACCTATCCCTTTATGATAATATTCATTACAGTGAGCTGTTAACTTGAAAACCACTGAGTCTGGATTCAGTCGGAGAGTTGAACTTGAGCATTGGGCAGATTTGTGAATGCTCAGTTAAAAAAAAAAAAAAGTTTTTAAAAACAGTTTTTTCAACCAGGTTTATTGGTTTAAAAAGAATGATACAAGTTTCTGTTTAGAACAATCTGAGGTAGATTAAATGACAGAATTGTGATCTGCCTTTCATCTGTGCCACTGACATTTGACCATATCTCTTCTAGGAGAATCCTATCTCTTTCTCTCTTTGAGAGGTGCATCAGGGACAGCTACGCTGGAATGCAAAGCTGAACAAGTCTTGGTTGTTTCAGGAGAAGCTTTCAGCATTCAAACAGTGCTCCACAATTCTCCCCTTGGCTTTGTTTAGTTGAGTTTTGAAAATTTTGCAGTTGCCGCAGTCAGTTTTCTTCAAATTTGTCTTTTGTTTCAGTGGCTGAGCTCAGGTGCACAGAACAGACCTCTCTCACTCTCTTCCCCTCTTCATCTCTTTATGCTTCCCATTTTCCCACTCAGCACAGACTGGATATCAGAACTGCCAATTTGCATATGAAATTGGGTGGAAAGCAAAATTAGTCGAGCTGCATTGAGTAAATGCAGTTACTCACAAATTTACACACAGACATGTTTGTCCCTTTCGCAGACAGCTCTGTTTACAACAATTTCATACCACATGATCCATAGGGCAGAAAAGTTTCAGTTTTGTTTCATCGCTCCACAGAACAGAATCCCAAAACTTCTGTGGCTTATTTATATGATTTTTAGCAAATTGGAGCTGCCTTTTCTTGTGCTTTTGGGTCAGTAGTGGAGTTCTGGCATGGAAACTGCCTGCGTTTAGTACGCGCCTCACTGTGCAAGCTGAAACCTCAGTGCCTGTTGCCACCAAGTCTTGCTGCAGGTCTTTTGCAGTCACTCAAGGGTTTTTCTGAACCTGCCTTCTCAGAAATCTGGTTGCAGCCGTTGATAGCTTCCTTTTTTTGCCCCATCCAGGAAGTGTAACCACTGTTCCTTTAATTTTGAACTTGAGAACTATGCTTCCAGTGGTGTCACTAGGAATATTTAGCACCTTCTCTATCTTTTTGCATCCGGTTCCTTGTTTGTGAAGGGCGATGATATCTTCTCTTAACTTTTTTGGACCATTCTTTTGACTTATTTCTAACATGCACTCAAACGTGACACTCAACAAACCTATCCAGCTCAGATATTTCATGTAACCTAGCTCAAACACACCTGGTGCAACTAATGAAACTGAACTGAACCATAATGAAATGTAAAATTTGCAATGGGGGTCGAATCATTTTGTTGGATGATTGTTCTCTCATGTAAATCCTCCAAGCTGTCCACAGTGTCTGTCATCCAATCATAAATGGACATACAGAGCTTAATTCTTAATGACACTATGTAACTTGCATATTGTGAGAGAGGATCCGGTTGGAGATATTTAAGTAGATTATCTCATAAACGATTACATGACCTACAGACATTGACTAAAACCTCATTACAAGTGGCAGTTGAAGACTTGTGATTGCGCTTTTAAAGTGCCATTGACCACTAAATTCTGCCCCATGTTATTGTACTGGCCTCTATAGCCTCTTCCAGCCCTGCCAGCTCGCCGTACTCATCTGGGACAGGCGCAGGATGTTGTTTGATGGCTTTTATCCACAGACCACAAAGGAGGCTCTGTGCTAAACTCTGCGAGTTATTGCTTTAAGAGGGAAGTTTTACAGAGAGGAGATTCTTTCCTTTTTTCCCCCAGAGTCTTTGTTTTGGGATGGATAACTTGTTTCACAGGGATCCCTTTGAGGGTCTCTCTGTTTGGCAATCCCCATGAGGATTCCAGCTTGTTTTTCTGTGCTGGTAGCAGGTAGTGAGCTTGCCTCCCGTTAGAGACACTTCACTGCGCAGATGGTTAAACAACAGCGCCACTCAAAGGTGTTTAAAGGAAGTGAAAAAATCCCTATCAGGCTGTTCAGTGAATTTTAAATGCTAGGCTATCGACTTCTATTGTGTCTTTATGTCTCTTTATGTTATTATGTTATTATGTTATGTTATTTATAGCCTACATGTTTTGTCTTTAAGTTGAGCTAAATAAATAAAGGAAAACATTAATGCACTTTAAGAAGTGTCTAAAGGCCTTGTGTTGGTTAAATTCGTTGTGTCAGTAAAATATCACATACCATACAGTAAATTGATGATCTCGACTGGGATTGGGTATATAATAATATCTAAACTATAGAATTAAACTGACTATACTGTAAATATTGATGTGAATCTTGACTGTTTAGCATTTAATGCAATATTTAAAATATGTAATATCTAAATACTATGTGGCAAATAGCTGTATATTTAAATTGTAAATGTACAAAAATGTTGTTTATTAAAAGGTTTTTAATAATGCTTATTTAATGCTTTTATTAAATTTTTTTACTTTAGTTTAGTTTTGTTTTGTTTTTGTTTTTTTATTTCAGACAAATCTGGGTCCAGGAGACCATGCTTCATTGTCTAATGTAAACTAACTAACCAACGTACATCTTGACATGTAGTCACTAAAGATATTGTGTGTTTTGTAGGTGATCTTGGTGAGCTCCAGCATCAATGAACGTGACCAGATGCTCTTCATCAGCACAGATGAGGGTTCATCCTTTCAACGGCAGCCTGTCTCCTTCACCGTGGAAACACTCCTCTTCCATCCATCCGAGGAAGAAAAACTTTTGGCTTACAGCAAGGAGGCGAAGGTCAGTCATGAAAGTGTTGGCCAACACAGAATAATAGTTTTTTGGCAGCTTCAAACCGGTCACTCACAAGATCATAATATGTCTTAATGCAGCTGCATGTTTGTAGCTTTTCTTGTCAGGCTCAACTGCCTGAATTAGTCTTTGTGGTTGTTTTAGTGTTAATGATTTAGGTCTCGGATGGATGACTTGACCAACTGTTCTCAACACATTTCTCACCCAGCTGTGTTTATGGTAATGCTTTTTGCTCTCCAGCATATTGGCATCCTCATTATTAGAGTTATGAGCAGCACTGTTTGGCCTTCAGGCCATGGTTGTCTCTCACTAAAGAGCATGTTTACATTGTTAACGGCTGGGTAAGCAACAAGGCAAGAAACTCTGTGTGTGTGTGTGTGTGTGTGTGTGTGTGTGTGTGTGTGTGTGTGTGTGTGTGTGTGTGTGTGTGTGTGTGTCTGTATGTGTGTGTGGGTGTTTGTTTGTGTGTGTGCGTGCCTGTGTGTGTGTGTTTGTGGGTGTTTGCGGTTGATGAATTGCTAAAACCCTTAGACACTGCTTGCAACATGCTGCATTTATCATCTCTGAGATTAAACGGAAAAGACAATGAAAAAGCACATGGCAGGTTGGCTGTTTTGGCTATGAGCGTGTGTTTGTGTTTTTATGGTGCAGTTTGGTGTGTGGTGATCAATATTATCTCATTATAGAGATGATCAATTAGAGACAAATGCACACACACAAACACACTCAACATTTGAATTGCTTTATATGGACAGTTTCCCACAACCTAATCGTTATATACATTATACAATGAATCGCTCATCTAATTATCATGATCCTGAGAATTTGCAAAGTGTGCTTTAATCTAATCCAGCCTGAAAATCAATGTATAACTTGTGATTTATTTATGTTTCTCTGTTTTTCAGCTGTATATCTCCACCGATCTGGGTCACAAATGGACTCTGCTACAGGAGCGTGTTACTAAAGACAGAGTTTTCTGGTGACTTTTTTTCTTCTTCTAAAAGACACTCTACACTACTTAAAGAGAACCTCCTGTTGTTTCAAATCTGTAAAACTATCTTAATTTTGTGGAACATCAAATCAGATGTTTGGCAGAATGTCTGAATTGATGTCTACCATACAATGGGACCAGGGGCTGTAAAGCTCCAGAAGCAGCAAAGAAACATTGTAAACATGGGCCTGTATGATTTCTGACGAGAACTGTTATTCACTGAAAATATTGCTTGATGGCTGTGATCGCCATTTACTTTCATTATATGGAAAAGAGCAACTTGAACATTCAGCAATAAATAACTTATTTTGAATTCCACGGAAGAAAGAAAGGTCTTTCTAGGAGTCAATACTGGTTTACTTTACTTTACCTTGCCCTCTAAGACTTTCTCTTTAATCTTTTCCATTCCCTCTTTCTCTTCTTCCACCTTCTTGGTGGAATTCAACCCCTTTTTTATTTTCCACTTCTTCACTCCTTGGTTATGGTTCACTGCTACCACAGCTGGGATTGAAATCCTGGACAGAAGTGATTTATTTCTCCACCCCATCCAGTCATTCTGTCTGACCCTCTCTTTCTCTTTTTTGATCTCTCCTTCCTGATCTTTCGCTCTCTCCCGCTTATGTGCCATCCTCCCAGCACACTTTACCAGATTCACTTACAAAGCAGTACAGTTCTGTTCAGTTTGTGTGTGGTTGATAGTGATAAAAGATGAAAAAGTCAGCTCCCTGTCAGCATCTGCCATAATAAACCCCATCCAGCACGTTTTATTTGGCTGGAGGTTTTACAATGACACTGTAAATCTGAAGCTGTTTTTACTCTATTCCTCAGCTGCAGGGGGTTTGATAAGGGTCGTACCCCTTCCCTCTCTACTGTCTCCAAACCTCTTTAAAACATCTTAGAGAATTGCCTCAGAAGACGTGACAGAATCAGTTCATATTGAAGGTTGCGGCTCTCTTGTCCTCTCCGACTGCATGTCCCCGGTCTGGAGAGGAGAGAGCATAAATCAGTGTGGCTTTAATGGACAGGGATGTTGTCTGGGAGGGTGGTCAGTATCGTGTGGTCAGAAATATTGTTGAATATTAAATGTTGAATGTCCCCAACTAAGCAAGCCAAAAGCCAAAGGCGACAAAGGCAACAGTGGCAAGGAACCAAAACTTGCTATTACTAACTATTAACTACTACTTTTGCCTCAATAAACTCCTAATTACTGCTTATTAATAATTAGTAAGTTAGTTGTAAAGTTTAGGTTATGGGAAGGATTAAGGGGTGTAGAATATAGTCATGCAGAATAAGGCATTAATATGTGCTTTATAAGCACTTATAAACAGCCAATATCCTTGTGATATGCATGATAATAAGCAACTAATAGTGATAATTGAACCCTAAACTAAAGTGTTATTTTCATTTTCTTTTTTTCTTTTACTTAAATGCTTCACTTTTTTAATTTAATTTATTTTTTGTAAAATAAATTCTTGTTAAAACACTTGTAAGATAATGTAGCTGTTGGGCAGGTTTACTGAGCTAGAACTTCACTGAGCAGTTTAGTAACTTCCAAACTATTTTCTTTAACACAACTGGACACAAAAGTACACAAAAGGACAGTGAGCTGTCTACATTCCTTGAAACCAAGAACTTAAAGTATCATAAAAAATAGTTATGCACTATATTTGAGGTCTTTGTGTGAGAACTTTGTTGTGTCAGAGTTTCCCTTTTGTGTTAAATAAAGTCATTGAAACAGCATGAGGGTGAGTAAATGATGACAAAGTTTTTGGGTGAACTATCCCTTTTTTGCTTCCTTCTGTGTGTGAATCAGTCTTGTTTGATTCTCTTAGAGTGTTACTAACTGTATGCTTTGTTTAAGGGCTGTGACGGGGGTGGATGTGGATCCTGATTTGGTTCACATGGAGATTCAAGACATCGGCGGTGGTAAGGGAGGGCATGTGTTTATAGAACAGTGCATTTTCATTCAATTCTACATACCGTAACAAACATCTATGAAAGAGGGCAGATGGGATGTTTTGAGGCTTTAGTTTTGCCTCATTCACACAAACCTCTTTCAGTAAATTCCTCCTAGCTGAGCTGTTTTGTAGATGATTGTGTGTTTGTGTGTGTGAAAGAGACCAGCCGTACAGATGCAAACTGTTGTACAGAGCTCCATCTCACACAGTCACATTGCAACCTACAAACACGTACATTCAAACCCTAAGGGAGGTGAGAGTTGCCTCTAACCAGTATAAAAGATCACACTGGACACACTGGACATCCAGCCCTTCTCCTGATAAATGAACTTTCATTTTTCTGTATTGGTTGGGTTTGTGTCACACAAACAGATGCAGACCTCAAGTGTTTTTGCTTCAGCTCAGTGGCTCCCTCAACCTCTCATAAGATGCTCCATGTGTGTGTGAGTGTGAGTGTGTGTGTGTGTGTGTGTGTGTGTGTACGCGTCTGACCTTGTGTGTCAGAAGACAGAAGCAAAGCGCTCAGCCATTCTAATTGCTTTTTAATGAATTTCTCTGCTGTACTGCTTTGATTAACCATTCGTCCTCTTCACTGAAGTAGTCTGCCCAATTGTTTGCCTAAAATTAATATAAAAAAATAAAACCACAGAGAATGAGAGGAAAGCACTCACTTTTTTTACTTTTGACCATGCTTTTTGGAGCATGCATTCTCCTATCATTTTTTCATTATTTTCCAATTGGTTGTCATTTTTTATGCACATTCAGAGAATTGATGAATGTGTTTGTGTGTGTGTGTGTGTGTATGTGTGTGTGTGTGTGTACATGTTTTTCAATCCCAGTGGGGACTTCAACCTGCATGCACACAGACTCATGGGGACTTGTGTCACCATGGGGGCCTAAATTGAGGTCCCAATGAGGAAACAAGCTTATAAATTATACAGAATGAGGTTTTTTTTATGTAAAAATGCAGAAAGTTGTATGTTATGGGTAGGTTTAGGGGTAGGGTTATAAGGGGATAGAATATACAGTTTGTACAGTATAAAAAACATTACGTCTATGGAGAGTCCTCACAAAGATAGTAAACCAGACGTGTATGTGTGTGTTTTTCTAGAGGTTGCTGAGCCAGCTTTTGTGTGAGATTCTAAACAGAAAGGCCTCGTCAACTGGGCACCTCAGCACTGTTTTCCCATAATTAATTTTCTGCCATTCTGGAGCAAAGCAATGTGTCCTGTGAGGATCAGCTTCAGCTAATTTTGTTAAAAGCTCCCTTTTTTTTGCAGATATCTTTTGCTCCATTCACCTCTGGAATGGGATCCAAACACTCACTTACAAAAGCCATATGATTAGACATAGAAATAAAAGTTCCTTCAAACTTTTGAAAGTCAAATTTCTTCTAACCCTTTTTGTGTGTGTGTGTGTGTGTGTGTGTGTGTGTGTGTGTGTGTGTGTGTGTGTGTGTGTGTGTGTGTGTGTGTGTGTGTGTGTGTGTGTGTGTGTGTGTGTGTGTGTGTGTGTGTGTGTGTGTGTGTGTGTGTGTGTGTGTGTGTGTGTGTGTGTGTGTGTGTGTGTGTGTGTGTGTGTGTGTTTTCCCACCAGGATACCTTTATGTGACGTGTCTCATCCAAAACTGCTCTGATAAAATGGTGACAGCACAGTTCTTGGGGAAGATTGACCACAATTCCCTCTCAGTGCAAGATGAATACATATTTGTAAAGGTAAAAAAAATGTGTTAATGATGGTGTGAAATATTATTACAACAAGTGACCCTGGATCACAAAACCAGTCATAAGTTGCACGGGTATATTTGAGGCAATAGCCAACAATACATTGCATGGGTCAAAATTATTGATTTTTCTTTTATGCCAAAAATCATTTGGATATTCAAAGGATATTCACATAAATGTATAACTTTAAAGGCGATTTTCTCAATGTTTCGGATTTTTTGCACCCTCAGATTCCAGATTTTCAAATAGTTGTATCTCGGCCAAATATTGTCCTATCTTAACAAACCATACATCAATGGAAAGCTTATTTATTCTTTCAGATGATGTATAAATCTCAATTTCAAAAAATGTACCCATGTTTTGTGGTCCAAGGTCACATATAAAATAACTGTTTTATATTTAATATATTCTAAAATGTAATTTATTTCTGTTATGCAAAGATTAATTTTCAGCATCATTACTCCAGTCTTCAGTGTCACACGATCCTTCAGAAATCATTCTAATTTGCTGATTTGCTACTCAAGTATAGCATTTTTTATTAAGTGTTGCTAAATATATTTGTTTTTTTTCTGGATTCTTTGATAAATAGAAAACTCAAAATTTAAAGGAAGTTAATTTGTTAATTTATAAATTATAAATGAATATTATAAATGGTTTTACTGTCACTTTAGATAAATTGAATGTGTCTTTGCTGAAGAATATACAGTATATACACACATGTAAGGGATAATGTACTTTCAGCCAGGCAAAAACAACCCTGGTCAGGGTCTTATATTACCCTATAAGGTTTTATCTTGTGATAATGACCTTCTGAATGCACATTATGCCACTTATTACACAACCGCTTTGCTTGCCAGATAAATAAATGGACATTGAGTTATTATTAACGAGCACAGCCAGGAAATCTGTTGCCAGGGACAATAGTCAGTTATCCAGTTTTCTGATTGTTATTCAAAAATAACTGACTGCAGTATTGACCGATCAGAATAAAAAATTCCAGGCAGCCATACAGTTGTTACCAGATGATGAAGATGAGTTCAAAAGGGTTCTTTAAGGAAAATGTGACAAATGACAAAGATCAAGTAAAGGTGATGATACACAGGGCAACTTTTTGAGCAATGTTGCTGGGCAATGTTGTCATCAACGGGCAACCAGATGAGACACACGGCTCACGACCGATCTAAATTATCCAGATAGAAATTTATTGCCCATTTTCAATGGGAAAGTGCCCAAGCAACAAGATTGCCCAGCAACATTGCTCAAAAAGTTGCCCTCTGTATCATCACCTTAAAGTCCAACTGAAATCAAAATTGACCCTATTTACTTTGTTAGCGCATATTACTAGTCTTATGGTGAACAATTAATCCGTGCAAGTTAAAACACAGAAAAAAATTGTTTGCCGTCGTAATCTTTAATCAAAGTCTGAAAAGTTACTTCCGGTCTGGAATGGCATCCCTTCTCTGATGACGTAGGTTTGAGGACTTGGGTTGGGAAACGCTTAACCACTCCCTTCAAATCGTTAGTCTGTAATGAGCGAGAGATGGAGAGGAGGAGCGCTAGAGTAAAACCCTGCCCTCTGTTCAATATTCCGTTTTACTGGGAAATACGTCACAGCACTGAAGAAAAGTCGTTTGCAACTTCCGGTTCACGGGGACTTTAACAGCATGTCTACATGCACACACAAACAACAACCGACAAACACAGAGTGAAGATAAGGAACTTAAATGCAGAGTGATAATGAGGAGATAACAAACAGGTGTGATGATCTGATGAGTGTCCATGACAAACGATGACTGGCGGGAAACTAAGACAAATAAACACACATGACTGCTGAAAAAAAAAGAAAGTCCATGAAAACACAAACTAAGAGCAACCAAAAATGAGTGTGTGTGACAACAGTGTATGTATATAATTTATTTGACACTGCAAGGGCAATCAATGCACCTGGAGGACTGTTTAACCAACATTAAAAGCATGACCATCAATTAGCCTTGTCCCTTTGGCTGATATCGAAATAACTGTTAAGTGATAGACCTCATGGGCAATTCACAGCTCAGTAAATGTTTTCAGAAGTGCAGAGCTGGGCTTTTTTCTCAAGAGCATGGCAGTCTATTTTCACATGTATAGACTGATGACATCTCTCATTTCTAAAGCAAAAGCAGCCACAACTATAGCATTTCAAATGCTGGGTGATTTTCAGGCTTTCATTTTGCTTTGGAGGAAAATATCTCATATATATATGACAAACACAAATAAATAAATATATATATATATTGACTAGCTTATTTGCAGCATGTCCACAAGATTGGCAATATTTTTAGTCTCACATTCTTTATTTTGACTTGCTGTCTTGTATTTCCATTTTTTCCATTTTTTTTATTTTTTATCTCCCTTCGTTTTTTTTCCGATATTTAATTCCTTTTTCTTATCTTTAATAATTAGACAGTGACTCAAGGACATTTGCTCTTGTTCTGTATTCATTTCTCTCACTCCCCCACCCCCTTTCACCTGTTCAGTTGTTGTTTCTTTGAAGGGATTGCATCTGTTAAAAAAGGAATTCAGATATGCCCTTGAGAAACAGGACTACAGTGTGTGAAATGTTTGTGTTCGGTCAGAGGCACGCTGATGCAGACTGGACACAGTTCATGAGAACTATAGAGTTTGTACAAGAAACCAACAGACTAGTGCTTGTAGAGTCTGAATCTATTGGGATAATACCAGCCAGGTAAAAACAACAGTGTGAATTAGCAAAAAAGAAAGAGTGGTTTGTCTCAAAATTGCTGACGACGAAGACATGATTCCACCATTGGGATAGTGAAATGAAAACTGCACTCGTAACCAAATAAACACACTGTCTTTCTTTTCTTTTTTTAGGTAACTACAGGAAATCGCACCAAGTATTATGTCTCACACCGGAGGAATGAATTTGTTCAAATGAGATTCCCTAAATACGCCCTTCCAAAGGTACAGTCCTCAAAAATGTGTCTGTTAAATGACCAATATTTACTCTCAAATGCCTTGTGCAGTTTTGGGTTGTATTCTTTACAAAAATATTTGTTGTATGTTTAAGACAAGATGAAACTTTTGACCTCAGAATCATAGTGTATAAAACACTTTTTGTGCTGATTATACTGCGCAGCATGATTGCAAGTGTGATATTGCTTTTATACTACAGTTCAATAAACCAGAAGTTAATATTGAGTACCTTTTGAGTAATATTTTAGAATAGCTAGTGGTATTTCATTACTGATTGAATAAGTGTTTTTTAATTAATTGGTTGAGTAAATGATTCAATGACTCCCATAAAAACAGTCAATTGATTCATTGCTGAATGAATCAGAGAGTTTAAATAATTCAGTTGAATTAATTATTCAATGACTCAATCACAAATACAGTCACTTGTTGCCATCTACTGGTGTACTGATGTAACCTGCAAAAATAGTCACTGAAAAATCTCCACTACTAATGCACAGACTGAACAAACAGTGAAACAGTCTGTGTTACATATAGTAACAGACAGTTAACAAATAGTGTAGCAGTATCACGTGCGTGTATAGTTGTGTGCTTGAAGTGACAGATTTTTATTTTATTTATGAACTATGTACTAACTGTGAATTACTGTTTGAAGGTGGTTATTGTTCTTTTATCAACTGCAGCTGTTGAGGATTTCACTTTAAAGCCAGAGACTGACTATGACGTATTGCGGCAATATGTATGAACCGAAGAGCACAGTTGGTGTCTAGCACTGAAACACTACACCATTACAACCCAGATGTGGGTTTAACCTACTGAGGAGCCGTGATGTATGGCAGTAATATGCTGGCAAAAGAAGACAGCTGGCTAAGGGTTACAGCTGATGACTGACCAGGCTGTCTGTGGCTCTAACCCAAGGGAGTGCTTCAGTAAAATGCTGGCTGACTGTAATTGAATAACATTGATTAGAGTGGAGGCCAGGGGGGCCTGCTTCATGTATATTTCACCTCAGAGAGAGAAAGGCAGGGAAAGGAGAGAGGCAGTAGGGCAGCTGCTGTCAATGGCATTTGTAACTATGCCAACCACTGATTCACTGTGACAGAGAGAAAGAAAAGTGTAAGAGAAAGAGTATTACTAAGAAAGATGCTCCAGATTACCAGGCATTCGCCTTAATGGCAAACGATAAAAGCTTTGATTTAATTACTTTAGATGTTGAACACGCTATAGATTTATTCGCTCAGTGCCTTCAAGCGCATATGCAAGGGCTTTTGGGAATTTTTAACGGATATATTTATCATTTCCCTTACGTGGTGTCATTTTGAGGGTTAAAGCAATATTGATGTTTTTCCCATCTCTAGACCCTCTTGTGCTCTTTTAGCTGTGTTTCGCTTGACTGAGCAGATGGGTCAAATTTTAGACACCTAGTTCAAGAACCCAGAGGAGAGCTGGAGTGTGTGAGAGAGAAATGGGGTTGGCTGATGTTGTGCCCATATTTTCCACAGTGAATAATTGAAAACCTTTTGAAAAATGCAAAACCCAATTCCAGTATGCAGTCTCAGATCTCTTCTTTCTTTACGTTATGGATTAATGATGGTCCTTGTCTCGAGCGGGATGATTTGTTTGTTGTAACACACCTATGGCACTGAATGGCTAAGCACCACTAAACTTTCTACATCTTCCTCTCTTTTCCTTCTCTCATCCTTTGTCTTTCTTCTTTTAAAGCTCATCTCAATGATTTATTTTTTATTTTATTTTTAGGAAATTTGCGAGAAAGTAAAGCCTGCTATATCTGAAGATTAAAATCTGAAGTTTAAGGGAATGGATAGCCAAGAATTTGTTTTCAAGAATTGCCAGATAAATAAACAATTTCAAAAATGTTGTTGGGTACCATTGATTTCTTAAAAAATGTAATCCACTGAATAAAGGAAGTCTTTGGAAAGGTTTGGAACAAAATGACGATGATTACATGATGACAGAATTTTTATTTTGGGATAAACTATATGGATGAAAGCATTTAGCACTCTATGTTTTATGGATGACTTTCATTTTAATCTCAAATGAAATCTGAGATGATAATCTAAAATGAAAAAAATTCAGAACGCTCAGTTCAATCTTCTTGATCCCCAATCATTAATTGAACTTAAAAAACTACATCATTCCAACCTCTATAATGTTGTAGGCTTGCTTTAAATGTTTTAGCCTAGGTAAATATTGCAGTCAAATTGCAATCCCTTCAACCACACAAAATCACTTAAAAAGGGCCCAGTGTTCTTTTACTTGAAACAGACTGTGAATAGAAACAATACTATTGATTTTGGCCAATTAAGACCTGTTTCTCCGCTTCAGGAATGGCAGCATGACCAGAATTCAAATGCACCACTATTGGAACACAATGAATCCACCAGACACAGGGAAAAACAAACATTCTGCTGTGTTGATATGCCTCTTTTTTTTTCTTTTTTTTTATACAAATAGACCTTTAAGGATAGCATGTCTTTCTATCCATCTGACTATTGTACTGTAACCCATACCATCCTTTTTTCTTATACATATAGGCCAGCCTGCCAATAATACACTCAGGGATTGTGGCTGTAGGCAGAGACACAAATGTCCTGCAGCTGTGTCATGGCTGATAGGGGTCCTGTGCCTGCTGTCAGAGACAGATGGATAGTGCTGTCTTAAGTTCTGATAGTGCTGTTATCAGTACTATGTCCTGTCACACAGCATGATAGACAAAAGCAGGACAGATCCATCCATTCAGTGTTTTAAAATATAAGATCTAAAACTAAAAGTGCTTTACAGCGTTTTCCGTTTTAATCCTATTACTCAGTTGTTCTTGTTGCTGTTTTGTGTGATGATTTAGATGATCTAATAATCCACATTTAAAACTTCCACTTTCTCCAGGGAAACTTTCAGCAGCTGTGTTTCACAGCGATGACTTCACTGTCTTGTGTAAGCCTTGGTTGAAAGATGACCTCATCGTTAAAATTTTAATTCACAACTAACTAAAAGATGTTGTGCTGTTCATATTTGACCCAAAAACAAACAGACAGGAATTACATTGCCATTCTAGACAAGAGGCGTGTTCAGTACCATCTCCAAATCTGACTGAAAAAAATCAGTCTCTCAGCTATTACAATTTGTGATAGATTGTTTCCAGATGTTATCATGAAGCTCATGACAACTAGGATCAGTAAAAATAATGCCTCTATATAAGTGTAACATAACTGCGCCGAGACTCGAGGTTTGAGGATCCAAACGCAGTTTAATGGGTTAATCCACAGACATACACAAAGGCACACAAAACACAAATGAGCAGTCCAAACAAAGACAATGTCCAGGGTTAAGGCCAAACCAATGATATCCAGGGAACAAGGCTCAGAAATGCAGTACTTACAGACTAACAAGACCTACTGAAGAGTGAGTGAATTAACCAGGTTTATATAGGCAGAAACTAACAAGCAACAGCTGAATACAATCTTGGCTGATAGTCTGGGCAGTGTGTAATGTGTAATGTAGTCTTTGCTAGAGTGATAATAGTCTGAGGTGGAGTACACTCTGATGGTAATCAAGGGGCACTCTCACTGGTGATCGTGACAATAAGAGCTTCTCTGAAATTAAATATTTGCTTTTATTTCATCAGAATAGTCAAAACACTCTTGGAAAATTGGTATGTTTCAGAATTGTTTGCATGTGGATATAGGAGAATATTTTAGGAAGGAGGACACCATAGGGATGAATCAGGATTATAAAACTATAATGGTGAGTTGGAAGAGGGGTTTTTTTTGTGAAGTTCTCAAAAGGTGTAATTGTTTTTTTAGTTTTTTTTTAAGCCAACACTTTCTGAGTTGGGTGTTTGATCATAATAAAGTACCATTTTGTTTGTAAGCATTTTGTGTAGTGTTGATACAAATTGTGATAAAGCTTTGTGATAAGATAAACATTCCCCGTCATGCTCTGTGGCACCACAAGAATAATAAATCTAATGTGTATTAGCTATAAAAACTTCCAGCCTTTGTTGGGAAGTGAAAAAGACAAAGAAATATGATATTGTCTGGCAATTCTATTTAATTCTGACTAAAATACATGTAATTTTTATGATTTCCAAAGGTGAAATTTCCAGAATTTCAGATATAAGACATACACTTTTTATATATATGTAGAGTGGACTTATTACTCATAAAGCCTCTCTTGCAGTTTTTTGTGCCTAACATAATTTCTTGCTGCATGTACAATAATGTTAGTTGGTCCAAATGGACATGCGCAAACACAAGTTACCGTTTCTCTTCAAGCGTGTTACTTTATCCTTAGCGTTCTTATTCTTATTCCTATAATTCTCCCAGCAAACAAGTGTTGTGTAACTGACCTCTCACAGAGGGGGCTCAGTGCCTCTAAACTGCTGTTAGTGGGACATAAGTGAGAAATAGAGTTTGGTCTCTGAAGCACATTAAAGCTGCTCAATGCTTCAGGGACTTTACTCGCTCTTCACTTAAGTTCTTATGAATGAATTCAGCTGGGGGCATGAGCTTGTACCCTTCATCTTTGTGCCTAAATTAATGCGACCCACTTTCACTTTATCGGCAAGAACAACATGGTTGCAAACTCCCCCGTCCTGACCCAGTCTTTGCCACAGCACCCGGATGTATGCTGCTAAGCTACTAAAACTCAGGAGCTTAGTGTTGATTCTGTATTTTAAAGCAGACCAAAGGATCTAATTATAGGGTGGATTTATTAATTGTTCATGCTTTCATTTCATCTAAATCTGTCTCTGCACAGTTTATGTTCCAACTCAGTTCTTCACAGCAGCTCAAAATAAACTTTTCATTTCAAAGCAACTAAGTATAATCACTATGGAATTATATGCAGCACTGTGTTTGTTGTTGTTTTATATAAGCTCCAGTGAAAGCATCAAGCTTTTCTGTCTCTATTCACACAAAGACACAGACTCAAAAGAATCGCTGTTAATTATTTGTACCTGCTGAGAAAACTGAAACTGCAATTTGCATTAAATTTATTTAATGTTTACCCTTATGTTATAATCTTCTTGTGTCATACATTTCTGCTTTTCTCTCTTGTTGTGCAGGATGTGCAAATCGTGAGTACAGACGAGAATCAGGTATTCCTGGCTCTTCAGGAGTGGTATCAGACGGACACGTACAACCTCTACCAGTCAGATCCGCAGGGAGTCTATTACTCCATTGTGTTGGAGAACGTCCGCAGCACCAAGCAGCCTGAAGAGAATGTCCTCATCGACATCCTGGAGGTCAACATTTCACCCCACACAGTCCCTGTGTAATACAAGGCAGTGTGGGTTTTACATCCCACTTAATGCGTAATGAACTGAAAATAGCTCAGCTGTAGTAAAGTTTACATGACTGCATTCACACTGACAGAGACCTTTACCTATAACACTCTAAAAACACACACTTAAAAGTGGAGGTGTTACACACATAAAAGTGCTTGTGATGTCTAGTAAGTCTTCAGGCATATTCACTCACTCATTATTCATAGCCAGTAGCGTGCTTTAATAAATAAGTGATTCTAGGAAGCTGATGTCTCTGTGCTACTAAAACAAGCTTGATCTAACACATATTACAGTTTCTTAGACAGTTGTGACTTTGCCAGGATTTGACTTAATAATAACATTTTACAGCTTCTTTACAGGATCTAAGTGATACTGAGTAGTACCAAAATATCTTTTGTGTATTTTTCAGGTTCGTGGCATCAAGGGCGTATTCTTAGCCAATCAAAAGGTAGATGGAAAAGTCATGACTCTTATCACCTACAACAAAGGCAGAGACTGGGAACCACTGGCTCCTCCTACAACTGATATGAACGGCAAACCTGTCAGTTGCAAGCAGGTAAATATATCTGCTCACATTTCAAATAGCTTTTTGCATTGCTGTTTTTATCTATTAGTGCTACATTAACTTTAATCAAATTAATTTTGTACACATGATCTTATAAATGCACTACAATTCAAAAGTTTGGGGTCAGCAGTCTTTGGAAATGAACAAATTAATTATTTTATTCAACAAGGATGCATTAAATGTTCAAACGTGAGAGTAAAGACTTTTACTGAAAATATGTATTTAAAATAAATGCTGTTCTTTAAAAATTTCTATTGATCAAAGAATCCACGGTTTCCACCAAAATATTAAGCATCACAACTGTTTTCTTGAGCAGCAAATCAGCATATTAGAATGATTTCTGAAGAATCATGTGACACTAAATATTGGAGTAATGATGCTGAACAATTCAGCTTTGCATCACAGGAATAAATTACATTTTAAAATATATTAAAATAGAAAACCGTTCTTATAGTGGTTTTGTAATAGGATACTATTTCACAGTATTAGTCTTTGATCAAATAAATGCAACCTTGGTGACTTTTTTCAAAAACATTCAAAACTTCAAAATCAAATCTTACCTTTCCCAAACAAAATAACATGCCTACAAACTAAAAACTAAAATACAAACACCACATTTGATTTAAATATAGTTGTGCTGATGTAAACCAACAATTCATTGCATATTCATACAAACAAAATCAAGACTTTATTTCAATATACAGCTACGGATATATATCCAGCCCACACTCTGCTTTTTTTCCTCTTCAAGATGATTGTACCACAACTGTCTCAGACACAGACGTGAAGTCATTGACCCCTCGATCTGACTCATCTCCCGCTGTTTGCGGTTGTGGGTTGGTGGGCAGAGCAGGCACTAGTTCTGCTGCTTTCTCATGAGACAAAAAAGAAAAAAAATGATCTGAGTCATCAATCTACAGACACACATACACACACACAAATCCACAGGGCTTACTCTTTACACACACACACACATACACACACACAGCCAGAGATATGTAATATATGATATGAAATGTCCATTTTAAACACCTGTAACTGGTAGCTGGTCATTAATTAAGACATAGATATGGTTTCTGGCAAACACGAGACGAGATACAAATCAGAAGCTAGCAGAGCTGAAAGGACATATATCGACTTCTCTCTCCTTTCCTGTCTGTCTAGCCACCCTTCTCACATCTGTCCCATCTCTCAGCCCTCCTTTTGACATGTCTTTTTTCCTATCGTTCTCCTCTCCTGCTCACTCTCTCTACCTTCCTCTCTCATTTTTATTGCTCATCTCCCATTTTTTTGTCATTTCTTCGTCTTTTTTATGCTTTATATTCATGCTCAGGACGTTATGTAGTATGACTTGTGAAGTGGTTTTAAATTATGGACTCCTTACTGTAGAATTTAGACTGTTATTTCTTTGTTAAAGCAAGGTGGTTTTGTGTGTTTGTCAGTGAGTCCAGATTCTCTACTAAGTGCAGACATTATGTTAAAAAAAAATGATGGTGGTGCATCTGTTGGGTAATCACATTGGCGTGATTGCCAAAGTGTAAAAAAGTCGGAGCCTATACATATAGATACCAAAAGAGAGTAATATTTTTCTTTGTCTCTGCTCTCTTTTCCCAGCCTGACTGTCACCTCCATCTCCACTTGCGCTGGGCTGACAACCCGTATGTATCTGGAACCGTCCACACTAAAGATTCTGCCCCAGGCCTCATAATGGGTGCAGGTCAGTCTCCATGACAACTATAACCCTTCAGTATTGTCACCATAGCGGTGAGGAGCCCAAAAACTCAAATCAAATGAAGCTCTGTACTCCTCAACTTTTCAATTACAAGAAATAATTATAGTCCAGATCCAAATCTGCACTGCAGCATGCTTAGGGAAATGATGATAGTGTGTACAAAGTAGACTATTTCTTCACATAAAAAAGGAAAGGAATGCTAAGAAGTGTTTTTAGGGAAAAAATTTCAATGTGATGTACCATAAAAATAAATAAAAGAGAAACCTTGGTTTTGATCCGGTTTTCCCCATTTCTGAGTGTTGTGCGAAGCTGATGAGTCCACACTGAGGCACAAAAGGAGGCAGGCACAGATATATGAAATATTTCCTCTTTATTGCCACAGGGTTCATGGGGAATTGAAGAAGACAATACATTAATGTTCTTGATTCCAAGGCTAGAGCTGTTGCCAGTTTACAAGGTCAAAATGTCTGTCTATTCCCCCAGGGCTAGAGACATGTACACACACACACAAACACAGACAGTGTCACGCTGACTTATTCACTCTTGACTTATTTCACTTACTAACAAACATGAGTAGTTAGAGCCCTTCAGCCTCTGGTTTTAAGAGTTATCAACACATTGCAGCTAGTTTTCACCATGTAAATGTATGTGTACATACACTGCAGAGACTAAGCACTGAGTCTCCATCAAAATCCAGCTTTCTATTGCTATTATTGTGCACCCTCTCAGTAAAATGTTCAGCTCTAACTAGTTCTCAGCCTTTGATCCCCTGTAGCCTCCAGTTTTCTCACAGTTTCACTCTTTTTAAATGTAGCTCGCTCACGCTTACTCCTCCCTCTCTCTTAAAATCGAACAAAGTGAGGAAATTGCTGCTTTGCCTCAAGTTAAAAAGAAGAAAATTAAAGATTCGCTCTCTGTATTCATGTGAAGATATTCTGTGTGCATCTTCTCTTCAGGTAACCTTGGGTCTCAACTGGTTGAATATAAAGAAGAGATGTACATCACCTCAGACTGTGGCAAGACCTGGAGACAGGTGGGAATGAACACGGAGAAGAGACTAATGATCTGCAAAGATGTTTTACAACGATTATTCGGTCTCATAAAAATGCTTCATCATAGATTCTTCTGTGACTGTCACAAATCTTTAGATTTGCTCTTAGTATTCAACACCCTCCAGATCTCTGTTCCTCTTGTTGTTCCCATTCTGCCCAATTTCATTTGACACCCTCTCATTTGCTGCCGTTTCACTGCTCAGTATGTGGCAGACACATCTCTCTGTCTTAATGTCCTTTCAGTGATTTTCGGGATTGTTGCTGCCTCTCATTTGCTCAACTGCAGTTTTCTCTAACGACATTGAATCTTGATTATGATATTTATTATTATGAACTTAAAACACCTTTGTTTGTTTTTTTAATTATTATTATTTTATTTTAACACTCTAGGTTTTCGAAGAAGAGCATCACATTCTCTATCTGGATCATGGTGGTGTCATTGTGGCCATTAAGGACACTTCAATCCCTTTAAAAATACTCAAGTAAGATCATTAGTTTCTGTAATGGATTGTCTGCATAATCATTAGTAAGTGAAAACTAAACAAAAATGTACCCAGTTGCGGACATGACAAAGACTGACAGAAGGACTTATAAAAAGAGAAGAAGAGTAGTAGTAAACACTGAGTCAGACTAGTATGAAAAACAAGAATTCAAGACTTTCCCTCCCTGGCTTTTGCTGACCTGATTGTGCTGGTAATCCTTTGAGTGAGTGCTTTAAGAAGCTCATTTGGCTTTAGAGGGCTCTTCAGACCACCCTGAGTTCCTGAGCAGCCTAAATCTCTTCCTCTGCAAAGGGTTGGTAAAAGCCAAGCCTTAACCCATATAATATGAAGTGATTCACATGCTAGATGTCCAGTTCACCTTACTTCACAGATGTATGTAAAAGAGAAACCTATGAAGATCAAAGTGAAAAATCATTACCATCTCTCACAAAAGCCTTGAAGCCTTTCATTGGCGTTGAGTCTTGGCAGTACAAACAACCGCCTCTGTCAGGAAAAGACTAAGAGCTTGTAGTGCTTATGCTGGCTTGTAGCCTACAAACTATCACGTTCACACTGAGAATCAACGGCAACTGAATGATGTTTTTACATAACAGGATATTCACAATGTTTATAAAAGAGAGAAATTAATGATGTTTCGCACTTATAATACATTTTAGAAGATTTTTTTTAAATGTGAAAATAGATCATTTTCATATTTGGTTAACAAATGTCTCACCTCAAAGCAGAGACTTATACAATAAGTCACATGATGTATGATATAATATACAACTTTCTTATATGAGTGATCTATACTGCTGATACAAAATCACATCAAACATTTTTGTCTTAGATTCAGCATAGATGAAGGACAAACGTGGAGCGTCCACAACTTCACCAGCACATCAGTGTTTGTGGATGGACTTTTGAGTGAACCTGGAGATGAGACACTGGTTATGACGTGAGTATGAGAATGTCCTCTGAAAATTGAACTGATTATTAGTCCGCCTTAAAGGGATAGCTTACCCAAAACTGAAGATTCTGTCATCATTTACTCACCCTTGTGTTTTTTCAAACCTCTATGACTTCTGTGGAACATAAAAAATATATTTTGAGGAGTGTTTTGGGGTCCTGTATTGTTTTTTGACCCCACTGGCTTTAATTGTATGGACAAAAATAGCCGTACAGTTTTGGAACAATATGAGGGTGAGTAAATATTTTTTGGGTGAACTATCCATTTAGGACTGTTTTATCCTGTGTTGGTTTTATGGCCCTTAGGACAAAATATAGATTTTTCTGTCATTTTGTTTGTGCTGTTTGAACATGATCCCGACCTGAAGATCAGGCCTTTAGTCCATCAAAAGCTGAATATTCCTTGCAGAACTTAATTTAACTGACGCAAGTAGATTTATAAATTTGGACACAGACCATACTTATGGTAAAGCAAAATGTAGAATTTCTTCTGTCTCACATATGAGTGCTATGCCAGATGATCAAAGAATTTGTACTCGTTCATGACACCTGTGCACTGATTTCTCAAAAACACAGATACAGGGTTCATCCTTATGGTAGTGAACAGTGCTTTATCTGAGATTAAGTGGAGAGCATCTTCCCATAGACGCCAAACAGCAGGTGGTCTCTGTATTATAAAGAGGCTGCGCTTTTGATAAAGGCAATGTGAGATTCAATGTCCTCAATTAAAGAGGCCCCTGCTCATTAGTAACACGCTGCTGATGAGCGAATCCATGTGTCTGTCCACTCGTTTGCTCCATTCCCAAGATGTGTAATTGGGTAGTGAATGTGTTGTCACTTGAAGTCAAGGTTACACTCCGATAGTCTCATTTTTTGGTGAAAGGGATGAATGGCCTTTGTTTCAACATTTGCGTTTTGAAGGATAATCGGATGTTTATAGATGGAGGGATGGATTATTGGACGGGCGAAGGATTATGTTTATTTATGTTTACTGTTGTGGACAGGGTATTTGGCCACATAAGTTACCGTTCGGATTGGGAGCTGGTGAAGGTGGATTTCCGTCAGTCGTTTCCCAGACAGTGCACAGAAGCTGATTATGACTCATGGAAACTCACTGACCTACAGGTAACATCAGGCTGTTTTCTCTAGTTATGGCATGCTCAAAAACGCTAGTAGTTGAATCAGAGTGCTGTACAACTAATTTAAACTAATGAGAAGAAATAATAAGAAAAGATATGAAGACCATTTAAACAAAATAAAATAATAATAATAAAAGCCATATCTACAGCATCAACAAGCAAAGGAAATATGATTTTTATTTGTGAATCAATTTACCACTTTGGTAACACTTTACAATAATGTCCCATTAGTATTAACTAACATTAACCAAACTATTTTTTTTTTACAGGATTTAATCTTTGTTAATGTTATTTAATCAAAATAAAACTTTTCATTGTTAGTTCATGTTATCTCAGGTCCATTAAATAATATTAACAGATAAAAAAAAAAAATATATATATATATATATATGTATGTATGTATTTGTAAATGTTGAAACATTGACAAAGATGAATTAATGCTTAAGAAGTATTTTTCATTGTTAGTTCATGTTAATTAATGTAGTTAACTTTATTGTAAAGTGTTACCACTACTTTTCAAATGGAAATGCATGACACGTCTTCTCCTACAGGGAGAGAAATGCATCATGGGCCAGGAACGATTGTACAGGAGGAGGAAAGAGACATCGTTCTGCATTAAAGGGAAGAGCTATACATCAGCTCTAACAGCTAAACCTTGCCAGTGCTCAGAGAAAGACTTTGCCTGGTACGAAACAAAGAGATAACCTTTTGCACATTTCAAGCCAATTACAAATATACACATACGTCTTTGATGTAACAAGACACTCTTTATTTCACTTTCAAACCCCAGTGCAGTGAATTGTGAATTAGATCTGGGGCTAAAAATAGAGCTTTACGTGCCTCTGTGTGTTCTCAGCGACTACGGCTTTGAGCGAGCTCCCAGCCTTAGGTTAGAGGGGGATCGCTGCTATCCTGACTTCTGGCATGATCCTGATGCTCCACCTGAAAGCTGCCATTTAGGACACAGCTATAAGTCCAGCACAGGGTAATACACACACACACACTGCAGAGTGTTAGACAATATAGGGTATACATACAATATAGGGTAAAATCCCCACACCTATTGAATATGTCAGAAAACACCCACTCATGCATGCCATAGACACTTTATATGAACACACCTTTTTTTTTTTAAAGGCTTTATTGAGACAGCCAGATAAGATCAGTATCACATCCACATATGTTTTGAAATCAGATCAGATTTCAAGTACTGTTTTACATCACATATGTAAATGTCATAGTGGACGATATTACCAGGAACTGTCCCCACATTCATTTTTCACCATATCTGCTTGTTAAGTTGTGACTTATTGAATACTGTTTCTGGGCATTCAATAGGTTCTACTTTGTTTCAAGTGAGAATACTCAACAACATCCATTTATGAGCACTATTTATTTATAACACACCTTTAAACAAAGCTTTAAAAAAAATAAAAACTCAGTTTACACTACAGATTCTGGACAGATGAATCGCTGTCTGGCCAACTGAGATTTTGATATGGAGGTGAAGGTTAGGATCATGACGTTTTGGTAGTATTACAGCACACTGTGTGTGTGTATTAGCTCTATTTGTTGACTGCTTTTGGCATTTGATAAAGCGGTTGGACTCGCAAATGTGTCACGTCAGGCTTAACATCCGCATAGCAAACTATGTGATTAGCCTACTATGTAGTGAAAAGTGAATGAGTGAACAATTCAGTGGTTTTGCATGAACGTGTTACTTATGTTGTCTCATACTTTGCGAACACTAAGATGGACAGAGCAGAGGCAACATTTTCAGTTTTCCATACTCTACTGTTTCCATACTGACAGATACTTTCAATTCTGACACTATTACTATAGCAACCAAAGCAGATATGCTGTATAGAGTACTGACTAGATTGAACAAACAGATCAGATTTCATTGCTTGAAAAATGATTTGTCAAAAAGATTAGATTTGTAAACCAAATCAGATTTGTGTCCATCAAATCCATACTGAGCTGTGTTAAGTAGAGCATGTTATTTCAGCAGAACCTCATTCAGAAAAACCTTTTTCTATGTTTCTGAACCAAGACATTTCTGAACATATTATATGGATGTTTTACCCACCTCTTAGTACGGTTATTTAGGAATGTATTGTGCCTTTTCCACAATTCTTCATTATAACTAAGAGTTTAAATCCAGGCAACAACACAAAAACGATTTTTCAGTTTAAGGCAAGTAAAAGCAAGTCAAGGCTAACATGTTTTGTGTTTTCTGTTGAAGTTACCGGAAGGTCATCGCTAATGTTTGTGAGGGTGGCTTGAATAAAGAACAGAGCGCAAAGCAGCATTCCTGTCCTCTGCTGCCCCCTAAAGGCCTGCAGCTGGGCATCAAAGGACAGATGTTGGCCGTGGCACCTGGTGATGACATCACCTTTATAGTGCATCAGGAACAGGTGAAGTACATGGATTATTTACACTACTTACAATTTTATAATTTAATTGCTAAAATGTTAGACAACTTGAATGATATAAATATATTAGATTCCGTGTGCTAAAGATTTACAGACAAATAAAAACACTACTAATTTTAGGCATCTTTAACATTGATTTGTTTCATTGTATTTCCCTCCTCAGGGTGACACCACCAGCACCAGATATCAGGTAGATTTAATGGATGGGGTCAGGGCTATATATGAAAACCTGACTGTCATCGACGAACCCATTCAGCACCGTTATGAGAAGCCAGGTGTTTACCGTGTGAATGTAAAGGCTGAAAACTCTGCTGGACACGACCAAGCCTCACTTTACATTCAGGTCACAGGTCAGTGAAATATTCAGATTTGAGTGAGAGTGAACTGGATTCAAAGGCCATTGCATCAACTTTTGGAACATAATGGTTAGTATCTATAATACTGTGAGATTGAAAGGGTTTTACTGAGTCGTAACCAATAATCAGGCCCACATAAAACTCATTTCAATATGGATGCTCATTATTTACAAAGTTGTACACACACCTTACACTATATATTTCATATCTCAATACCTGAAAAATAGACTTTTTATTTTTTATTGGAATGTTCAATTTATCTCTATTTTCTCTGTTTTGTCCTCACTTTTCTCTCCAGCTCCTCTACAGGATGTCCATCTGGAGGTGGTCCCGATCGCTGGCAGAAATCAAGAAGTAAATCTCACAGCTATAGTGCTGCCCACTGAGGCAAACCTTACCGTGTTTTACTGGTGGATTGGAGATAACCTTCAGGTACTCTGTGGTAATTTATAACTATACACATATTAATATACAGTGAGGAGAACAAGTATTTGATACACTGCCGATTTTGCAGGTTTTCCCACTTACAAAGCATGTAGAAGTCTGTCATTTTGATCATAGGTACTCTTCAACTGTGAGTGACGGAATCTAAAAAAAAATCCAGAAAATCACATTCTATGATTTTTTAAGTAATTAATTTGCATTTTATTGCAAGACATAAGTATTTGATACATCAGAAAAGCAGAATTTAATATTTGGTCCAGAAACCTTTGTTTGCAATTACAGAGATCATACATTTCCTGTAGTTCTTGACCAGGTTTGCACACACTGCAGCAGGGATTTTGGCCCACTCTTCCATACAGACCTTCTCCAGATCCTTCAGGTTTCGGGGCTGTAGCTGGGCAATACAGACTTTCAGCTCCCTCCAAAGATTTTCTATTGGGTTCAGGTCTGGAGACTGGCTAGGCCACTCCAGGACCTTGAGATGCTTCTTACGGAGCCACTCCTTAGTTGCCCTGGCTGTGTGTTTCGGGTCGTTGTCATGCTGGAAGACCCAGCCACGACCCATCTTCAATGCTCTTACTGAGGGAAGGAGGTTGTTGGCCAAGATCTCGCGATACATGGCCCCATCCATCCTCCCCTCAATACGGTGCAGTCGTCCTGTCCCCTTTGCAGAAAAGCATCCCCAAAAAATGATGTTTCCACCTCCATGCTTCACGGTTGGGATGGTGTTCTTGGGGTTGTACACATCCTTCTTCTTCCTCCAAACACGGCGAGTGGAGTTTAGACCAAAAAGCTCTATTTTTGTCTCATCAGACCACATGACCTTCTCCCATTCCTCCTCTGGATCATCCAGATGGTCATTGGCAAACTTCAGACGGGCCTGGACATGTGCTGGCTTGAGCAGGGGGACCTTGCGTGCGCTGCAGGATTTTAATCCATGACAGCGTAGTGTGTTATTAATGGTTTTCTTTGAGACTGTGGTCCCAGCTCTCTTCAGGTCATGGACCAGGTCCTGCCGTGTAGTTCTGGGCTGATCCCTCACCTTCCTCATGATCATTGATGCCTCACGAGGTGAGATCTTGCATGGTGCCCCAGACCGAGGGAGATTGACCGTCATCTTGAACTCCTTCCATTTTCTAATAATTGCGCCAACAGTTGTTGCCTTCTCACCAAGCTGCTTGCCTATTGTCCTGTAGCCCATCCCAGCCTTGTGCAGGTCTACAATTTTATCCCTGATGTCCTTGCACAGCTCTCTGGTCTTGGCCATTGTGGAGAGGTTTGAGTATGTTTGATTGAGTGTGTGGACAGGTGTCTTTTATACAGGTAACAAGTTAAAATAGGTGCAGTTAATACAGGTAATGAGTGGAGAACATGAGGGCTTCTTAAAGAAAAACTAACAGGTCTATGAGAGCCGGAATTCTTACTGGTTGGTAGGTGATCAAATACTTATGTCATGCAATAAAATGCAAATTAATTATTTAAAAATCATAAAATGTGATTTTCTGGATTTTTGTTTTAGATTCCGTCTATGATAAAAATTATAGACCTCTACATGCTTTGTAAGTGGGAACCTGCAAAATCGGCAGTGTATCAAATACTTGATGCTTGAGACCCAATGCTCACATTTGAGTTTTATTTGTTTTTCTGTTTTATTATAGCTGTTTGTGTGTTTATTATTTAAGTATTAAAGTCATTGTGCGGACTTTAAAACAAAAACAATAAGAGCTTTTTACCCATGTATTTTATGAAGAAACATTTTTTTTTTTTTTGGTGCTTATACATGAAAATTCAGGTGTGGCTGTTGAAGTGTTGCCTTTATACAAAATGTGTCTTTCCCCTCGACAGCCAAAGCTGACCCTGGAGAACAGCCTGATTATAAGGTTCTCTGAGGAGGGCGAAGTTCCTGTGACAGTTCAGGCTTCTAATGGTCGCTCCATGGTGCAGGACAGCAAGACTGTCATTGTTTACGGTAAGATAAAACATCCCATGAAGATGTTCAGCGGACTGGTGGGCTGCTGGGCAATGAGGGCCACAACTGCTGCTATACAAATATATATATATATATATATATATACTGTATATGAATGAATGATAGTTACGTATCCTTCCCTTCAGCCCAGGCGAATGGCCTACACGGCCAAATTTTGGTAATTTCAGAATCCCTCCAAATGATTTTATTTCTATGAATTGATATCCAATTCAATCATATCATGTTTAGACCCAGTGCATTGGAGCAGTGTTAGCTCGGCAATTTTTGAACTGCCCAATCAAATCAAAGGAGGCAGGGTTGACTGTATTAGAATAAAAGTATTATTTGTAAATAGTCCAAATGCATTATTCTATAATAAATAAGCACTATTTTATTTTATTATTATTACTATTATTATTATTGTATTATTTGGACAAGGAAACATCTAGTGTCTTCTTTCAGAAAAGACCATGGTTCATTAAATGCAAACATTTTATTTTTGTCCAGGCATGTCCATGTCTGGTCTGTGCTTAAAATGAAGCAGCCAATTAAAGGGACAGTTCACCTAAAAATTAAAACTCTTTCATCATTTACTCACCTTTACTTCATTCCAAACCCATTTGGTCCAGTTTTTCACAAAACATAACAGAAGAATGTTTACACTCTGTTCCACAAAAGGAAAGCATGGTCTGTCAAGCTCCAAAAAGGACAAATAATACAACCACTAAAAGCACCATGAAGGCAGTCCACATGGCTCCTGTGCAACATTCAAATTATTTGATGGACTAATTTTGGTATAGTTAATCATTAGTGATACTTAACTGAACTGTGTAAAAAATATTTTAAATTCTATTTGCCTGGTAGCACTAAGAAAGACTATATACAAATTATAACTTGTATGGCATAAGTATGCCAGTTGTTCATTACTGTAAGTGATAAGCACAAAAAGCAACAATAACATTTATGTTATATTATTGTGTTGTATTAGTACAAGTGAGTGTTGTTAGTAAGTGATGTTAAATTGCTCTGAACATCAGTGAACCGGTGTGTTATGGTTTTGGTGTGTTGTGAAACGGGGACAGTAAGTCCAGGACCAATTTTTTAACCCCAGTCTGCCCAGTATGTGGGACGAATAATCCAAAACCACAATGATTTTGTGACAACCACAGATAGTAAATGATTAAATACACACATACACCCTAAGATAACCATCATTCAGAGGAACAATATATCAATACTAAAGAGTTTGAAACAGATTGAGAACAATCAATGTACTGGTACTGTTTCATTTCTTGATTTGTGTGACATTTAAAATCTTTCTAAACCATATTTCTTTCTTGTTAAATAGAAATAAAATATTCATGTGATTCCCGAGCTGGATTGAATATTTATGAGTGTGGTGTGATAGGATGAGGTCATGCTTGGAAAGCAGAAATGACAGTCTTCCTCAGAGACAATGTTCAGCTTGAATGCAGAATGCAGAACTGTTGTGCACAACTGTGTCACTTCACTGGTTCATATTGTTTGTCCTCAAGCTCAAATTGAACCTGTTGGGTTACGTAATTTAATAAATTAAGTTGGATGACATTGCAACTTAAATGTCTGTAGACAAATGACTCGGCTGTAAAATTTTCAATGCTTTTTTTTTAGATCACATCTTTTTAACTGGTTATGCGATTCTTTTTTACAGAATGTTTTTCGGGTCAGATGAAAAATCACCCAGAAATTTAAATTATGTCATTATTTATCTACTTAAACACCTTCATGTCATTCCAAAGCCATTTGCTTTGCTTTGCTATAGTAAAAAAAAAAAAAATTGTGTGTGAGAGCCTGACTGATAGACAGTGAGAATGCATATTTGTCTACAATGTAGAATATATAAATCTTCTGGGTGTTTTTGAACATATCAGAACCTGGTTTGTTAAAATAAAACTGTTGTTGTATGGCAAGATTCTTCAAAAAAAAATTGTGTTCCACTGAAAAAAATAACAGCATATGCGTTTGGAACGACATGAGGGTGAGTAAATTAAAAATGGATTTTCTTGGTTAAACAATTCCTAACTGATTTTGAAACTGTTGCTGTGCTGTTTTTCTAGTCTTAATATAGAACCTGTCCTTTGTTTTTGATTGACAGCACATTTTTAGTTGCCATGATTCATTATACTGTATAAAAACATCTCTTACTTTATACAGCCTGAGTTTTTTTCAACTGCAGTATTAACTTTTAATGTTCATCATGACACCTTAAACGTCTCTCTTCAGATAATTTCCAGGTCATCCCATTGAGTTTCAGTCGCAATTTGGACCGCTTTAACCCAAACATCCCTGAATGGAGACAAGATGTGGGACAAGTCGTAACCACGATTCTTGCTAAGGTTCTCGCTTCAATCATTAACATACACATACACACACATTAGAGCTCTGTTTTTTTTTTTTATGTAAAACATTTTACATTGTACTCATCATATCGAACTCTTTGTCTAATAGCTCACAGGGGTTCCTCAGGACTCTTTGGTTACCATGGTAAAGCCTGGTCTTCCCACCACTGCAGACCTGTATGTTCTTCCTCCAGTCAGCACACCAGTGAAGAGGAGTGTGTTTGTGGATAAGGTAGGTGTTTTATGAAGAAGCCACTCGAATGAGAAGAGATACATGCTCATTCAACAAAACATTAGTCCAGCAATAGAATTGTTGATATGGTGGCCTAAATTGGACATCCACAAACAACTTGTCAGAGCCTGGAGATACAATCAGGAATAAACATGATATAGAGTTCATTGAATCGAATGTAAACAGAGAGAACATTTTGATCTTAAAAATGTAGTGGGAAATTTTGAGATTAGCATTAGCTAAGATTAATAAATGCTGTAGAAGTATTGTTCATTCTTATTCATGTTAAGTAATGTAGTTATCTAATGTTAACATATGAAACCTGATTGTAAAGTGTTACCAGTAATGAGTATTGAAGTGATGTTTGTTAGTATTAAACTTGTGTGTGTATTCTTCATTTCTGTAGCGTGTTCCCACCATAAAGCAGGTTCTGAGTGAGAACAATGTGAGCTTCATTGTGAGAGGAGGGTTACGAGTGTTGGTGACTCTGGCAGCCTCCGATTCAGGTGAGCAAAATAAAACAGATTCCACAACCTTCAACAACCAAGAGTCACTTAATAATTATAGTTTTACAGCAAGCCTTTCATCAATAATTACTAAAACATACAATGTATTTCTAAGGACCTATAACTAGTGACGTGTCTGCCAGCACAACAGAGACTGGTGCGTCTCATTTACCTCTCGCTTTTAGAAGTGTCCTCTTCACTTTAAGAATATTGTCTTGCTAATGCAGAGTTATAAAATAAAAGGGAAAATAATGGAATAATGTCTTGTTTCTGTTCTGTTTTCTGGTCTAGTCTTCACGTTGAGTTGACTTCATTTACTCTTTATGCATGCTTCTGTTGGCTTGCATTTCTGTTTGAGTTTTGAGCTTGTCAAAGTCACATTGCTTCTTAGTTTTAATAACACATGCATGTTTGGGTATTGTTTTAAACTTTCCTTTAAAGATCATTTGTTGTGTTTTTTGTTTGTTTGTTTTTTTGTGTTTTTTTTTTTTGTGGTAATTTTTTTTTTTGTGGTAATTTTTTTTGTCTGTATCACAGCCACACAAATGGCTTCATCCACACAAGGTGTGTACATTTGTGTGTGATTTTGGTTCTGTTTTGAATTGGTTTTATTTGTTTGTTTGTTTTTGAAGTGTTTGGTAAGTTTATAAAAAGTGAGTCAGGTGACGAAGGATAGTTCACCCAAAAACGAGATTTCTCTCATCAAGAGTAAACTGTGCCTTTAAAGTGGCAAAGTTTAGCAAAGTCAAAATTGGTATGAAATGAATGAGAAATGTGAGCAAGGGTTTGATAATGCTATATATGCTGATGACAGAAGCTGGTCTCCTGCAGGTTCTCGTCTGGCTGCTGCAGGTCCAGGGGTTTGGGCTCTCGCTGTCTTTCTCCTCATAAGCCTGATCTCTGCGGCAGCATTCATACTCTTCAAGTTTAAAAGGTTTGGCAGTTACTTCAGGTTTTTCTATTCATAAAATACAATTCATTTACATTTTGAAAATGCTACAGTTTTGAAAAGTATAGGCTATTTCACATATTTAGAAAACTTTCCTGTCATTGCTGATGTGGGTTATTAGGACAAACATTTTATTTACTCAATAAATCCAATTTCCAAATGAATGGAGTGAATACAGCTGATATAACTTCATATCATAGCTGTCTGTTTTGTAGTTATAACATGCACACACCCATTGTGTCTTGCTGCCCATCACTGAATTGCATGCTACACATGCACAACCACATCCACAATGTTTTTTAGAGAAGCTTTAATCTTTCAGTTTCACTGTCCTGTCATACCCCATCACAGAAGAATGCATGCTCAAGTCCCCCTGTCTAATTGACAGCCAGCTTATATAACAGAACATGAACTACAAAACTGTGACAGGAAAAACTACAAAAACCATGGTTCCTTGCTGAGGCCAGAGGAGAGCAGCCTAACGCGTCCCTGGCTGCGTTTCAGAAAACTGCCAGGGCGAAACGTCTACGCCCAGATGCGCAATGAGAAGGAGCAGGAAATGACCAGCCCTGTCAATCACAGTGAGGACACGCAGAATATCATTCAAGGCGAGGAGTTCATTGATGACGACCTTGACTCGCAGACACTAGGTAACACTGGAGGTAGAAGCAAATCAACAGTTACCCTAGACTAACCAGTCACTACTAACAAGAAAGGAGAAGTTGTGATCAGTCTAACATCAGTTACCACTTATTCAGAGATGATGCCATTATTTGATTTTTGTTTTGGATAACATTTCACAATAAGGTTCATATTATGTAATGCATCAGGTATCATGGACTATACTTTTAAAGCATTTATTAATTTAAGTGAATGTTTATATACAATTATTATTGTTCATTGTTAATTCATGTTCATTCATAATACACTAATGTTAAACTGAAAGCTTAAAAATTTTGTATTGAATATGAAGAATTCTAACAATAACCAATATTCACAGTTCTTAATACATTAACTAATGTTAAGAAATGTAACCTTATTGTAAAGGATTGGGTAAAGAGGCTTTATCACTTTTACCCAACATAAAAATTATTAATATTTTAATATTTAAAAAAATATGAGATTCCAACTTTTTTTAAATATTTTTTTTTAATGTACCACATTGCTGGATTAAAATCTACACAACCCAAAAAGACTAAATTATAATTGATCCAGTATAATCTGTAGGTATCATTATTAAATGTCTACATGTGTTACATTGTTCAACAACCTTGAGTGAATTCTTTTTTTCACCTGCTGTTTTAACAAGACCTGTTTCTGATGTTCTTGTTGCCAGGCAACCACTCAGGGGTGGTGTTGAGCATAAACTCAAGGGAGCTGCACAGTTACCTGACCAGCTGATGACCAATGTGGAGGTGCCAGTGATGAGCACAATAGACTATGCCTTCCTGTTCTCTCCAGATCTGACCCTTCAGAAGAGAGAGCAGAGACACACCTGCACCAAACCTTCTCCTCCTCCTCTCTCTCTATGTTCTCTCTGTCTTTTCCAGCCTCCGTTCCCTCATTCCAGAAGGTGGATTTTGTAGCCTTCTGCTGATGACCACGTACGCTCACATATATTTCCTGTCCGTCTCTCATTTGCTCTTATCACGGGAGCACTTACTAATGCCCAGGGAGAAACTCGTTGACAAATGCATTATTTTCCATCTTTTTCACTGGCTTGTTTTGTGTCCTCTCCTGTGTTTTTTTCTTTCGTTCTAATTAGTGTTTTTTGACTCTCTCAGGCCACTGAGTTGTCGTGGTCACTGTAAAACTCAGATGAGACTGAAAGGTGAGTGAAGGCCGAGCAGATGTGCTGCAATGCACATAAAGCAGGAGATGATACACATTTAATTCAGGGGAAGCAACGTTTGTTAGATATAGCCAAAGGGACACTTAAGATATTCTCCATCACCTTCTTTTTATTCTGTTGTAAACATTTTTTAAATAAATTTTAGTTGAACCCATCACTTTTCATATGCAATAACACATCTTTTGCTTTAATTAATAACAAAATCTATTATTTTGCCCTGTTTCGTGGATATGCTATGCAGTAAAGTAATTTTTGTCTGTGTCTCATCTGATTCTGCAACATGTTAGTCATGCATCATTAATAGCTATGGTGAAATTAGTCATTGCGATGATGATCGATAACTGATTACTTTGCCCAAGAAATGCAGACAAACATGTTTTGCCTTTTTTATGAAGCAAATAATGTCTAGAATTATGTCTAAAAGGCAGGTGCAAGAAATGAGATACCAGTTACTGCCGAATCAGCACAGCTAGAATCTTGGTGTTTCTGGGAAAACCTGCACCAATTATCAGGGTCGGCGCTTACGTTTACAAGGCCCAGGGCTGCATTCGAAATCACATTCTTCCCTACTATATAGTAGGTGAAAAACAGTACGTGACAAAAGAGGTATGTCCGAATTCACAGTACTAAAAAATAAAAGATAAAGGAAAAAGTACCCAGATTACCTACTTCTTCCAACGAGATTGGCCCTGTCCCAAATGGCACACTTCATATGTACTTTCAGTCTTGTGGACTAACAATGGCTGCCACGTGCGTGTCCGTTAAGTCCACGAGACCGTAGTGTGTCCCATTTGTCATTTTAGGCCTCAGAAGTGTGCTCGCGAGTGCCCCTTTGCGGTTGATATGTGGCCTTGATGCGCACTTTTGTCAAGCCCGCACTGAAGCGAGCTCCACAGTAGACGACTTCTCGACAGTCAAAGCAGCGTTACGTCACAAAAGTGCAGACTCAGAGGAAGACCATGAGTGTTTAGGGTGCCATTCTGAAATGTGCAAATGATTGACACTTTACATGAGGCCACGGGAGAGGATTTGTGAATGGCAGTGAAGTGACTCAACTGACGCTGGAAGGTCACGTGATACCTTGGCAGGATGGCGGATGTAATACGTCCGGATTACATTCATACTACACACACTCATACTATATTGAACTTACTTTTTTAGGGGTCGTGAATTAATTAATTATTCAAAATAAGAGCATGCAATTGAGCACACTATTTTTTTGTGGGCGTCCCTACGATAGGGCCCGGGACATTGCCTCTGGAAATAGTCAGTTTGCCCCAGAGACCTATTCCTGTCTGTTTTCTCCAAGAACTGCAGTGCCAAATATTCATCATTTAGATTATAGTCCATCTTCTAAGGCATCTTCACTGCATAATGAAACATTATCCCCTAAAAAAATCAAATCCCATTGTTCATCGTTGAAATCCTTTGTGAACGCTAGCTAAATTCATATGCTTGTTTATTTATTGGACTTTAAATTTCCTCAAGCATCAGCCATCGGATCTTGACAGGGAGTCAACAACACAGGATGATTCACAGCGTAGCGTGCGCTACCTGTCAGGTTTATTGTGTGTATAAGCCTATATTAGGCGTAGAAGGACACAGTTACGTTCCCTATCGTTTGGCTTGTATATATAACAAAGTGTACATAGATCCTAATGTATATAGCCCCTCCTAAATATGACACTTTCAATAGACCAAAATGTGCACTGTTTTCTCCCAAATGCCTCGCACTGGGTTTTCTTGAATTCAGGAGTTCTACGTGGACGTGAAATTATCACTTCTGCATCTTTGTCTTTATTCAGCGTTGTTTACTGAAGGGTATTCTTAATATTTCACATCTATATCTATAACATTCACACTCACACGACTAAAGAACTGTGTGAAAAGTGGTGCACTGCGTCTCTGTGCGTACTGATTTTGTTTTGTCATTTCAAGGGTTCAGCTATTTAAATCAAGGTGTCTGTCTGAATGGACAGTTTGTTGGAATCACTATTGTTTTATGGATGAGGGTCTCTCACTTGCACTAATCACAGTTAATGGCTTGTACAGTGTTGTTCAGGTGGGTTCAGGGAACACGTCATTTTCAACTGAGAAAGACGCTGTGCATCTTACATCACACTACATCAGAGAGAATCAGTTCGGGAAGTCTTGACCAAATATATGATGTGCAGGTTCACTGTCTCTTTAATACATTCTGTTATGGAGATTGAGCAGCCTATATTTTTCCAAGTTTGATTCAAACATTGACAATGTTTATGACGGTCTTGGGTCAATGGATTCTCTTAGCATAAACCAAAAAGACAGCATCTCTACACTGATCAGTTTATGTATATCAATTTCACAAGCTTGTTCATTTCTACACAATGCAAATGGTGTGGACTTATTGCACCAGAAGCTGCACTGTCTTTTTTAGCCTGTGTATGAAAAGTTATTTAGTGACGTCTGGTGTGTTATCTATATTTCCATCCATGAAGTGAAAATGATTGCTTGACTGTTATTGGAGAAACCTCTCATATTCAGAGATGTTTCTGCATCAGTTTAGCTTTAGGAATGGCACGCTCCAGCAACAAGGACACTTCATAAATACACATCAGGATCCTTTCTGAAATTAAGACTCAAATGTGGTGGAGAGACACAGTTGAACTGATTCTGTATTTTGTTCAATTTCATTTGTTCTTGTTCCTTTATAATGTAAATGTTTTTGACTCCACTGCAACAAGTGAAAAGCACTTAATCAGCGTGTCTGAATACAAACACACTAACTGTAAAGATTTGTTTTGTTAGTTTGAGCTGTTTAATAAAGTTTTAACATTATTCATTAAGCTGATACCTGGGTTTTTTTCAGTCTATGGATTGAAACGTACGTATATAAGACCTTTGATGTTGATGCCTCCTTTTCATGACCATAACTTCAATTTATTTTATTATTATTTTGTATTAGTTTATGCATTTCAATTCCAGCAGTGAATAAAGTACAAAACAGTTGAATACAATGCAGTTTGGTAATTATTGTTTAATTTTTTTAAGAACCAAATATGAAGCATGTTAAATTAAACCAAATATGTAATGAGAATTTCTAAACAGCTTTAAATATTGTAACGACAGGTTCTCAGTACTGTAATCTGTAAGGCACTCTTTAAGACTTGCAAACCCTGAGGTCAGATTATTCTACTGATTAAAGTGTTAATATTTCTGCAAATGCATAGACCTGTAAATTTTCTGTCATTCACTTTTTCTTCTGTGGTACATGCAGGTACACTCTACTTGAACTTCATAGTGCACATATTTGAACATAAGCATTTTATTTTACAGTACATGCACTTGCGTGTACTTACAGTGTACTTACCTAAGAACTGGTTAATATAAGGTAACTACATGGGTTAAGGTTAGGTGTAGGGGTAGGTTCAGGGTTAGTACCTAGTTAATACCCCTGTTATTGCAATTACTATAATAAGTACATAGTATGTACATGGGGAACAGGACTGTAAAATAAAGTGCTACCGAGGTTCTTAATCATTATCATGAGAATGGATGTACAGGCCCTCACTGTTTTGCAATTGTACAAACACACTGCATACTTTCATTGGATTCTCAGTTACAATGTCAATATAAATGCTTTGGGGGGGAAAAGTGAACCAAAACCTTTGAGATTATATATATATATATATATATATCTCAAAGGTTTTGGTATATATATAATTTCTTTTTTTCTTTTTTTTTTATGTTTCAGATAATGACTTTGACTCATGGAAACATTCTTGAAATGTTCATTTAGTTGCATAAGTAAATGCTTTGGGTGCTGACATTTTTTTTTTTTTTTTTTTCAGTGCATAGATTCAAAGCTTTGGAAGTGACATCAGTCCTTTGGCTTATATCAGGCTTGTGAATTTCCCACACAAGCCTCAGGTCCCTGCTCTTGACCATTACTACTAATCAACTTAGCATAGCATTGCAATGTAACAATAAAACAATACTAAATAGCTGGGTTATTAACCACATCCAACTTACAAACAAACTATTACATCTTAAAGAAGTAGCCCATACTCAATTGTGTTAAACTTAATGAACAAATGTGCAACATACAATGCACAAAATACAATATCTCTTGGTTCGTAGGAAATGTGGAGGGAAAACACTGCACACACAAATTATCCTGGATCACAAATCTACAACAACAGCAACATACAGTACATTATGTAAAATAATAATAATAATGTAACACTGCAAAACGATTGCTAATGTTAGTGGTTACATCACTTTGAGACAAAAACAGGCAAGAAAAGGCACTTTCAGTAACACGTCTTAACAGTGTAGTATAGCTTTAAGATTAAGACAAGACAAAAGTATTTGTGTAAGTGCATTGTAACGATTCCCTTGTTTTCATTTCCATCGGCAGCTTCAGATAGCTTTATTTTTGTCCTTCGGGGATCATTTGATCAGATTGGTAAAAAAGTTTTTACATTTTTTTTATTAAGAGATTTAAAAAAATGTTTAAAAACATTTTCTTTTTTTATTAAAATATATATAGTTTAGTTAATGTTTCTGATTTAGGCTGTGTAGAATGTTCAATTCTGTGTTGCTTAAAGTTCCAATCTGCCACCCACATCACAGTTTTACATGAGTGATTTACCAGTGATCTGTGAACCTGTTGACTGAATCATTAAAAAGAATTGGTTCGAAAGAATAATTCATTTCCAAACCACTAATTCAAGCACCCTAATTCAAGTAACGATTCTGTCTCAACTCTGAACAGTTGTAGCTTGGTAACACTCAAAACGTTTTTGCAGCCGATTCGAAATAAAATGCTTTCATAGTAGAGGTGATATTTGTTATGTAACATACAGTTGAGTGAATTTAAAGCTTTTCTGTGAATTTTTGAAATAATTAGCAACATTTGTTGTACAACAGACCTACACATTTCTATATTTCAGCATCAGAAAACTGAACTGAAAGCTTACACAGGTGGACAGTATATGTCAGTTCACACTCAAAAGTGTATGTCTATCATGATGTAATACACTTCGCTCTCTCTCTTACATGTACCTCCTTCTCTGTCGGCTACTCATCCCTTTAGTGACAATTTTGACATTTTGGGTGGCATCTCTGTTTGTTGACATTGCAGCGGCAGCCTCCACTTGTGTCTCCAGGACCCTGAAGTGAGAAATACATGAATCTCTGTTTCCAACTATTAGATATTTACAATTAACAATGATTCTTTGAAATCTATAAGTCATGGTATGTATTGCTTTGTCATGATAACCGTCCGTCGTGGCATGCTTTAACTGCCGGAGCGTAGCTTTTAGAAATGAAACCTACATTACACACTATGCTTGCTCTTGTTTTCTGAGGGATGATACCCAATGGAGCCAGAGAGTAAAGCTTATATCCCAGTCTTACTTTAGGCCCCCAGCGTGGTCCTCTGGTGACCCAGCAGATCTCGGTGTGGCAGACAGTACAGCGGAGCCAATCGCAGCCCTCCTTCTTCTGCACAATGATGCCGCACTGAGGGCAATGCATCGCCTCTCCAGAATTAACAAGAGTCTGTTCATGTGTGAGTGAGGGGACAGAAGACAATAAAAAGAGATATGAACATTTAGCACTTTCAACTGCAATAATGCAGTGGGTTTAAGATGATGTCATCTGAAGAACATGCCAAAGGACCTTTCTTAACATGAGCTTTGATAAGAGAAAAGGATCTGGATTAGTATGTGTTTGACCTTCAGCAGGTCTCTTGTTCTCCGAGCTGCAGAGTCATTGATGGCGCGAGCTGCTAGATCATCCTGATATTGCTTACAGTTCATCCCTTCATGAATGGCCTAAGTAAAGGAAAAACTAAATTAGTTTTTATGTTTAATATGCCAAAGTCATTCACCTCCTATTCTAATGAGAACCTAATAGAGAAACAAAAACCTAGAGTAAATTGTACACATAATTATTTCAGTGTGCATTTGACATGCAGACATACCTTGCAGAGCAGGCAGTTGTGTTTTTTGCACACTGGGCAGTGGAAAGTGTTGACAGTATCTTCATAAACACACCAGCCAGGACAGTCTGCAGTAGCACAGTGATAACTGCCCTCACATCGAGACTCTGCAACAGACAGACCCCTCTGCAACCAGCGCTCATAATCGTCTACTGACACCAGCTGTGTGGGAGAGAGAGCGGAGGGAAAACACGCAGGGCACAAATTGGCATAAAAATACTAGTAATTGAACTAAAACCATGAAGAAACATTTTTGTTAATAAAATAATCGTTAACTCAAATGAAACCTGAAAAACACTTATGAAACTTATTTCAAAAAGGAAACATTTCTCATGTTCATTTAGTTTAACTTAACTACAAATAAAACTGAAACAAAAATTATTAAAAACTACAAAAATGATAAAACACAACAACATAACTAAAACTTCTAAATTAAAACTGAAATGAAATTAAAAATGAAAATATAAAACTAATTCAAAAAATGAATAAAAACTGTAGTAGTGTCAGCTGTTGGAGATTATGTGGGGCTAATGACGACAACCATTATCATATTTTTTGGGGAGTGTCAGGTGCTTGTTCCTAAAAGGCAAGATATTTGCCTATAAAAAACAGAATTTAGAAGCCATTTTTGAGATGGCACTTCTTTTAATTTGTGAATCTTTATATTTGAGTAACTTTTCATTTGATGGGTGGAACAACAAAGATAAGAAACTGATGTTAATTATCCTAATAAGGTAATTACAAGAAAATGGTTAAAGCCAGAGCCACCTACAGTTCCAGAATACCATTCTTGACCATTTTATGTATTTCTCCTGTAGTTCTGTAGACAAAGAGGCAAATGAAAAGCAGAACAAATGAAAGTTCTCACAGCTCTGATTTCTCTTTCTTGCAAGATGCAGTCGCAGGCGTAGGCCTCGTCTCTGTATGGACATGCCACCTGAGGGTCCTCCGACATCAGAATCATAGAGCGCAGACACTCTCTACCCATAGAAAAACAGTTTTCTTAACTACTGCATGACAAATACAGAACAGTAAATGTAAATGTGCTCCAGCGGCACACTCTCAGTCTTCCTCACTTGCAGAAGCAGTGAAGACACTCTCGGAGCAGGACTCCCTCGCCAGACTCGAGCTCCACATAGCAGATCCTGCACTCCACTCTCTCTGGGTTAGGAACCAGATCCTGTCCGTCCATCTGCACCAGACGTGCAAAGTTTTCCCTGCGCTCTGCTTCTCTGGCCTACAGACACAGAAAGAGAAGCTGTAAGAACTGAAGAGACAGCCTGTGTGAGGAAAACACACAGCACATGCTGTCACTCCTGAGTGACGGGAACAGGGTCTAAATGCCTACAAGATCCCGATGGCATTTCTGATTTCTGAACATTGATAATAAATCAGCATATTAGAATGATTACTAAAGGATCATCTGACATTGAAGATTGGGGAAATGGCTAATGAAAATTCAGCTTTGCATAACACAAATAAAATATATTTTAAAGTATATTAAATATATATATTATATGTAATATATATATTACACATGTGTGTGTGTGGTTATTGTTATTATTACTGTTATATATATATATATATATATATATATATATAAACAGTAATAATAACATCTATATAAGGGGCGTCTGCAGGATTTCATCTGAGGGGACACCATTTTACATATTTTAAAAGCATTTTAATAATTAAAATATTTTTTATAATGTAATATTACACATTACTATAATTAATTACTATACTAACAAGAGGTTTATGTAATTACAAGTAGCTTAAAAAAATACACAAAGTACATGTGGCTAACTATAATAACTCTATTGATGTAAATACATGAACACTGTAAAACAACATTATAGCCAAATTACATTAAAAAAATATATATATGCACTTGCAATAAATAAAATATAGCTTACATACATTTCGTGATTAAATATATCATGTATGAAATACCTTACACTTATATACTTTAAAACATACCAGAACTGTAAATAGAAAAAACGTCACACACCTAGATCTAAATGGTTTGTACCTATTAAAAGACCTTTATTTGAGTTTGTCACATAGTTTGTTTGCATAGCCATTTGTCTTTCTTCATTTCAAGGCTATTTTACATGACTTAATCATAATAGAATCAAGCCCACAGTCAAGCAGACAAACAAGTTATGTTACATCACAGCCCTAACTGAACCAATGAAGACGTCTTCTTCTGGTTCCTTCTCATTCACACTAGTTAGGGCTACTCATTAAGCAGATGTTTTATCCATAACGCATTAATTGCCAGTACTCATTGAGTAACTTATCGAATGTTCTCTCATTATATTTTTGTCATCTAAATAAATAGCATAAGCAAAAATTCTCTCTACCTACAACATTTTCACAAAGTCATATCTTTTAAGTGCAAAATTCTGTAGCAGAAAACATGTTTATCAGATGTATTTACTTCGCATGCATGCATTTACAGAGTCAAAGGTTTTTGCAACACTGTTCACAGGTTTAACATGTCAGACACTGTTCACATAGGTTTAGATTTACCAAAACTATTTTGCTTCTCTTCTTCATTCCATGTTAGTTTTAACTTTGGTGTAAAATGCATGTTGCTTGTGTGAACAGCTGCAATCTTGAAGTGATGTACGATAAGTTACTTCTGTGGACGTGGTAAGCAAAAGTTGGTGTTTAATGTTTAACAAACAAAAAAGTGTATTGTTGGATGACCCATCACAGAAAAAATCATGCTGGAACAGTTCAAAACAGTTTCTCTTAGTTAAGAGATCTATAATCTCTGAACTGAAAACTGTCACTTCAAAAATTCCAAGACTAGAAAATAATTCAGATCTTGAATATATGAGTGTCAAAATATTTTACAAGAATCTGTCAAACAATATTAGACTGCGCAAGAGCTGTGCAGTCATTTCTTCATTTCTTACATCTACTTACAAAGATATACAATACATCATCTGATGCATGAGGCATTTGCCCATTAAAAGAGTCTGTACCTGAATAAAGTTGTAAACTTTATTTTAGTTGAGACAGCTCAACAATTGGGGGCATCTTATTAGACCAAGTGAAGTAACAGCATCATACATTTATTTGCCATAATATTATAAAAATGACTTCCTGTATGACTGAAACATGGAATATTTGCAGTGTATAATTACATAGATGTTTTTAAAATGGGTCAAAATGTTTAGCTTTTGCAAGTGATCTGAAAAGGTGCTATTTGAATAGATGAGCTTGACATGGATCAAATTGATTAGCAGTAAATTGTTCAGGCGTATACAAGTTGTGCAGTACACTGGAGGATGTTGGTACGGAGGTTGCATTTGCAGTATGAGTGTGTCAAGACTATGCAGTGTGAGTGTGAGTGTGAGTGTGAGTGTGAGTGTGAGTGTGTGTGTGTGTGTGTGTGTGTGTGTGTGTGTGTGTGTGTGTGGGCGAGTCAGTAGTCCTGGTCGAGGTTGTGCAGTAGTGAGTTGTTGCCCCTCAGCTCCTCTCTTCTCCTTTTCTCCTTAAAAAGAAATAGAGACAAAAGAGAAGAGATTCAGACTGAGGAGTCAATCAGAGCTCACAAACCCTAAGAGATCACTAAAAGTAGCTCCTGAATAGCGGTTAACCAATATGGGCTTTTCGATGACTGATGACAATTTCTAAAAAATATGGGTCGCAGATGGGAAATACAATAAAAATAATTAAAAATATAAAATATATTAAAAATAAAACATCTAAAGGATAACAAATGAGATGATTTTTTTTTTTACTGAAATTAAATTGTTGAACACTTAAACACTTTAAATTGAATCTAATAAAGTCGGCATGAAATGAAAATTCAGTAAATATCAATAAAATGAAATCGTATTCCATTTCATTTGATTTATTTAAATACAAACAAAACAACTATATTGATTGTGAGTGAAGATGTAAAATGGTCGGTGTGCATGAGCTGTATAAGCCAAAAGCAAAAGAAAGATGCCAATCTCATCTGTTCTCACTGATTTTCACAAGCATCAAAACAGTGGAATATACTGGTGGAAGCAGGCAGAAGTATTGTGTAAAATATGCTCATAGCTTTCTCAATTTAAACTACTATCAGCTCTGAGTCTGGGCAATTATGTGTGTATTTTGCAAGCCTCACCTGTTGGTACTGTCTTATTGCTTCTTTTTCCTGCTGAATGCGTCGTAGCTCCAGAGCGTCTGGTCTGTAGTTGCCGGGAACAGTGTAGCCTTCAGGTCGGTCTGCGCTACACATTTCACAGCCAGGACGTGTCGGTTTATTAATATATGTACAAGTTGGGCAGGCCCATCCCAGCTACATACCCACAAAAACAATGATTCAAATAAGCACCATAATCTCATCATACAAGTACATCTATGCATTTATAATATACTTGCTGTTTTAATGATATGTATTTCACAGAGTTGTTTTAAATATCATTAAAGACTCAATAGTATGAAATGTTAGCGCTTTATCTTGTAGGAAAACTTCTGTTTTGTTCTGTGTGTTAACATTATTTTGAACAGCATGTACCTGTGTGCTTGTTCTTTTGGGCGCCAGGGCTTCATTCAACTGCGGGAGCTCAAGGTTGATCAGGTCATGGATATCGCTCAAACCCAACCTCTCTGTCCCTCCAGGACTGTTGCCTGAGAGTTATATACCAAAATTGTAAATTGTGCAAGACTTTATACAAAAAAGAATTGAGAACAAAATGATTGGTTTAGTAGCCATTTCTTATAATTTAGCAGAAATATTGAGATTCCCAACTAAAATTGGTCTGTGTGTAAATGCATGTTATGACTTTGATTGGTGGCCTTTTGTGGTCACGGTGTGTATTAGTGTCTGCGCATACACACTCAGAGTATTATGGCTGCTATGAAGTCTCGTAGGCAGGGTGCTGTATGGCCTTGAGGCTGTGTTCAGCGCTGCTGGCCCATTGGTTACTGCTTCTTGGTGCGGCTGATTAGACGTTGGCACCAAAGCTGGCATGAGTAAAGCACTTTCCTGATCTTGTTGGTACAGCCCTCGACTGACTCGAGCCTGACGGGCAGAAATGAGATAAAGGAACGCAGTGTCGCCATCTCGCTGAACTCCATAAGAAGCAAGAGAGCGATGATCAGAGCACAAAGACTGGCCGATGACCCAGCGCTGCACACGCGGATGAAAACCATAGTCTGTGAAGACCTTAGAGGGCAAAAACAGGTGTCATTAACAAAGCTAAATGGTAATTACAGTAATTCTGAGAATCACATGGCATTGGAAAATTATTGATGAATGTTTATTTGATTGATGGTTATTAATGTTTATTTGGTTAATGTTAATCTGCACCTACCTGTTGTTTGAGAGCACCAATTGTGGAGTGGGGGAAGACGTTCACTGTGACACAACAGGAAGAGGATGCATCCTCTACCACCACAGCCAGGCTGCGTGATAAACCAATGCATCAGCTGAGATCAGAATGGCTCGGAAACATAACATATGTGTGTACATGTAAAAATGTGTGTATTTGAGTGGTTGGATGGATTACCAAATGAGTTGGTGTAAATTAAAGGGATAGTTCACCTAAGAATTAAATTCTGTAATTGTTTACTCATCTTGTTGTTCCAAACCTGTGTGACTTTCTCTCTTCTGTGGAACATAAAAGAAGATATTTTGAAAAGTGTCTAAGTGTTTTATATGTCCATTTTCAAAATATATTATTTTGTGTTCCACAGAAGAAAGAAAGTCACAGTCAACAGGTTTGGAACGACATTAGGGTGAGTACATTATGGAGTTTTTATTTTTGGGTAAAAAATCCCTTTAAATATTACTGATAAAATACAACAAAAAAAACAGATTTATGAAACATACTCTCAAACTGTGTCCTAACCAGGTGCAATGTAGCAAGATTTCAGCAACACAAAATGTCTCTGTCTACTCTGAAGGCAAAAACAGGGCATGACGTGACACATTCAATTACAAAATAGAGCCAATCAAAACGGTTTCTCTCCGTTTGCCTGCACTCTCTACACTTAATATGATGCTTTACCAGAAAGAATGTTTTTATGGTTTTTCAGGAAGAACTTTGGGTATTTGACATTTAGTTTTCAATTCGAAACTCCCCTCGCCCTCGTTTAATTTGTTTTGCCTTTATTCAGATAGGACAGTGAAGAGTGGGGACAGGATGCAAAGAGGGAGATGGTGGTGGGCGGTATTAGAAAGGACCTCAAGCTGGGATTTGAACTCGGGTCACCCAAAGTGCAACCACTGTGGATCAGGGCTAACCTTCATAGAAATCGAAAACAAGTGCCTGACAAAATGTAATGCCATTTGTCGCAGCAGCAGCAGCTGGACAGAAGCACCGATTAACATGGAACAGACATCTTTTATCACTTGTCGCTATGAATCTGGTTAGGACACATTGTTAAACTGATGGGTCAATGTCGGTAAACATGTATTTTACCTTATTTCAGTGTCAGTGTAATTATGTTTGGAGGGCTGAATGCTCAGAGCAGCTCTCTGTTTAGCTAAAGATGATGCACAGACAGACGCCACCCGAACATCACCTGCCTCTATTGCGCTAACCAGCTCCGCACATATCTCCTCTAGAGAGAAAAGAAGAAAGAGAGAAAATGAATAAGGACAAGAATGAGAAAGTTGGATGGGAAAGGAGAGGGATAGAGGGTAGAATCGGAAATGGAAGCAGTTGTCAGCATAATAGACAATTGACACATTGTTTATTGTTTGGCAACAGGGTCAAGCTGATCGTGAGCAGAAAATTAATACAAGAAAACAAATGACTACCTGTATGTGGCATGGGTGCATTGCTCTGTGAATCCAGAGGCTTGGGAGGTAGGTTTCCTTCTTCAGTGGAGGAACTAATCACCACTGAAATAATGACCAAGAGACATAGTGGTTTATAAGCACAGAACAAACAGTAAAAGTCAAAGGAAAATGTATATAAAACTAGAGAAAATGAATAAATGAACAGAACTGACAATAAGCAGTTGGAAGAAAGCAGAAGGAAGGCAAACCTCTATGTGCTTCACGGAGCGATGACATCACCACAGTGGCCCACTCCTGAGCTTCCTGCTCACAGCGGAAGTTGAAAGTGATACGGTCATGTGGTGGGGTTGCCAAACTCAGTTCATGGCACTGTGGGGACTTGATTTCATAGTGAACAGTCTTGAGATCAAACTCAGCAATTGACTAAGTAAAAAAAAACAGAGAGAGCCACAAAAATATGATGGGGGACTTTTTTTACTTTAACAAAACTCAGTGATTTGACTACTGAAATGCTATAGTCCAGGAAATATCTATCTCTCACAAGCAAATAAATGACCTAGTCTATTTAAAACTTATCATGTACTGATTCAAAATTTCATTCTTCGCCTATTTCATTATTCTGGTTGTATCATAATTTGTTACATTCATTGGGTACATGTTGTTTTGCAAAGATAACACTGATGAGAATGAAAGTACTGAGATTTCAAAATGATATTAATTCTCTTTGGGATCTCAAAGACCCTGGGTATTAAACATAATTTTCACATGCTATGATTTTCTGAACTTGTAGTTTGTAAACTGTAGCAGGATGTAGGATGTAATTGGATGTATAACTGGTCACAGTGTCCCCAAATAATACAATTCCTGGATAACAACCACAATTTTGAAAGAGTATGCCTGATAGTTTTAAAACAGAGGGATAAAGAATTAAACATTACATTACATGTATTCAAAGGGAAATTATAGGTCTAAAATAGGTTTTATTATATTATATTATTATTATTATTATTATTATTACATTCATGTATTTACCGGGGTCTCTGGAACCAGAAACCATAACGACGTCCATATATCTACAAATTCTCATGATGGACAGTTTCACTTTCTTTCTATCAGTCTATTACAGCAAATGAAAGTGATTACAGAAATTAAACATTATTAAAGTGGATAACGTTATAGGTAACGTTAGCGTGAAGACCGTTAAAGTTTATTTATGACTCTTAGCTCTCAGCAAACTAACATATTTAGGGGGTGGAGGGTGGATTTCAACAACAAAGACTGGCAAAACAACATGTGATTCACTCGTGTGAACTCTATATCAGCCACAGGGAAGCGCTATTAATGACTACGCAGATACTTCTGGAATGAATATACTATCGATGTTGCGTTTTTTTTCTAAGCTTTTATCCAGTGTTCAAAGCACAGCAGACTGAGACTTCGGGCAAGTTCGACATTTCCTCACCACACTGCGTCCAGTCGCTGTTCCGCTGATGTCCCTTAACGCAAGGCGGAATTCCCCTGCCTTCCCCGGGTCCATGCTCAGCTGAAGACGGAGAGATTCGTCTCCGGCGCCCGGGAGACAGAGTGGACGTATACCGGAGTGGCATACTGACACCTTCACTGACATCAAAACAGTGCTGCAGGCCGACTGCGAGGCCTCATGGCCGAGATGAGACGATGAGGACTGGGCCGGCGGAGGTGTGTGAGTCCACCCGCCTGAGCTCAGCGACATGCCGCTGCCGACTGACGGGATATATCGTGTTGACACCCCAGTACCAGCCGGGTTTTGTTCGCTAATATGCTAAGAGATATCCTGTAACTCTCCGATCCGGACACTTACCAAGAAGTGGCGGCCTTGTCATCTTTGTTTTAGTTTCAGATGGAGGGCAGTCCAGCCAGCGTCACAGCAGGAAGAAACACGGCTCAAGCGGAGACAGACATTTTACACTCTATGAGAGACGTTGCGCCTCCTGTTGAAAACACACATTCAAACCACACTGCTCTCTCATCTGATCTAGGCTAGGGGATATCCCAATTTTCCATGCCAAGCTAAAAAAAATTCTCATGAAACATAACTGTAATGCATCTGTGGTGATTACAGAGTAATATGGTTGCACAAAAATACTGTTTCAGGTTCATGCTTTCATGATCACAACTACAAATACCACTGTTAAACCATGATTACTGTAGTAAAACCATGGTAAATATTTAACCAGCCATAACGTTAGCTATTACTGCCTGGTTTGTTCCATTTATTTGCAGGTCTGTGAATTACGTAATCAGGTTACGAAACAGTAACATTAATGGATTTAGTTACACATCTTTGCATTTACATTTTGGAATGTATTTATTCATTTTGATTCATTATGAGAAAATTATTTTAAAAACGCTAAAATAAATAATAGTAAGAAATCTGCTTTATTTAGTCACTTTAACCATAAAATGGTTAACGTTACGTCCTAATCGACACATATTTCCACTTAAACACCTGTAACTGTTAAACACCTTCTCGAAATATATGCATATAGTGCCTAAATAATCTGTATTTAATTTTTTTTACATTTAACTTTTTTTCGCTCGACTTAAAATAAACACTTTACAAAGAATTCAGAAAAGGCTAGTCGCTCTTTGGATTTAAATGATGTGACCATTCCACCTGAATTGACTAGTACATTTAATTGACAGACTAAACAGCCAATAGAAGTGTCCATGTTATTTTACTAAACACTTAAGTGGGTGTGGTCATTATCAATATCAACGGAAATGACTGCTAAGAGGCGTGGCTTGTGCACTGTTTTCGGATGTAGAGTCTGTCGTTAGATGTTTTCGATATTCTTACGGACATAACGCAAGAATCAGAACGCATAATCGTTAACGATAGGTCTCAAGTGGTAATTTGACCATCGTTTGATCAAGTCGCGCCATTTAAAGCGACGCTTATCTCGTTTTCAGAAGATATATTTGTTCTAGGTCAAATAAGGGGATGCTGCTGCAGTTGCTGTCTTGGAGCTCGACACAATCGCTGAATTTTATGTTGCGTTTAGTAGAAATACGAAGCTTTGCGATAAGAGAAAACGCCTGCAGAATATGTCAGTCTCGACCGAGTCTTTTTTAAATATACTAAATTCGCACTGCAACGCATTTATTGCTGCCCCGCACCGTGCGTAGGCGCCAGAGCATTTTAGCTTGTATTGTGTTTTGAGTTGGGCAACAACTCAACAGATCTTTCTGTGAACCGATCCCACTGCTCTTTTCACCCCGATTTTTAAATCTGAAAGTGACATTGCAACAGGAAAGGTAAGCATAACAAAACATACTCTGTGATTTATAAATCGTCAATATTAACAACCTAAGTTAGTTCGTCAAACGTAAGTCAGTAGCAGCTAGATGTTGTTTAATGTAAATGGTATAATGTATTTATCACCTAAACCAATTAACTTAACGTTATCTCTTTCATTATCCAATATTGTTTAGTTAACTATTTTTGTCAGTAAAATGTCCCCGACTTTAGTCTTGTTTTTCTTTTTTTTAACCCAATACGCCCAGGTCGATTTATAAAGTAGGAAGTGGGTTGTTAGGGGGAGGGGACGACAGTCAGATAACTGTTCTTACAGTTTTCATATGTGAAGTCAACAAATAATCCGTCGGTTTTGTTCCAGTGATGCAATTTTATATATGGTATTTTTTTTATTGTGTTCATGTAGACTTAATGTAGTGAATGTAGTTTTTTATGTTTTTTTTATAACGCACTAAACGGGAGTCAGTGAACTTTGTATGTAAATAAGCAACACTAGACGCAGCCGAACTGTTTACTCTTGAGCATCTCCATGGCAGTTTCATTTGAACGTGATACCACTAGTTCCTTTAATAAATTATTTGTATTGTAACAGATTATTGACAAACAATGAAATACAGATGCTCGGTTTCTGTTAAGTGTGTGTGTGTTTTGTTTTCCAGCAATGAAGCTTTTAGAGAATTCCCTTTTTGAGGCCTTGAGCTCCCAGCTGTGTGTTGAAACTGGAGACGCTCACATCCTTGGCAGGTATGAACTTGGAATAATCTTGAGCATTTCTGTTTTCTTTAAACTTATTAGCCCAAGAATTGTGATTTATAAAACAAGGAAATATAAGGGAAAAGTTGTGTTGCAGACTTAGACTTTGCAAAGTCAGTGAAAATAGTTCAAAAAATGAAAATAGTTTTTACTCCCCCCTCATGTCATTCCAAACTCATAAGAAGTTTGTTCTTGTTTGAAACACAAATGACGATATTTTTAATGAAACCCGAGAGTTCTGTCCCTCAATTGAAAGTCCATTCATCCAGAACTGTGACTCTTAAAAAGTTAGCAAGAGATTGTAACAATAATTCTTATGAATCAATGTTTTCTGTGTGGCATATGTTGGTCAACATTTATATACAAATAAATAATTATATCTGTTCATATGAAGCAATCATGTCTCTTCAGAAGACTTGATACAGCAGATTAATCTGCTCAATTCTTCTGGGTTACATTTATGATCTCATAATGAACTCAGATTTTTTGAGAGGACTTTCAATGAAGGATCAAATCTCTCAGGTTTCGTTTTATTATATCTACATTTGTGTTTTGGAACAACATGAGTAAATGAAGACGGATCTGTTTTTGTGAGTGCAATCGCTGTAAACAAATATTAAGAATCCTTATACAGTAATAATCACAAACAAGTGGAAAAGTCATGGAAATTCTTTGGTCAAAAAGAAGTGGGTTTAGATTGTGTGTAATGGGATTTAGATTTAATAATGTGTTAAAGTTCAATTGTCTGTTCTGCTGAACATCCTTTCACACATCAACAAAAATGCATGCTTTCGTTCTTCCTGTGGTTATTGTAGTGTCAAAAAGCGTCATGTGCATCAGTGTTTTAGCTTTTACTCCGAAAACAATAGCATGTTTGGTCTCGGTGCAGGAACCTGCATCTGATAGATGCACTCAAAAGAAAGAAAGTTGCAGAACGATAACCGCAATATTACCCACCACGGGAAAAAAAGTGCATCATTTTAGCCACTGTGTGTCTCTTAATATACCAGTAGTTTTAAACTTTTAACGACTTCAAATCATCAGTCACAATGTAATGGATATTGAACCATTTTAATTTGGGTTTTCAATATTGGACACGTTTCTTGGTTCGTTATTTGGTGTTGGATTTAAAACTGGAAATGTATTTTCATTCACCTTGTCAAGGTGTTATGTAAGGACAAGGGGGTCCGTTACCAAGATGATGATATACCCTGAGACGCGATTGTTGTTGCCGTGACGCAGATTGTAGTATCCTCTAACTAGCACATACCAGTGTGGCTATTTAGGGGTGCATGTAAACACAGCTGAGTTTCATATTCGCTGCCAGCCTCTTTGGCATTTAATCATGTCACTGGATTAGCGCAGAGTACGGTACAGAGAGATCAAATGTGGCAGCCCTGAGCACAGATGTCAGTATCAGTGTATATACCTCTTAATAGTGCTCACAGTGGCATTGTCAAGCACACATAACCCATGCATTTGCCTTGGTACCATCTCTATTTTGCGAACAGTCACAATCAGTATCTTGTTACAGGCCTAATTTCAAACTGTCTAGTTTGGTGTGGCGTGTCTTCCCTCAAACGGATCTTTACACGCAGCAGCCAAGTACACTCATGTACACCACTGTTTGCTTTTTTCCCCACTGATTTGTTGAGCTTTAACACTGCTTGCAGTAAGCTGGCTACAGCGTCCTGAGTCATATGACACTCTGTGTCCTGCTATAGCCTTTGCCCTTCAACTATAAATAAGCCTGTCTGTGGAGTGTTACTTGGACACTCTTGCATAAGCCAGAAAGATAAACATACGATATTCCCATGCCCTCCCTCTTAGCTTTACACTTGTAATATTTTAGCTGAGCCTAAAAGTATAGGTTTGAAAAAGCCCTGCAAGCAAGGCAGATGTCTTGAACACTGCAATACAACAATGTTTATCATATATTCTATAAAACCCAAGCAATATATTATATATGGCAATATTTTTGTGTAATGATTGTACAGATGAACAAACAATCAAATCATTTTCTTTTTCCCTTTCTCTTTTGCTACCTGTAGGATCGAGAGTTACTCGTGTAAGATGGCTGGTGATGACAAGCACATGTTTAAGCAGTTCTGTCAGGAGGGGGAGCCACACATACTAGAAGCTCTGTCACCCCCTCAGTCCAGCAGCGCTCCGAGCCCTAACCTGTAAGCCTTAACACACAACCATAAGCTTTACCTCAGCTACTGCAGTTGCACTTCACAGTCTCTCTTGTGCGCTTTCTTTTAGATTGGGGAAGAGTGGAGAGGATGGAGAGAACCCATTAAGTGATAAGTGTTGCAGGAAGACTTTGTTCTACCTTATCACCACCCTGAACGAGTCGTTCCGGCCCGATTATGACTTCAGTGCTGCCCGTGCCCATGAGTTCAGCCGAGAGCCCAGCGCTAACTGGGTTAGTATGACTAGCTTCCATTGTATCATGATAACACATCTGCTTGGGTAAAGAAAAAGAGTTCTGTATCATTGCACTTTTCGATGATATTATATATCAGGTACTTTGGTGATTTGGATGCACTTTAAAAATGTAATTGAAATTATTCAAAAGGTCCCATAAACTGAAAGATATGTGGCTTCTTGTAATAAAACTGGATTCATTTTAATCAATTAATGATCAATTTGTTTGACATTTCAGAAACTATGATTTCTTTGGTCTAGCTCTTCTTCCATGTTTGTTTCTTAAGACTCATGTTTGTGTCCTCCAGGTGGCTGACTCTGTTAACAGCAGCCTTTATTCTGCTGTAGGGGAGCAGTTTAACTCTTTAGGCCCAGAACTGTGGAATGCCATTGACCAAGAGATAAACCTGCAGAGCTGTGACATCTATAGGTGTGTGTGAAGAGTGAAGAAATAATTTCTCCCCTCCCCTGCCCCCAGTTGTAGAGGTGTCTAACAAACATTTTCAAACCTTTAAATGTGTTCTGTACATCTATTTTAAGAAGTCATTGTTATTTTGTTTGTAGCTACAACCCAGACCTCGACTCTGACCCCTTCGGTGAGGAAGGCAGCCTGTGGTCCTTCAACTACCTCTTCTACAACAAGAAACTTAAACGCATTGTATTCTTCACCTGCCGCTCAGTCAGGTCAGTAATCACTCACTGTACAGTACACGCTTTATTCATTTTATTATAATAAAAAAAATGTAACGTCATCTACTTCTGTTCAGTGTCCTCAGTAGTTATGGTTGCAGTGGCCTTGACAATGAGTTGGACATGGAGCTGGATGATGATGAAGAGGAAGTGGACAGCTTCATGGAAGACAGGTGAGCTCATTTTCATGAAGCAATCTTTATAAACCTTATAAAGATATGGTTTGCAGGACCCATTACAAGTAAGCAAGTTAGTATGTTTCAGTGTGCTTCAAGGTATTACTTGTATTTCAGCAATGAATTGTTTGCAATAGACTTTTAAAGTGGTTTCTTTTGCTCTGTATTGCAGGTTCCCCAGAGCTCTGTGCGTCTAAAGCTTCCTCAGGGATGACAACCTGAGCTTCATCCAAAGGGCCTCACCGATAACTTTGCACCCACTTTCTTCTTTCTTTTTTCAAGAAAAACAAAACAAAAAAAACTTTATTTTCTGGGGATTTTTTAAAATTTGTGTGTGCTTAATTTTTAATTGTTCATTGTGGACTGAGGAGGGGAAAAAATTAGAGGTATTTACACCTCCCTCCCATTTACCCCTAAAGAAGATCAAAGACTGTGGCTGAGAAGAACTCCTGGAGAGCTGCTTGGACAATGTTTGACATGGACTCGTTTAGGCTTTGGTGAGGCTGAGAAAATAAAACCAGTTCTCCCAGGAATGAAAGATAGTCACATTCAAACACCAGCATTCTGGCAGCGGAAATGGGATGTGTGACATTTGTTTTTTTAGCACACTTTGGACTACAAAGACTGCACAAGCACCATTTTTGCCCCTTCCGTTTTATTTGTTCTCCTACTGTTTTCATAATTTGCTGGCTGGGAGGGGGGAGGAGGGGGGGATTAGTTAAATGTAAGGTTTGAAGCTTGTGTATGTGAATTTTGTCATTTAATTTAATCTGTTGTCTGCCTATATGAAAGCTTTTTGTGTGTTTTTGGCAGATATTTTTATCTGAAGCAACTAACAGGTACTCCATTAATCCCATGACCCTGGCATTGTTGGCACCATGCTCTTGCAAATGAGCTGTAGACATTTTAGACTTTTATTTGCCTGATATCTTTATATATGGTTGAACTATAAAGTTTTTTGTTTTTGTTTAAGCTTAATTATCTGAAATTCATCTATTTTAGTATACACTGCACTGATCTTTTTTTATTAAATGTCTGCAAATTTCACATTTTGTTGCTGCCATTTGTTTTTGACTTTCCCTAATGTTGGCTTTGACATGAATTTACCAACTCTTGTTAATTTTGCATAGTTGAAAGGTAATATTGAACCAAATATTGTTGAAGCTTTCAAGGCTGATGTATTTGAACCGGTTTATAATCATTTCTCATATCAATGTGAAATTTCAAACAGTGTTGACACGGAAAGAAATATGTGAATGAAATCTGTCTCTTGTAGCCTTTTAGGATTTAGATTAAGGATGATTGAGCATCTGTGACAATAAAACTATAGTTTTGTGTTTGATACCTGAAATCTTCTGCTTTATGAGCGTTCCTGAATTGATACTGTCATTTAAGAAATAATGCATGATTTGAATATAAGGAGGCATCAATGAAAAAAAATTAGTTATTTCAAAATTTGAAAACTAAAATCAAAAGGTAACAAGGTATTGTGTGTGTAGTGACTGAGACAAATCAGACATGATTATTTGTTCTATTCCATAAATAAACAACCAACTACATCACCCAACAAACAAACTTAAGTGTCTTTTGAAATGCTCCCAAACGTCAACTAACACCCAGAACATAGGCCTGTACCATGATAGTAGTTGAACAAACTCGGGGTTTCAGGATTAGTTTCAAGTTGACAAAACTAAACCAATTCAATTAGTTGATTGTGGTATTAATGCTGATACATCAAGTTAAATCAAGTAAAGTATCTAAATATAATAAATTATAACTACTCATGTTTTATTTTGGGCTGTGTTATCTGTGTGATAATTTTCGTTGCCAATAACAAATTATTGTTGCTGGTTGCTGCGTGCCAGGGATGGTCGCCAAAGAATTTTTTTTTTTTTTTTTTTTGCGTCATCAAAGGGCGACTATGTTCAGTTTCGATGATGTCGTAAACATCGGTCGGAGAGGCATGGAAAAACAATCCGGAGATTACAATAATTTGTAAGATTCATACCGATCTCACATATTTGTGTATTTTACTTGCCGTTGCTGATGTTCCACTTATATAAAGCAAGCATAATCATCTACAACCCGCTTATGGTTGAGCATATTTAATCCTATATTTAGGTTTACTAGACATTTAAGACGCTCGCGAGATTCAGATGCCTGTTAAACAAGTCTAATTGAATGTAACATGTAGTTATGCAGGATTACAGTGTGATGGGGGAGATCGTTTTGTAGTTGCTTTAGAAACACCGAGGTGCTTTGGAGGCGTTCTTAAAAGATAAAGGTATTTGATCTTTCATTTATTTATTATTATTTAATAATCACATCTGCCATGTGATTTGCGTGTCAAGTAATGATCTCGGATGCCTGCCGTCCGCAGATGGTTCTGTCGTTGGTGAACCTGTGCGCCCGGGAGGTGGTGAGCGACCACAGCTCTTCGCCGCATTGGTTAAGTTGTGTGCCGAGGGAGCTCTACCGAGCGCTGCTGGACGCCGCCTTCTCTCACCGCCGTCCTCTAGCCGTCGGCGAGCTCGTCCAGCGATGGCCTGAGCGGACACTGACTGTGGGAGGCAGCAGAAGGGCGGGCAAGTGCCCTCCGAACCGCCTCTGCGTTCAGGCTCTGCTGCTGGCTGTGGTCAGGGGACTGACGGACAAGAGGTATGGATGTTATCTCTAAATTACCCTTTTCCATTTGAATGAAAAAATGTGCAATTAAAGAGACGAGGTCAGTGCCATGCTATAAATAGAAATGAATTTAATCTTCACAGCATGTCTCATGTGACATGTCTCTGACGACCTGACAGCATGGATAAATATAGGTAGAGATGTGATGCCCCCTTTAACCACACTGGCAGTAAACATGTTAATAAAGCACATGTGGATGACAAATAAATATGGGTTATTGATTGGATGGTGACTTTTATTGTCTATTTAAATTTAAATTTATATATATATATTAAATACACACAGACACCTTACCAATCGACAACAATATACTATTTTTTGTGTGAAAATTATTACTTTTTATTTAGGAAAAAGTGAGAGTAAAGACATTTATAATATCCTAAAAGATTTATATTTCAAATTGCTGTTATTTTGAATTTTCTACTTATCAAATAATCTTGAAGAAAATGGGGAAACCATGATACATTTTTTTTCAAGATTCTTGAATAGAAAGTTCAAAATAACAGCATTTATTTGAAATGGAAATCTTTTTCTATTTCAAATAAATGTTGTTATTTTGAACTTTCTATTCATCAAAGAAGTTTTCAACATTGAATAATAAAACATTTTTCAGCAATGATTTCTGACGGTGTGACACTAAAGACTGGAGTAATGATGCTGAAAATCCAGCTTTACCATCACAGTAATATATGAATATCGTTACATTAATATAGTTGTAATATTGTGAATATTGTTAAGAGTAAAAAGAAAAAGGAATGTCCCCCTTTAGCCATTAAAATGTAATTTGAAAATATATGTATACGTGTGTGAGTGTATTGTATACATAAATATATATGCATTCTCAAATAGATTTCACTTTCAATTTGTCTTCTTTGTCTCACTCTTTTTCTGTGTTGGTTATATCAAGTGTTTCATATATTTTCTCTTTTTTTAAACATTATTTACTAGCTCTCTACCTGCCTCCCTTACTAGGTGTTGCCTTCAGGTGCTGGATCTCAGTGGACTTCAGTGTGAGGATGGGAGAGTTGAAGACTCAATGGGTGGATGGTCCCTCACTGTTGCCCTCTGCTCAATGGTGCTACAAGCTCGAGCTGCTGCCTCCAGGGCTCACAGGAGAGATGGTGAACGAGAGCGAAAAAGGGGTCTGGAAGCAGAGCGCGACCGGAGTGCTATCAAACGAGACAGGGGCACTGTAGGGTGCGGGAATAATGGTGAAGGGAGTCTGGGAGGACACCAAGTGGAAGTAGTAGGGAAAATGGAGTGCAGAACTAATGAACAAACGTTACCAGAAGTTGAGTTAGTGAAGGGTGTCAGAAGGAGGATGGAGATCCAGAGGAGAAAGATTTCATCTGAGGTGAAATCGAACACTAGCAGTAATAACGGTAGCTTATGTGACCAAGAATGGGACGAGGTAGCTGTGCTCCATGTCAGGGCTGACTTATTTATCAATTCCCGTTCCTGGGAGCGCGTCCGTGATGCCCTTAGTCAACTGGGTCAATTGCAACTCCACTGCCGCTACCTTCGTGTGGAGGAACTCTCAGCATCCTCTATAGCTTCCTTATTGGGTCTGTTGCCTCAGCAGGATCTCCTCGGGGTGGACCTCCGCTACTCCAGCCTCGGGGTGTCGGGCCTGGCTATGCTACTTCCATTGTTAGCTCCCTTCCCTCAGCTTCACTCTCTCAGACTACATTACTGTAACTTGGACTTGCAACGCACACAGCCTGGCCAGCAGGGGGCACTACAGGACATGTCTAAAGGACTGGGTTCACTTAAGAGACTGCAGAGATTATGCCTGACTGCACTACGACTTCCAGGACACTTGCGCTTGCTGCTCAGGTACATACACATGTTGGTTTACACCGCTGCATTTGTCATATCTACTCATACACTCCTACTATACACACACCAGTTTTAGTCAGAGGGTCAATGGCACTGATGCCCTTAAAAAAAAAAAAACCTTTCAAAATGCAATTCATACATACTATGATGAATACACCTCTTCTATGATGAGCATGTTTTTAATTCCTGAATTAACTTCATTTTTTTAAAGCCAATATCAAGGGGATGCAATTGTCATATCAAAATATCATAATGAACAAAAATACACACACACACACATATGCTCTCAAATATATATGTGTATGTACATACATACATGATATATATGAAAGCGCTTCAATGTATTCAGGGTCAAAGGATCTTATTACTTTTTGCATTATATTTTTAGAGTCAATAATTAATTTGAAAGCCCTTTTTCAAAATGGTATTCAAAACCACATAAAAACAAGATTTTGATGAACTTGGCACATGTTTTCATTTTCTTGTTTGTAGCTCTCTTTCCCAGCCCCTGGAGGTACTGGAGCTGCCTTACCTGTGCCTGACCTCCACTGATCTGGCCTACCTCTCCTGCAGTCAGCATGCTTCTTTCCTAAGAGAACTTGACCTGAGTGAGAACAGGCTTGATGAATCGTCCCTGCCCTCGCTGCGCCGTCTCTTAGGTCAAGCTGAAAGCTCCATGTCTCAGCTTTCACTTTGTGGTTGTGGCCTCTCAGACACTCTACTGGGAGCTCTTCTCCCCTCCCTGTCCTGCTGTCGGGCTTTACGTAGCTTAAGACTGGCCTTAAACCCGCTATCTAGGATGGGACTTCTTTCCCTGGCCCGTACAGCAGCAGGAATCCCTTCTCTTCGTCTGCTTCTCTATCCCAATCCACTAGAGGATTATGAACCGGGTCTGCCTGCTCTCCCCTCCAGTGCTCAGCTGCTGGACTGGCCTCTACTTGAGGAGCCTGAGAGCAGGGACTTGACCCTGAGGTTGCTGGATGAGGTTATGAACTTGAGAGGACGCTCCCGGGACCTTCTTGTGACCTCTGACCTTCTAAACTATAGCCCAGACTTGACTGTGGACGACTAGGCAGTGTACGTCTCAGAGCTTGCTCTCATAAGCATTTGACAATCACAACTATGCTTAAACTAGTATTCTCAGCTTATGTTACTTTTAACCACTCGAGAGGAATTTACTTGTGGTTTCCAAGCTTCTACATGAAAAGCCAACCTAGGCATAGACATTTTCTTATAAAAAACATAGCATTATATTGTATGCAGCATCTCATATAAAAATATTTTGATTTGATTTGTTATGCATTACATATGGTTTTACTGCCTTATATCTTGTTTATGGCCTGCACTGATGGAACAAACTAAGACTCCTCTTTAAAATGTTTTTTTTTTTTTTTTTACTAAACTTGTGTTGACTTCTTAATTTTCTCAATGCTGGATGAAAATGTTGAAAATGTTCAGGTTCAATATTCTCTGCTCTATTGCCAGTCTAATTCAATATGTGACATGTCTCTTGAAGATAATCAAGACCTAAAGGAAGGAATAGTTTACCCATGAATGAAAAACTCATTTCGTTCCAAACCTGTATGGGTTAATGCCTTGATCGGCTTCATAAAGAACATTCAGATTTAAAAAAAAAATTGTTTTTAGGTTAACTATTCTTTAATTACTATGATGTTTAAATAATATTCACAGACAATTACAGGGTTCCCACGATTTCTGGAAAACCTGAAATCTTGCAGTACGGTTTTCCAGTCAAGGAAAATAAGGTGGTGAATAAAATAATTATTCACCACCAGTGTGCAGCATCCACTTGGATGATGCGACAGCAGCCACAGTACAACGGCGCCAGTGCGCTCACCACACACCAGGTACAGGTGGAGAGGAGAGAGAGTGATAGAGCCAATTCAGTGGATGGGGATTATTAGGAGGCCATGATTGGCAAGGCCTAATGGGTGGAATTTGGCCAGTACACCCCTACTCTTTACGAGAAGTGCCATGGGATTTTTAATGACCACAGAGAGTCAGGTCCTCGGTTTAACGTCTCATCCGAAGGATAGTGCTTTTTGACATTATAGTGTCCCCGTCACTAAACTGGGGCGTTAGGACCCACACAGAGCACAGGGTGAGCGCCCGTGCTGGCCTCACTAACACCTCTTCCAGCAGCAACCTGGTTTTCTCAGGAGGTCTCCCATCCAGGTACTGACCAGGCTCAGCCCTGCTTAGCTTCAGTGGGCAACCAGTCTTGGGCTACAGGGTGATATGGCTGCTGGCGTAACATTAACACCGTCACATACAAAGATTATTTTCGCTGCACATTTAATTTGCTGTCATCTCTGATATTTTGACAAAATAGTTTTAAGTATTAATCTACTGCAAATCTAACCCCGACCCTTTCGAAGGACATCCTGGGATATTTAATGAACCCAGAGAGTCAGGACCTCGGTTTAACGTCTCTTTCGAAGGATGGTGCTTTTTGACATACAATTCCCAAGAGGCACGGACCACGGTAAACCTGAGCCTGGTAGGTCAGGAGAATGGCATCCACAATCCAGTGGGCCATTGTTTGTTTGGAGACAGCCTTCCCCTTCTGTTGACCTCCAAAAAGTCTATGAAATATGGCATTGGGGATATAGTACCAAATTGAGTAATTTCTAAAATAAAAATTCTAATAGAGCTAACTAATTCTTTAAAGTCCAAGACTTCAAGCTCAACCTCAGCACTTCTTTAAGTCAAAACATATTTTCTAACTTTGTGCGATTTGTTCTTCCAGATAAAAGTGAATAATATTTTGTTCATGTCTGCACAGATTTTGTCACAAACAAATATAGATAAGGAGGAATAGACACAACGGTATAGACGTACAGACTCTCGGTTTTAGATATGAGAACTCTACCATAGATTGACAGGTCTCGTTGCAGACAACAATTAAAAATAGAACTAGTATTTATTATTTTTGTTGAAAATTAAAGTTGCAGGTGCATCATCAGGTACTCGACGCAGTCTTTCACAGGTATATTATGCATAGATGATTCTTGAGCATCATAATGACAAAATAGTTCACACTTTGATAAGTTTCGATATAAGCTTGAGGCTTCAGAGAAAGATTTAATAATATCAAAACTCAAGGGAATTTGACTTTGGTCTTGAAGAAATAAAGTAGTATCATTGGCTAGTTAATATATTTTAAATTCTTTGCCAAATATAGAAATATCTTTTAAACAACTAAAAGAACAGGGAAATGGGGCAACCTTGACATACTCCTCTGTCATAATTAAAATGTTTAGTAGTTTGCAAACCAACCAGAAGAGTTAATGTCATTATAAAGCATTCTCACCACATTGATAAAAGTACACCTGAAACCAAAAACTCAAGAGATTTTAACAAAAAATTGCCAAAAATCGTAAAAAAAAAAACGTTTTCATCAAATAATTCACAATAGTTCGTGCTTTTAAAATAATTAAAGCCGTTAAACTTTTTATCTTGTAGGGGTGATGATACACTTAGCTCACGAGACGAGAAAATACACAATGTTTGGTTCACGAGAATGAGATGATATTTTAACTCTATTTTCAAGAAATCTTCAAAGATGAAATTTATGACTGGAAAAATCGTTTTTTATTAGAGTCACATTTAGTCACAAAATGCAAAACAATGAGGGTGCATTTTGAAATGATTTAATCATCTTGTTTTGAATGTCACTTCAGATCTACTTTCTGAGTATGAATTACCATATGCAGTAAAAGACAGAATAACTGACCAGAACAAGAACAAAAACAAGCACTTTAAAAGGTTTTGCCACAAACTCCACTGATATCGCGAGACAGCTTTTCACCTCAACTTTTTACCTCGCATTATAATATTGTGAAATTTCATGGCACAAGATCTCATCACACCCCTAGTATGTTGTTTAACTCAGTCACAACTAAATTTAGGTTCTAATTATTCATTATGAATATGTGATTCCAGGAACCATGTTTTACATAGGGTTTAAATACCAGGGAATGCTCAAGTTGCAAAAGTACTTCTACAATGAATGTCACAAAATGCAATTTAGGAGACTGGAACTGTGTTCTCACTTCTCAGTGACTGCTTTTCAAAGCGCTAGTATCTTTCCACATTAAAACAAGCAGTTTTTTTTCCAAACATTCAACTGTCAATTACTGCACGTTTTCAAGATGATAAAGGATTTGTTTGGAGAAACAAAGTTGACTAATACATTTAGATCTATTTTATGTAATTAATGCATCATAGAGAGAATCAGGTATAGTAGTCTTTTAAAGCTTTCATGTAATGCGTTTTATAATAATCGGGTCCTATCTATAATACTCTACATAGGAGTGTTCCAGGAAGAAGTATCTGTGTGGTGAGGGGTGTTTGAAGTTCTGAAAATCCAGAGAAAAGGGGAAAGGAGATAATGTGACATACGCCATTGGTAGAGAGAGGAACCGAGTGAAACCCATCAACGCAGGTCGATATGGCAATGGTGACAGCAGACGTCCTGTTGGTTTATATGAAGATGCTAAACAAAATCTTTGATATAGTACAGTACTCTAAATTACAGTACAGTACAATTTCCATATTCCTTCTTTGAGGCTGCTTTTTGTTAAGGTTACCACTTGAACTGAATATTAAAAACTAACTGCTTAACATCTTTTATTGCCACAGACATAATGGATATAGAGTTATTATATATGCAACAAATTAATTCTGAAAGTCTACAATATATACTAACCTTGAGGCTCCCGTATCCTAGACATACTGTATGTCTCTCCCAGGCGCTGAATAGGCTTCAGTCTAAATAAAAACACAGACATTTCTGATCATTGTAAGCCCAAACAACACTTCTTCTAAAGAGCATTTCTTAGTTTTGCAAACTATTTCAACACAGTATTTCAGTTGTTCAGTATTTTAATTTAGGATCTTTTTCTTTTACGTTAAACTGGGACATTGATCCAAAAAAGCAGCTTGTTGGTTTTCTTTGATATTTGTTAATCTAAAAGGGGACCTATTATGCAAAATTCACTTTTGCATTGTTTTTTAACATAATTATGTGTCGACAGTGTGTTTACACAACCACCCTATTATGGTCCATCCACTCTGTTAGTTATTTTCCTCATAAATTAGAGACAGTCTCAAAATGCAAGTGGTGCTCACTGCAGAGCCAAATGACGTCCAGCTTCCCCTCTCTGGATGTATTGGGTGGAGCTTGACCTAGTCCAGCTTTACCTCTTTGGCCTAATTGGCAGAGTTATGTTTAGCGATAGGGTTATGGGTAGGGCTAGGGTGTGATCACCAGTGATCCCTGACGGGTAAGGGGTTAAAGCTACTAAAATAATTCAGTCAAAAGCAGTAAGTGATTTTCTGTGTTTACAAAACAATGACAAAATTCGCATTTAGGAGATATAAGCATTCAAAACGTACAGTCCCTCACTTCCGCTAAAATGGATCACAGATTTTTATGACATCACCATGGACTTCAGCTTCAAACAAATGCTCTCTAGAATGTAAAGCGTCCCGCCCCCTATGCTATTAATACCACCTGGCCAAAGCGACCGTTGACACGTCACGGAGCAATATGGGTTGGAGACATATAGGTGTCCCCACCACTTTTTGCTAGGGTCGATATTGTCCCGACTACTGTTTGAAGTGGCACGGATGTACCTAATACAGATCAATAAAACATCTCCAGTTCACTAGCAGGGCATTCATTTCGTTTGTTTGTTAAATAAGAGGCGTTCTAGTTCTGAAATGTGTTGTTTTTTAAATCAAGCTGCTGAGTGCTTGTTGCCGCTGCTATCAGTGGCACGGATACAGTGTTCTCTTGTGGCTCGAGCACAGCCTTCACTCGGACGTGTGCTTCAAACTATCGCTTCACACTGTTGTGGATACTCTCTATTTGTTCCGGTGAAATCACAAAACAAAATGCACACAAATGCGTCCCTGCTTGATATACAACCACTGATGAACACATTTGGTTTTAATGAAAAAAAAAATAAAAATTGGGGGGGAATTAAGTTAAATCAAAATTTTGGCCGAAAGAGAAAACATGCTCTGATCACATGCTCTGGTAATAATAGCTTTGTAGGACTACATTTTATTTTGATAATTAGTAAAAAAAAAAAAATCTGTTAAATTGATTATGTTGATTGATTATTGAGAATAATATATTGATATATTGATGTTTAATATTATTTTAATATAGGGATATTTTCTGTTCCTTTTTCCTGTGTTGTTTAATTTAATTAGGTGATTCTAAGTTTAAATATTGATGATTACAAGTTTGGGGGAAATGCAATTAATTACAGCAAATTGTGCAATTAATTAGCAAAAATTTTTTTAGCGATTTGCAGCCCTAATATATAAATATATATATATATATATATATTTATTTATATATTTATATGTATATGTATATATATATATGTATATATGTATATATATATGATTGCGGATTAGAACCCAGAACCTCTGACACGCATGGAAAAAGATCTACCACTAGACCATTAAAGTACACAAGTACTTTTTGCGGATCTATGCATTTATTCACGTGAAAATTCTCAGCACATCCAATATATATTAGTAGATCTCATTATTACTACAAATTAAACCCAATGTACTATTGAAATAGATTTCTAGACATTTTAATGTACACATATTTGTACATATCTGATTTAGCATTGTATAGAACCGATCACGTAAGAGTAACCGCAATAGAGATGGTAATCAAAAATGAATATTTACTGAATATTAATATTATAATTTCTGTTGTTTTTTGTTGGCGGCACAAGCTGTAAAGGCTCCTCTTCTAGAGCAGCAGCTCTACACACATGAAAACATGTTTTTGCGTCCTCCCAAAAATGGGCATTTACAGCATGGTATAATAAATGATCTGTGGGGTCATTTGAGCTGAAACTTTACCAACACATTCTGGGGACACCTGAGACTTATGTTACAGCTTGTAAAAAGGGGCATAATTTAATTTCTTTAATTCTAAAGAGACTATAGAAAAGATACATTTGAGGTACATTTTAAATGTAGATAAGCTGACTGAAAATATATATCAGACAAAACCAATTGATAGAGGGTGTCTTTGTATCAGTATGACATACCTTTCCAAGTCTGAAGGCACAATAACAGTGTCCTTCCTGCCCTCTGGTGGAGGTGGCAGTGGTCGGGGCTGTTTGCTTCTTTGCACAGAGCAGAAATATATGAGCACCTCCACAGGACTGCACATACTTTGTACTCCTTCACTCCGCAAGAACACAGACCCTTTGTGCACCTGTGAAGAACAACAGAAATGCACCTTTTGCTTTCCTCAAAAATATATCTACAAATTTGATATTTTCTTGTTACCCTGTACTTTCTGGTCCAGGTAAGCAGCCAGTGGCTGGCCATATCTCGAAGAATGCTGTGCTGGTTAGGCTGATGCTTTGTCAGAGAGTTCCAGGACTCCAATTCTGGACATAACCACAGTTCAGCCTCCTCCACACCCAACCTTTGTAATACACACAGAACTAAAGCCCTGCCAGAGATATAATGAAAGAATGGTTAATTCCCACAGATATTTTTTTTTCATTTAGCATATTTTACATTCATACAGGAGATTTCCAATGGCAATCGGGTGTCACTTTTTTTTAGAAAGTGGTGGAAACTGTTTTAGGTCACCCAAAAACCCAAACATGAAACTCCTGCTCAATAATTGGATGTTCTGCAGTTGATGCATCCCTTTCACAAGCAATTTCATAAAGTATTAAAGTGGGCCATGAAAAAAAGTGCTGAAAGTACCTATGCAATGGAATATAAAACTACATTGTATTTTGTATTGTGTTAAACATGCATTATTCCTTACTTAAGATCAACTTGTTTATCTGCCAACATGGTGAGTAGCTCCACAATGGTGTTAAAACTGTCAGGACTCAGATACACCATCAAATTCAGCAGCTCACCGACAACAAGCTGTTCCTCCCTTGACTGCAGAACACATATTCACATATTAATATATATTATTATACTGAATACTTATCTGTAGTGTTTATGAAGAATTCATACATTTTACATGTTCTGTATTCGTACATTAAAAATAAAATGATACTTTAGAAGTTGTTAGCAAAATGTATTTCAGTCATGTCTGTATGTATTTAATCTACTATCACAATTTGATTCACCATGTTTTTATGAATGCAATTTTCCAGGCAAATTAGCAGTCCTTTGCTGAGAGATATTTTGTCCAACGCCTCCTGCTGAATTAACTTAAGTAATGCATTCACGATGCTATTCTTCTGAGCCATGCTGCAAGACATCATGAAGTCCAACAGAAGCATGCAGAATTCCTTGGGGCCTAAAGAACTCGAAATACACTGCAAACACATGCACAAATGAATGTAGAATGAAGCAGAAATGAACTAGAACAAGGAGACTGATATCGTTGTATATCTGATATCGGACGATATCGGAGTTCTTTTGTGTCATCTTACACTCAGATCAGGGAACATCTTTTGAAACCACTGCTCATCCGCAAACTGCAGGAGGAACTCTGGCAGATAAGATGATGAGGGTGGAGGAGGCAAGGATGCGGGTTGTTTAGGTGGAGAAGGTGCAGACTCGGAGGGTGGAGTCAGAGGGGGCGTAAAACACTTTATTGGTGGAAGGGTCTTTGGTGGCTATGAAGAGTGAGCATAAGAGAGCAAATTAAAAAGAGCAAACAATTAAGTGGTTATATGACATCATCCCTTACCTTTCTTAAAGTGCGGTTACATTTACCATTGAATGGCAAAATATAGTAATTTCAATTGTAATCCACACAATTGGAAGTTTCAAATGAGGGCGAAAACGTTTTCAGATTTCATTCATGTTTAAGCTGGTCGCACAAATTCACCATGCTCACCAACAGAAGCTCACCAACAGAAAGCTGCTTGGTTTGAAAGTGACTTCTATGCGAGTTTTTCTTCTATGTGAGTTTTGCTTCAATAGCTATGCTAATGACAATGGACAATGTCTCAAAATGTCTGCAAAATTTTGCTGATGTAACCGCACTTTTATGCAAAACAGTCAGCGGCAGTAAACACTACACAAAGTCAATCACTATAAGAGTTTTGTTATTTTACTCAAAATTGCATGTGACTAGAATGAATATAAAAAACACAAAAACATCCTAACAGGGTATATGAGTTTCTCTGTTGCGGTTGTGGGTGGAAGAGGACTCTTCTGTGTAGATGGAGTCTCTGTGATGGGCGAGGGTGGTACAGGGGTGAGTGAAGGTGGTGCAGACTCGGAGGGTGGAGTCAGAGGGAGTGTAGGACACTGTATTGGTGGAAGGGGCTTTGGTGGCTGTGAAGAGTGAGTATAGAGCATATATATAAAAAAAGAGCAAACGATTAAGTGGTTATGTGACATCATTCCATACCTTTCTTAAAGTGTGGTTACATTTATAGTTGCACAGCAAAATTTTGAGGGCGAAATCCAGCCATTTCAATTGGAATCCAAACACTTGGATGTTTCAAATGAGGGTGAAAAAGTTCCCCATGCAGATTTCGCTCATGTTTAAGTTGGTCACACAAATTCGCCATGCTCACCAACAGAAAGTTCTGTGTGAGTTTCGCTTCATACGTCGTTATGCTATTGACAATGTACAATGTCTTATTTGCCTGAAAAAATTTGCTCATATAACCACATTTTTAGACAAGAAGTTAGCAGCAGTAAACTCAACACAATCACAATATGAGTTTTGTTATTTTACACAATGTGACTAGAATGAATAATAATAAAAAAAAACACAAAAACATACTAACAGGGTATATTTTTTCTCTGAGTTTCTCTGCTGCTGGTCTGGGTGGAAGAGGGCTCTTCTTTGTAGATGGAGTCTCTATGATGGGTGTAAGATGTATGTCAGCATCTTCCCTCCCCTTCTTCTCCTCCTCATCAGTACACAAGAGTTGCACTTCATCAAGTTCGATCTGCTCATGGCAAGCAAAAAATAACAACAACAAAAAACAATTATTCTACTGTTATTCAATTATACACTGTGTATACATTTTATACATTTTTGTGGGAAAATATCTCTATAAATTACAGAATTACAGTCTGTCTGTCTGTCAGTGTGTCTGTCTGTATGTCTGTCTGTTATTCGCATATCTCTCGAACCGTTAGTCCGATGGATTTCAAACTTGACAGGTGTCTCGCACGAGCACGAGTAAGTGCAGTGCCAAGTTTGGCGTTGTTTGGATTAGAAATGCAAAAGATATCGTTAAATATATCGGTAATAGAAGCACTTAGAAGGTTGTGGTTTAAAAATAAACATTCTGACATAAACACTCTGTCAGCTACACTGTTTACTTCTGAATGTTATAGTTTGGTTCCAAAACGTGATAAATCCATCTTGATTAATTTGAGTGAAAATGTGTTTTCTTTACCAAGAAAGTGGCAAGATGAAAACCACTATTTTCTGTTTCAAACTTTCACATAGCATCTTTAGGTTATAATAACATAAAAAATTCAAATCCAGATTTTGATTTTCAAAGATTTATTAAAAAACTGATTCTTTTTCCCCAAAAATGCAATAAATTCATGACACTTTTTTTTTCAAAATGCAATTAATCCATTGAATAAATATAAAAGTTATTTTTTTTATCATATTGAAACTGTTGAAATCAACCATCGCTAAGAAATATCTCCTGAACTTTTTTGACGGCGATCAGCTCACAAAAACTGATTTTGCACGGGCACTTTGCACTGCTCCCTGAATCGACGCGCTTATTCATTTGTGGATGTTAACTGAATCTGTAAATCAGCTATGCTGTTTACTTCTGAATATTATATTTCATTCTGGTGTGCTTAACGTTATCGCTACTGTGTAATAGTAGCCTATGCTATTCACCAACTAAACATATCCTATTCAATGCGTTCACAGTCTCTTTCACGGCCATCATTTGTAGTAGCCTATTCACAAACTGTTTGCTCAAGCATAGTGTTTTCTCTGAGTTCACTGTGTGCTTTCTACCATGCACAAATAAAAATTTCACTGAACTTTTGCTGTGTAATTGTAACAATGAGCACTCAAACACACCAAACCAACAATTACTAAAAACACACTCAAAAACTGATTTTGCACGGGCATTTTGCACTAGTTGACTGAAAAGACAGTAAAAGTGAATGGTGTTTATGAACGTACTCTTATTTTGGGGGGTTGCCTGTAAATTAGACGAAGGTAATTATTGAAAGCCTCTTTTTTGGTTTGCATGGTGGCTGGTTTTCTCCTTCTGCACTCAACCTCTCCTTTTAGCAGGGATTCCAGATCTTGATGTCTTGCCATGAGTGCCCCAAAGTCCTTTAAGACAAACATATGGATGAGTTCTGACACAAACACATTCTTACATATATTTGTTACTTACTGAATCTTTTATCCTGTCGAGCCTTTCAGAACCATCCTTTTTAGCAACATGGCAACTCTCTGTCCTAGAGATAGGTGTTCAAAGCAAAGAGTGAGCTTACTGATATGTATTTATGCATGTGCTTTTATTTGAGTAGAAAGTTACCTGCATTTGTGGCTCATGGTTGGGATCCAGGATTTGGGTAATTCAGGGTCTGTATCACATTTCTCAGTGGGTGATAAAGTGAATACATTCAAAATGAATGATTAATTTTGTTTGAACAGACTATACCTCCTCTGTTCTAGATTAAACCTTATTTTAGACTAGATTAAACCTAGAGTAAAATATTTTCACTCACCCAAACCTCCAGCTTCACAGACAAGGCTTAAAGGGTTAGTTCACCCACAAATGAAAATTATGTCAGTAATTACAAAAAAAACCCCACCAAAATAACGACTTTATTCAACTGTTCATTTTCTTCCGTGTGGGCCTCTGACGTGAGATCACGAGAGCGCCACGACGCATGCGCGAGAACTGAGAAGATGGCGCTCACAATCATTTGATGGGAAAGTGTGATGGGTAAGCCATTCATTTTGCGGCATTGGTAAGGCACGTTTACGTATTCTCGTTGGTTTCTCATGATTCGGACATCCAGGAAATTCACACTTTAGAACCATTTTAAACACTACATCTGCGACATCTTCTCAGTTCTCGCGCATGCGTCGTGGCGCTCTCGTGAACTCACATCAGAGGCCCACACAGTATTCTCGTCGCTTGATAAACTTGAGCAACTGTAGTCACTTGGACTATATTAATGATGTCTTTACTAACTTTTCTGGGCCGGCAGATGCAATTACCTAGCAGCCTATGAAGGAGTGAGTAATTGAGTGAGTAAAACAACATGAGGGTAAGTAATTACAGACAGAATTTTATTTTTGGGTGAACTAACCCTTTAAGATAGTCCCAGACTAAAATGCATGTTTGAGCTGTGTTAACAGAAAGCAACTTGCACTGACATATCTTAAAATATGTCATTGCCATTGTTTTGTCTCAAGATGCACACCAGTAGTGTTTTTTTCTAGAGAAGGTTTATAAAAGCTACTTAAATGTCCTAATTGAACAAGGCCTACTAAGCCCTGTCTGTGAAACCAGGCCCAAGAGTATGACAACTCTTCAAGAAGGATTGACAAAAAATGATGCTGTTTGATAGTTTAAGCTGTACTTGTGTCCTGCAGTCGGGAGGAAGTAGCTGTGTGTGTGGGATTCTGTAGAGGTCTCCTGTGATGCCTAATAGCAGGTCTCCACCCTCACAGTACGCCAAACACTCTGGCTCTGCGTTCAGCTCAAGAATTCTGAAATTAACAACACAAAAGCACAGATGCAGAGATAATCAAAGTTTACATTTTTATTTTACATAACACATACAACTAAAAACAAAAAGTAGCATCTGTCCTGACCTAAGAAGGCGATTTTCCATATCCCAGATTCGTACAGTCCCATCCGGACTGCTTGAAGCAAACACGCTGAGCTGATAACATGCACAGAGCCCTGGCGACACATAATCAGACTGTCTATTATCCTAAAAGGGTCAGGGTGTGGTATACTTGATTAATTAACTGACATGAATCTCATGAAATCTCACTTAATAATATATCATCCCAAAATTATGTGGGGAATAGTTTTTGTTTACAATCCATTTATTACATAAAAATTTGCATATATAAAACAGCACTAAAAACTTTTGGAAAACTGGCCTATTGGTTGTATTTTCTCAATTTTGTTTGAGTGAAAATTTTAACTTTTTTTAAATATTAGATATCTCTACATAAGTGGTTCTCAAACAGGGGGCCGGGACCCACTAGGGGGCTAAGCACACTTCCAATGGGGCAGCAAAATGGCTTAAAATTATTTAAAATAAGGCAAAACAAGCTTAAAATAGGCAAAAAAAAATCTTATTTTAATTTAAAAAGATAAAAAATTCCCATAATTACAAACCACTAAAACGTCCTGTATATTCATTTGTTATAAAAAGTGTGAACTCTGAAGTACATTGAGTTCTTGAAACCTGGATTTATGGAAATGAATTAATTAAATTATTTGTAATTATTTGAAAATACTACCTCTCCTATTTTCTGTAAATAAAAAGCAGTCTGAAAACAAGCAGCTTTGTCATTACAGCAGAAATATCTTAGCCTTCAGATATTTTCTTTGACAGTGGGAGTATGGAAGTAGAATAATGTCAAATGTTTTTGAAATAAAAAGCCTGTTGAATTGCACTACTTGAAAAAAAATAGGCATTGCATTAACCATGCTTGCATTTTAATGCATTGTATTTTTAGTGCTTACATTTTTATGGGCTGAAATTCAACATGGTTGAATATTTAAGCTGTGAATATTTCAATTAAAAACATTTCAAACACCTTTTCATTATTAAAAATTCAATAATCCATATTCACCTTTCATATTTCACTTCCAAAATATTCAAACTGTTTAAAAATACAACCAATAATATTCAACAGGCAATTTTCGGTCCATTTTATTTCGCTTTGCAAATTCGCTTCCACAAATTCAGTGGTTCAAATTCGACAGTAAATTCAACATTGACGTCCAGGAACTGCAGGAAAAGCAGTAGATTGCCGAGCATACTCTCCATCTGCTGTTAGTCTACCTCACCATCAGATGGTGCAAAAGCGCGTGTTGAAGACCAGCAACAGTTAGAACAAGTCATTCATTCATAAAACTCATTTACAGCAATGTAAGTGTATTTGTGATTATTATGACGGCTGTTTTATGTTAAATTCAGCGTCTTCACGGTTACTTTACCTGTGTAGCCTACATGCATCTTTCTCTACCGTGAACGAGATTATAATGTTATTCCCCGATGCGGATATACAGATCCAATGTTACATTTTTGAGGTTGACATATATTTCTCTTGGTTGTTTAGTTGCCTTAACTTTATATTGTGGCGATGTGCTGCATGCAGGCTATTAGGGTTTCCCTCAATACTTAAGGATTCCCCTGCTGGACATATACAACGCTTAACGTAGCTTAATGGACTACAGTGATGTAAAAGACCAAACTCGCAGGCAAGCAGATGGACTCAGAATAACGCGCAAAGCTTAATGCTGAGCGTTTCCCAGTGATAGATTGGCATACAGATGGCTTGATGTTGGACATTCGCACATTTAGGGACCGTCTCTAAAGTGTGTACGACTTTGGTATACACGTTTCTAACTCCGATAGCATTTGAATAGAACGACTTACAGTCATAAAACCAACTGTAAAGTGTTCATTTAGTGTCAGGCATAATGCGCACCCTTTGGATTTTTGATATTTATTCAAATAAATGTAAGTTTGCTATTGAAGTTAGAAACGTGTATGCCAATGTTGTATGCAACTTTAGAGACGGTCCCTAAATGTGCGAATGTCCAATGTCAAGCCAATTTTTACATTTAGTCATTTAGCAGAAGCTTTTATCCAAAGCGATTTACAGTTAAACTAACAATAGGAGGACAATATGCAAGTGCTGTGACAGTTTAAGCTAATGCAATACACGTATGCATACTATATATATATATATATATATATATATATATATATATATATATATATATATATATATATAATGTATGTATGTGTTGATTTTATGCCAGTATATCACGAAACGCTCAGCATGAAACTTTGCGCGTTAAGTTCATATTCTGAGTCCATCTTCTTGCCTGTAGCCTATATAATAGCCTACAGCCTACTTCCCTAATAAGGTGCAAGATTGGTCTTTCACATCACTGTATCAACGGAAGGGAAATCCTTGAGTATGAGGTATTGAGGGAAACCGATTATAATCCTGTTCATGGTAGAGAAAGCTGATGACATGTAGAATACACAGGGAAAGTAACAATGAAGTTATTGAATGAAACATAAACACAGCTTTTGTGTGTTTATCATCTTTTCCGCATATACTGACACGGATAATCATTTTCATTTTATGAATGAATGTCTTCGTCAGCAACAAGCGCTTTTGCACCATCTGATGGTGAGGTCGACTAACAGCAGATGGAGAGTATGCTCGGCAATCTACTGCTTTTCCTGCAGTTCCTGGACGTCAATGTTGAATTTACTGTCGAATTTGAACCACTGAATTTGTGGAAGCGAATTTGCAAAGCGAAATAAAATGGACCGAAAATTGCCTGTTGAATATTATAGGTTGTATTTTTAAACAGTTTGAATATTTTGGAAGTGAAATATGAAAGGTGAATATGGATTATTGAATTTTTAATAATGAAAAGGTGTTTGAAATGTTTTTAATTGAAATATTCACAGCTTAAATATTCAACCATGTTGAATTTCAGCCCATAAAAATGTAAGCACAAAAAATGCAATGCATTAAAATGCAAGCATGGTTAATGCAATGCCTTTTTCAAGTAGTGCAATTCAACAGGCTTTTTATTTCAAAAACATTTGACATTATTCTACTTCCATATGGGAGGCCTTCGAATCAAAAAGGTAGAGAACCACTACTCTACACGGTCTAAATGTGATCTGAGGGTTGATCTAATTCACTTGAAGCATGGCACCTTGTAACAAAAAGTTTTTACAGTCTCTAACCTGTGATTTTGCTGTGATGCTCTTCATTTGGTTGCTGGTCAGATCGGCTTTGGCTCTCTAAACTGTACTGCACCAGGCTATAAGTGTCATTCTCTGGATCTTGTAAAGCGAGGGTGAGTTGAGTTCCCATCAGTGCCAACAAAATAGGAGGCAGATCACACAACATGCTGAAATGGAGACTCAAACACTGCTGAGCACATGGGAACACACGCCAGACCAGCAGAGCTTTATCTTCACCTACAATATAAAGCCATCAAGATTATCATCAGTAAATCAGTGACTGCTAACAATCAGTGTGGTGATGTAGTAGAGTGTGTGAAGTGTGTGTGCACCGGCAGTCAGTAGGTAGCCACTGTTGGGGTGTGCCTGCATGCTGATGATGTTTTGGTTGTTGTGAGCAGAAATTCTGAACTGGACTTTGCCTGAAAGCATGTTGAGCACAGACACACATCCACCACAATGGCCCAGTATAACCAGAAACCTATGAGACACACACACACAAAACTAAGTAAGAGACAGTGAAATGCAGCCACACTGCAACAAACTTGTAAAAATGAAAACATACATAATGCTTATCTTATTAACATTTCAGGCATGTCATTATCATTATGAAATACCTTATTACAATTTCAGCAATATAGACTCAAGTCACACAATCTTAAGAGACAATTTAGATGCTTCAGGACATGCAAGCAAATGCTACTAACCACACTAAAAAAAACGTAAATTAGCCTATATGTTCTTGCACTGATACAACTAGGTTGTATATTGATGACGACTGACACTTGTTGAAATTACTCTTCCTTGAATTTAATTCATTTAATTGATCTTGCTATATAACATTTACATTATACCTGTAATGAAATAAATAGCCTAAGAAATAACCACTATTGAGAATACAAACTTTTCTTGTGTCTCTTATGACCAAACCCCCGATTTTTTTTATTTTTTTTATTTTAATCAATGCTGGTCAAATTGGACACATAATTGTTTTCCCTCTTATGCAAGCTAGACAGGGACCTTTTTTTGTTAGCAATATAGGCTTATATAAAGATTATAGATGTACAGTATATGTACAGGTTACATGTTACATCTATGGACATTAAGTAATCTTTAAACTTTTAACTTAAGATTTACCTCAGATTTACCTCTTGCTTTTCCTTCTGGCGGTTGTGAATTAAATTCTAATACACCCCTAAATGTGACATCATCAACTTAGGAACCACAAAAGATTAACTGTTTACATCCCAAAAGACAAGCTGCTTATTTCCCAAAGAAAAATGTATTGATGATTTTTTAAAAACCATTTATGGAAGTTCATTTGTACAAGGAATCAAGCTTAACAGGCCCACTTTACCCATATTCAACTTAATTGCTGATAACAGCCTGAATCAACAAATACCTGAAGCACACAAACATACACTCTACCACAAATACGAACCTGTTTTTTGCATCATGTAGAAGTTTATTCTTTTTTGGCTTCTGTGCTCTCTGCCTCTGTAAGGATCTCCATTCTTCCTGTCCACTTTGTGTATCTGTAACGTCACTGTATAACACCATGCAGCACACCGTGCCTATGATTGCCTCCATCTGCCCACCTGACCAATCCCAATGCTCTATCCCATGCCACTCATCCAGTATTGTTACTGGACTGGTCAAAGTACTAGCAATAGATACCACCCCGTCCTCAGTCAGGACCAATAGGCACTCCTTAGACACACAGTAATCAGCACACCTTACTCTTCCATTGGCTTGGAACCTAGTGAGCACTGCACCGGTCTCTGCTGCAACAACTGTGACATTGCTGTTTCCATGGATACAAACTACACATGCTTGGAAGGAAGGGGGGCTAGGTGGGGTCAAGATTTGACGGATAGGACCTCCCAGGAATCTATCCAGTCTGCAGTGTAGATTGTAGAGGCAGTTGAAGGTCCAGAAGTCCACACTGTTGGTGGAGTATGAGAAGAAAGTGCCAGCACTGTCTGGGCCTCCCATGAGAAGAGGAGGTGAGCACCCGTTAGGAATAGATACAGTCTGAACCTGGTCTCCAACTTCAGGCCTCCAGCATCTCAAAGTGCCATCAAGAGAAGATGAAAACAACAGGCCAGAGACAGGACACAGAACTAGGGAAGTGACTAGAGCTGGAAAAAGGACACAAAACACCTACTCAATGAAGGAAGTACAGTCTATTCTCAGTGAAGACTTCATCCAAAATGGTCGGTGAACTGACAAAGAAGTGCTGCTAATTTATATTGTTCCCATCTAACAAAAATATGTAAGAAAAACGTTTTGCTAATGTTCTCATTAAGTTATGAAAACGTTATTTCTCAATGTTTTTTGAGTGTTTTAAAAATTTTCTTCTCTTTCCTTGGTTATACGAACGTTAAGAGAACTATGGCGAGCAGGACGAGGCCGAGGGCCGTGAGAGAACGGCGTGAGGCCGGTGGCGTGATTACTAATGAGCGTCACCGGCCTCACGCCGTTCTTTCACAGCCCTCGGCCTCGTCCTGCTTGCTACAGGAACATTCCTTTATGTTATTTTGCAGACATTACAGGAATGTTACTTTAGAATGTTCTCTAAGCATTCTGAAACAAACACTAAAAAACATTAACCAAATGTTCAACTAAAATGTTTCAGCAAAAAAGTTCCATGAACAATGTACAGATGTTTTTGTGCTAACATTTTGACAACATTATTAAAGACCAGATAACTATGAATGAAAAATGTATGTTAATGGAAAAATGTTTGTTCATAACTTTGAGAGAACCTTGCCAGAACATTCTGAACATTGTTCAGAGAATGTTCTCTGTTAGCTGGGTTGACATTAAAAGCAATTTCAACAATGCAATTGCAAATATCACACATATTTCAAAACTTTATTAACAGGGAAGTTTACTGATTTTCTGACCTGTATGTCCCACAAAGGCCATCTGAAGCTCCCAGTCTAGTCCCCACACTCGGATTGTCATTTCTGATGCAGTAACTACAATTTCCCTGAGGGGACAGTAGACCATCCCTGTGATTTCCCTGAAAAAACAAAAGGGGAATGATTTAATAGGACTAAAGTTAAGTTTTTACATAGACATCGGTTTCATTTAACCCATTTTATCACAAATGTTTCCCAGCAAAGCGAATGCATGGATTTTACTCCTTAGACAGTCCAATGAAAACAAATTTGATTTCTGTTCAAATGAGTTGTAAAAACATGGCCAGAACAAGTGAATCAATCAAACTCTGGTCATGTGACTGGTATAAAAAAAGTCATGTGAATTCAGGGCAGTCTGCACTTTCATTTATTGTTTACAATACAGCAACAACTCTTTTCAAAACCCTTCAAACTCAAAAGTAAATTTTAATGTTTTCACAGAGAAGGTGAGAGAAAAAGAGAATTATTTTGGTTGTTGGGATTTTTTATATTCCATAGCGTGAATTGAAATCAAACAGACCTTAAAGGGATAGTTCACCCAAAAATGAAAATTTCTGTCATCATTTACTCACCCTCAAGTTGTTCCAAACCTGTATGAGTTTCTTTCCTCTGTTGAACACAAAGGAAGATAAAGAATGTCGGTAACCACAGTTGACGGTTGACTTCCATATTTATTTATTTTCGTACTATGGAAGTCAATGACTACCGTCAACTGTTTGGTTACCAACATTCATAATATCATCTTTTGTGTTCAGCAGAAGAAATAAATTCATACAGGTTTGGAACAGGTTGGTGAAATGTCCCTTTAATAGCTGCAAATTACTGAATTATTACAAAACATTCAAACAAACCTTAAATGGAGGTTCTTCTTGTGCTCCATAATGCATCCCTTTGTAAGGTCCAGCATAACCACAGCTCGTCCGTATGCAGCCAGTGCTCTGCGGCCCTGTTGAGTCCTGCTAGGCACCAGTGCTAGATGTGTGAAAACAACGTGTCTCCCCAAACCCTCCACCACCCGTTTGCGACATTTCAACTGTGTAAGGCACCACACACATACATTTCCCATTCCGGCTGTGACAAGCTCATTAGAGTGCTCCAAAATCTGTGACAAACAAATGTATCATTAATTCAATAAGGTCCTAATGTCTACACCAGTGGTTCTCAACCTTTTTGACTTTTTCAATTGCCCACCACTGTCAACAACAATATTTTGTCATCTGGAATTGATTGGGTCATTTTTTATTAAAAATCATGAGGCCACATGAGTAAAAAAAAAAAAAAAATGTGCATAGATAAATCATTTATAATAAATACTTTAAAGGTGCTCTAAGTGATGTTGGGTGACGTCACTTCTTGTTGACGTTTAAAGTATTGTCAAACAAAATGGAGGCTAGCTAGACCCTCCCTCCTCCTCATCCGCGCACTAACCCCCCAAATCCTTCTTGTCGGTTATTGGCTGGAACAGTTTATGTTTCGTGGTGCGGGTTAGCCCAGTTTGTTTTTCTTGCTGTTTGTGGAGACTGGGGTGTCTACAGAAAACACGTTTTTTTACAGTGTGTTCAGGGGACAGGCAGCTTGCGGATGGTGAGGAGATGTTTGCTGTATGTGACAAAAAAAATGGTAGCCTAAAAAACGCGTGACATCGCTTAGAGAGCACCTTTAATTTTATTAAATCATATTGAGGCCCCCTGGTTGAGAACCACTGGTCTTCACCATCAACATTTCATTCCATTAAGAAAACATTATTCCAGGTTTAATTGTATCAACCGTGGTCTGAAAAGTTTTCTTTAAAGCCACACCTTGCACACTCTCACATCCATGGGTTCCACAGCATGAACCAGAGGATTCAGTTCTGCATCTAGTATGGTGAGAATGGCCCCAGGTCCCCAGCCAACCAGTCTGCCTGGCAGATGTGTGGAGGTGAGTCCAGCATAGTGGATGGTGTGGGATCGGCGAAAAGATGGATCTCTAAGATGGCCATCAGGATAATAGAACTGCACATTACCACTACTGTGGAGACTAGTGAAGCCCGCAGCACCCTGACCACAGGTTATGTGACAAACGGGGTCTTTACAGGAGAGGTGGAGGATATGCCGAAGGCCATGGGTGAGGACATTCCCATGATTCATCTGAACAGAGGCAGGATAAAGAATGTTCAATAGAGGAGCAAAAGCAAGATGATGGAGTAGGTCCAAGGAGAAAGTGGGAATGAAAAGTGTGGCCACTGATTTGTTCATGCATTATTGTACATATGAATAAACAGGGAAATATGATATAGCTTAGACATAAAATATTACTGTAGGTCACGTGACAATCAAGTGATTTAAGGTAAAGAAAACTCAAGATATTCCCTTACTTTATCCACGCTCTCCTTCCACATTTGAGAGCTATCTTCTTCATTCATTGCCTCGTTCAGGATATTCACTTTTTAGACACTCCACCGCCGAGTTCTCCGTCTTTTCTTTAACCATATCTTCACTGGATTGATTCAAAAACACGTCGGAACCTCGGATTAATTTCTCTCGGAGTTGTAGGCTATAAAATAATTCGACTTGTAATTTATAAAGCGCTATAGTTTATATACTACTCAAAGCACAACAAGCCACGTTTTGTTTATTCGTAACAGTTATATATTTTGTAACTTATGTGGTATTTTGTTATTAAAAATCTTTTTATTCAAATTGCCGTTGAAGGAGCAAAGTTACTTGTAATAACTCGGTCGCCGACTCGCCATCTGAATAGAGCAGTTGGGCAACACAGTAACCATGGAGAAAACGACAGACAGACAACAAATTGTCCACTTAACTCTTACAGTAACGTCCCAGATAGCATGTAACCATTGAAACAATGTTGAGTCAGTGTTGATGCGTCAACGCTGATTACATTGAAATGACGTTAGAAAGTGATGTTGCTTTAGCGTCACTCTTGCACCCTCAGTTAATATTGAAATAATGTTCAGATTTCAACCACAAAATCAATAGTGTTAATATTGCTTCAACATTAAAAAGTGATGTTGTTTTTGCATCACTCTTGCACCCTCAGTTAATGGTGAAGCAATGTTGAGATTTCAACCAAAAATCAACGGTAATAGTATTGATTCAACATTACAAAGGGATATTTTATCAACATCACTTTTGCACCCTCAGTTAATGTTGAAACTGTTGAACAAAAAATCAATAGTAATGCTAAAATCAACGTTACACTATGATTGATTCTACATCACCGACGCTGAATCAATACTGAAATTAACAAAAATAATCAAAGGTAATATTGAATCAACGTTACACTAAGATGTTGAATCTACATCACTGCTGTTGAATCAACTCTGAAATTAACAAAAATAATCAATGGTAAATATTGTTGAATCATTGTTACACTATGATGTTGAATCTACATCACTGCTGTTAAATTAACACTGAAATTAACAGAAATAATCTTTGGTAATATGGTTTGATCAATGTTACAATGTGATGTTGATTCTAAATACATTTTGTTGAAACACTGAAAATACAAATGAAAAGGAATGTCAACCAGTGTTGCCATCTGATGTACTAAGTTAATGTTGAAACAACATTAATATTTCAACTTCACTTCAATGATGCGTCAACAAATTCCTGACCATTTAAAAATTTGGCAAAAACCTTTTAAAATATAAATAACACCTTTCCAGCAGTTGAGTTATTTTATTTTATTCAACCAATCAATGACAAAAATATATTAAAAGATCATTCTTTAAAAAAAGAAAGGGGGAGAAATAGGACAAAAGCATTTCAACCTTTAAAAATAAAATTTTGTTTGAATGTCTGATGAAGTCTGATGTCATAACTACAGGTGGTCCAACAGTTCAGGTTTTTAAAAATCTGTCTTTCTTCAGACTACTGCCTCTTTTCCTTTGGGTTCTCTGAAATCTGAAAAAGAAAGCATGATGTTACTCGAGAACAAGTCAATTCAGTTGCCACATTCAAGAATGTTAATATACTAAACACAATATGATTCACTTTAAAAAAAAAAAAAGTTGCTGAACACAAAATATTCTAACTATGATCAAAGTATCGTTAAATTCTGATTATTTCATTTATTTTTCTAAAATCTATTAATGCTTCAATATCAAAAGAAATCACTATGGCAGGGATGTCCGATTTTATCTCCAGCCCTAATTAAACACACCTGAGGCAGCTAATCAAGGTCATTAGGATCAATGAAAACTTCCAGGCAGGTGTTGGAGCTAAACTCTTCATGAAGAGGAACAAACACCTATGAGCTATAGCCATTAACTATATCTCAGTTCATTTTCTGTGAAACTACATAACATTCAAGAAACAAGTTTATCTTGTAGAATAAAAGAGCTTAGGTTTTTTCAATGAAAATTTCTTTAAAGGGATAGTTCAGCTCGAAAAGAAATTTCTGTTGTCATTTACTCACCCTCAAGTTGTTCCAAACCTGTATGAGTTTCTTTCTTCTGTTGAACACTTCTTCTTCAACAAACAAGACTTCTGTAGAGGATGCACCTATGTTTTCTCTCTAATGAGGAAGCGTTACACTACTGAGAAGTGCGCATGCAAAACCAAAATGGGCGTTTACCAATCAGTGGCCAATTTCAAACAACAATAAATGTTTTTCAACCATTTTCAACAGACTTGCTAAACCACCCCACCCCTAAACCAAGCCCCCAGTGGATTAGAGCAAATCAGGTAAAGCGGTTGAAAACACCCCACTGATAGAGAAACACCCACCAGTGTTCTGCAGAGATACATGCCTGAATGATCTTGTGCTCATCAACTACAAATCACTGTTAGTTTAATGTTACTGTCTCCACCCATGTGTGCTGTTGGCTTTCATCAAAATTTCAATGCAGATCCAACACACTTTAAACACTGAAATGTCCATCTCAACCTAAATTATGTTTTGGATCAAAACTCAACATTGTATCAATGTTCCCATGCTATCTGTGCGATTTATTTCAACACTTTACTTACTTTGAAAATTAATGTATGTTAGTAGATTTAGTAACAATAAATAAAATGCAAGTAAAAAGCATGCTAAAAACAGAAATACATTATATTCACCATTGTTTGAAACTCAGAGTTCATGCATGTCAAACACACAAGACTTCCGTATAGGATGCACCTTGTGTTTTCTCTCTAATAAGGAAGCATCAATTAACTACTGAGAAGCCCACATGCAAAACCAAAATGGGCGTATACCAATTAGTGCCAACTTTCAAACTACAATTGGTGTTTTTCAACCATTTTTCAAAAGACTTGCTAAAATCATGAGGGCCCATCCCCAAACCAAACCCCCAGTGTATTAGAGCAAATGAGGTAACACCATTGAAAGTGTCCATCATGAACTGAAACGCCCCACTGATTGGGAAACACCCAGTAGTGTTTTGCACACATACATGCCTGCAAGATATTGTGCTCATAAACTAAGACTCACTGTTAGTTCAATGTCACTGTCTTCACCCATGTGTGCTGTTCCCTTTCATCAAAATTTCAATGCTGATCCAACACAAATTTTGATGTCAACCAAAATGATGGTTTGGATCAAAACTCAACATTGAATCAATGTTACCATGCTGTCTGGGGTTACACTGTTCCTCATCAAGAGACAATACAGATGAAGTTTTTTCTTCCCTTTTATCAAAATAAAACTTTACCCAGCAAAAATATAGGTCAAAAATAAATATTTTAAATTGAGGATTTCATGAAAAATAGTTTCATGTAGAAATTTGATCTTTATCTCTATTTTCAAATGTTTTGACAAACGTCTATACTATTTCCAGGAAGTTTTACTGCAGTGACTTCATTATGTAAAAACAACAAAAAACTAATGAAGTAGAACTTAAGTAAAACCACAATAACGGTGAAAAATAATACTTGACAGAAAAGACGGTGTCAAAATGCAGTTGGCCTCAAAATGTGTGCCGATACCCTTTCTAAAGATAACACAGATCCATAGTGAGGTTTTACAGTTGTTTATCTAGTGAAGAAAGAACACCCCTAGATCACCAATAACATAAGTGAATAATGAGAGAAACCCCAGTCTAAATGTAATCGTCTTTTAATGCAAAACATCCATTAATAATTACAGGATGATAGTAACCTTGATAGTAAATAAATGATAAGGACATAAATAAGACATATATTCCTGTTTAAATGCTACTCAGTGTAAATATTCATTTGAACATATTGTAAAATAATACAAAAAAGGATATACAGTATTTATATCCCTGAGGAACAGAAAGCTCATTTGTATAATGTGCTTCCTTTAGTATTTGACTTAACTTTACAAAATGCTGCTTACAGCAAACAAAACCATTATGTTCCAGCCAACATCAGCAAAGTTTCAGGTGTAATGAATTTTAAGCCAGGAAAGTTCATTTGTTATTTGTATAGACCAAAAAGGCTAGCCACTGTGACTGGTAAATAACCATTTCTCATCCTCTACAGTTCATGCCACAATTTATGTAGTTTTGGGTACCTTACTGATGTGACAAGGAAATGTAATTCACTACGTCCATCCATACTGTGTATGACTTTCTCTAAACTCTCTTTGTGTTTTCCTTTGTTATTTGCATATTATCGATTTAACTAGATATTAATTTGAATCTGGGCTAAGATCTCATATCAAAAAGTATCGTGCAAAGCAGAATGAAGTTTGTCTTTATCAGAGGCGCTAGGCACTGTAAGTGACTTCTTGAAATACTGAATTTCCACCTTTCCGGACTGCTTGGCAAGTGCAACGCCAGAAAATGTGTTCTGTTTGGCTGGCTCACCAAACACAGCCATGGCTGTTACCCTGTGAAAAGAAGTTAGAAAACAGATCATTTTAAAGTGCCTGAGGTACATGCTCTACTTCTAGAATTACACATACAGGAATTATCTGACATATTAGCTTACTATATAACACTAACTGAACTTATTTCTATCATATTAAAAAGATCTAATGTTTGATGTCCTGGATTTATACCGGTCATTGTGTATATTCTCAGTGATGGCTGGCACATAATCCTTCTCTGTCAGGTCCCAGATGAGCAGATCAGAGGCAGCATCCAGAACACAGAACACAGCTGGCCGTGTCTGAGACCACTGCACTGACAGAATAGGAGCGCCACTGGAACATTCAGACCACTCCATCAACGGATCTTCTCTCAGGACCGAGTGTAATCGAACAGTTCCGTCACTGCAGCCAACCTAAGGAAAGGAATCAAAGGGGTTAATATAAATGTTCCCTAAATTTCAGCTAGATACTTTGAAAACTGGGAGTTAAAGAACACTTGTCTTGTTTCATCACTAATAAAAGATGACTATGAACACAGAAATACTACATAATACACATACAAAGCAATTCAAGCTGCTTTTACCAAGAAAAGGGGTTCTCCAAAAGGACTGAAGTCAAGTGCTGTGACCTCCACTGGTCTACAGCTATCAAACTGCGATCTGTAGAACTTTGGAAGAACTTTCAAGCTATGCCTTGTACCATGTCTAACCAGACCCTTCGATAATAAAAGAAAATCAAGAAACATTTCAAAACCAAGATAAGTCTGTGATGGGAAACACCACCAAACCAAATGTCCACTATCTTCAACTTCAACTTCATGCAACACCCACCATGTTAGTACCAATGAAGTAATGGTTTGAGTCAGAAGGGAGGAACTTTAACTGAAGGCTCACAGGAGATCCAAATCCCATTATAATGTCTTGAGGTAATCTCTCAGTGGTCTGTAGAGAGGAGCTGTGGAGTAATTTAACTTTACCGCCAGGCCTAAGACCTGCCAAGGTAGAGAGCGTTATTAAAGTGAGAGAGGTCTAATAGATATGATTTCAGCAAAGATGATTTCAACTGCAATTTATTTGTATAGTGTTTTGTTTATAATACTCATTGTTCAAAGCAGCTTTACAGAAAATAGGAAAATAAATTTAAACTTAGGTTTACCTAGGTCTGTTTGAGATCCAGAATCATTTCCTTTGGGCAGCTCGACCACAACCTGTCAGAGACAAAACATACAACTTTATCTAATCAATCAATGACACAGCGTCAAATGAAAGTGAGTTTCTGTAAAATAAAGTCACTGGTAAAAATCAGACATACCCAGAGAGTTAATACCCCATTTTCATCCAGAGATCCTAACTGAAATGACAGTCCCAGAGACTCTAGAATTTGCACAAGTAAACAAGGAATTTCTTTTGGTGATTTTCAAAATATACATTACCATTTAAATGTTCAGGGTGAGTACGATTTTTTGGTAACACTTTAAAAATGTACACAGGTTTCTTTAGTTAACTTAACTACATTAGTTAACTACTTTAGTTAACATAAACTAGGAATTAGCAATACTTCTACAACATGTATTAATCTTAGTTAATGTTAATTTCAACATTTACTAATACATTATTTAAATCAAATGTTGTATTTGTTAACATTAGTTAATGCACTGTGAACTAACATGAAACTCATACTATGGAAGTAAAATAATGACAAATGTTTTTGAAACAAAAAAGCTTGTTGAATTGCACTCCTTGGAAAAAATATATGCATTTTTTTAATTGAAATATTCACAGCTTAAATATACAACCATGTTGAATTTCAGCCCATAAAAATGCAAGCCCTAAAAAATACAATGCAATGCATATTTTTCCAAGTAGTGCAATTCAACAAGCTTTTTTGTTTCAAAAACATTTGTCATTATTTTACTTCCATATATTTGTTTCTTTCTACAAAAAATTAAATCTTCCTGACCCTAAACTTTTGAACTGTGTACTGTAGGTTTATTAAAAACAATGTAAGTCAAACACATGGTTTGTATTACCCTCTATGTCTGCAGTTAGTGTGCTTTTTGAACTTGTATCAGCAGTTGCCAGTACAGGTTCAACAGACACCACAGGAGAGAGATGACCCACCCCAGAAAGTACAGCATCTGCGAACATACACACACACAAAAAAAGGTCAGTTTCACTTTAACTGTGACCTGTCTCCAAATATCTATATTTAAATACAAGTTAAGTTAGATAAATAATAAACAATTTTTGCAAACACTTGTATTTATCTATTATTTAAATTGACAGCACAGCAGCTGAAGCTGTGAGCATTGACTGACCCGTAGAGAAGGTCGGGTAGCGTAGTGTCCACACCTCTTTGCCAACCACCAAGTTGCAGTGAGTGCCAGAATGTTCTCTGAGATCCCATACCACCACTGAACCCACTGCTGTACCAGCAAACACTAACGTAACTTTACCTGGACTGAAACAACAACACCTCACCTGAGAGGGTAGGAGAAATGGGAGAAAAATATTTGATTTCGATTAACTTTTGTGAGAGCATTTAATTTCAGAAAAATCAATAATGAATTTTAATCATACCAGTATGTTCTTCTACATACCTCAGATTCATAAAGAAGAATTTTTTGGGGTCTGGATGGCTCCCAGATGTTCCACACACAGATGACAGTCTCGCTGTCAAGCCGAACAGCACTGGTTTTGGAAGGAGGATGAACAGATAGAAGAGTCTGTCTCTGGACTTGAGAGAACTGCAGAAGACTCACCTGCCGACCTGCAAAAAGGTAGACGCGCACATACAGTATACGTGATTAAGCATATTCACCACCGTAATAAACACAGTTTACAGTTCATATTTATTGACATTGATCATTGAATGTTTTGTTTTAAATTAAATATTGACCCATCATCATATAAAATGATCAAGTCTCTTCAGAAAATTTGGACTAAACCACTCAATTTATATTGATTAGTTTTACAATCTCTTTATGAATTTTTTGAAGCGTTAAAGTGGTAGTTGCATAGCTGTCAATGGAGGGACAGAAAGCTCTCAGATTTCATCCAAAAGATCTTCATTTGTATTCTGAAGATAAACGAAAGTCTTACGGGTTTGGAATGACATGAGGGTGAGTAAATTACATAATTTTCATTTTAGGGTGAACTATCCCTTTAAAGAACATTTATTTACATTAATACAAAAATCCCAGAACTACCGCTAACACATTTATTCCACATCAAAATCATGTATTTGAATGTTAATAGCTCTTAATAGCTGCCATTCATCAGTAAATGTTATTTATAAAATATTACCATGCAAAAATGGGAGTTTGGCATTGAGTTGAATGCAGCCATCACTGAAGGACAGCGCATCTGTTTGAGAGCGAAGTCTTCGGACAGAATTACTCTCTGCCATATTCTCCTCTATCAGAACAGCCATCACCTGACATACAAAAAATACTTAAATAAATCACCTAGTGGATTATGGGGAATGACTGTCATGGTCCACTCGAGTTCATATGCACATATTGTGTATCTATTTCTGTGACTGAATAACGCAAGACATGAGCAAACTTTTTGAGAGCTTTTTTGCACTTTTGTGGAAAATTATTTTAGATATGTGCAGATCATTTTTAACTTAAGTTGATAAAAAATTAAAATAAACCCATAACAATATTCTTTACCTGTGCAGCAGAACGTAAAAAAGTAGTCAGACGTTGAGAATCAGAAGTTATTCTTGCAGTGGATTCCACTGAAGTGTCTTGAGACGCCTTAGATCCTGGTTACAGTTCAGAGAAGGAAATAGCACATAGTAGACTATATTATTTTTACACTTCCATTGTTGTTTGTTAATAATGACAGATACATTTTTAACACAATACCTCCACACGCTGCCTTTGCTTCTGGTGGGTGCTGTGTCCATTTGTCTGTCATGTCAACTTCTTCTGTTTGTATATCTCGATCAGTGTTGTCTTCATTGCACTGCACATAAGCCTGGAGACACAAGAATCTCATTGGATGGCATAAAAGCTATTTTGAGTAGGAAGAAAGAAAAACAAATCTAGATGATAGAGAAGATGTGTAAAAGTGACTTAATGAAACAAATATGGTAGATATAGGGCCCTATTTTAACGATCTAAGCGCATGGTCTAAAGCGCACGGTGCAGGTGCACTTAGGGCATGTCCGAATCCACTTTTGCTAGTTTAACGACGGGAAAAATGGTTGGTGCGCCCGACCCATGGTCTAAAAGGGTTGTCTCTATTCTCTTGAGTAATGGGTGTGTTTTGGGCGTAACGTGCAAAAAACCTGTAATTTCCCATTCCCTTTAAATGCCAGTTGTGCTCGGACCATGCCGGATTCGCTATTTACATGGTGGAATTTGCAAGCGGAAAGACTGAACGCATCTCCAGAGCGCAAACGGATCTGTTCGTCAAGGTTAAAGCACGCAAGCAGACCATCTACGGGACAAGCCGGATTCCACCATATCTTTATGTACACAATATTAATATTTTAAATTGTAATCCTTTTATTTTTAATATTTGGCTAGTTTGTGTGCTGCTGCGGGTCCCTGTGTGTGTAATAAGTAGAGTGTATTCGCATGTGGACCCGCCTATAGGCGCACATTACTAAAGCGCTCTTTAAATAACAAAAAAAATATTGTGCCATTGACTTTAGACCAGGTTTTTGTTGGTCAATGGCGCAGTCTATTTCTGTTGCCTCAAAATAGCAACGCACCAACCATGTGCCTGAACACACCTCGTTTTCAGACCAGCAGCCCATGGGCGCAAATGCATTTGCTATTTAATCAACAATATATTATCTTGATGTTGCTAATAATCAGAGAGATAAGACAACATTTGTTTGAGGTTTAACAACATTTCAGAATTTTTCAGCCTCGCACTTCTTTCAAAATTATTAACTGCTTCACCTTCCTCGACCTGGGAAAGGGGTGTTACAATTGTCGCCAAACTAACAGGCGGGACATCAACAACTTCCGCAGCACGGGCTCTTTTATAGTAAGGCTTTAGCATATTCACATGACAGACTTGTGTTTTCCTGCGATCCTGCTGCGATCTGGAGTATGCACAATATAATCAGTTTCACTGCGCTTTCTTTCTATTTCATAAGGGCCACCAAATTTTGCTTGCATTGCTGAGCCGTGAACTGGAAGAAAGACCAACGACGAGTCTCCAGGCTGAAAGTTGCGTTCGACACTTTCTTTTATCAAAGTGAGATTTCATCTTGTTCTGTGCTGTTACAAAATTTTCTTTCACCATCGCACACGCTCGATGTAACCTGTCACGAACTTTACTCACATAATCCAATACAGGCACAGGGGAAACAGATTTTTCAGGTAACTGTTCGCGTAATATTCTCAGCGGACCGCGAACAGTATGTCCAAACACCAGGTCAGCTTCGGATTATTGCGTGGTCTCACGAATCGCTAACATCAGCATGGGTCCCTCGTCCCATTCTCTGCCCGTTTCCACACAGAATTTACGCAACAGTGTCTTCAATATCTGATGGAAACGTTCTATTGCTCCCTGGCTTTGTGGGTGGTAGGTGCTGGATAGTAGGCCTAGATGTTTTATGTTTAATTCACGAGCAACTTGGGTAAATATTTTCTATGTAAAATTGGATCCCTGATCAGTTTGGATCACTTTTGGTAGCCCAAACACATAGCAAAATTTGACCAATTCTTGGATCATCCTTTTAGCTTTAATTGTGTGCAACGGAATCCCCTCCGGATAGCGAGTCGCAGCGCACATTATTGTAAGAATGTATTGATGCCAAACTTTTTATTTAGGGAGCGGGCCAACACGGTCCATAATAATATGCTCAAAAGGTTCTCCCAATAAAGGTATTGGATGTAAAGAAACAGGTGGTATGGTTTGATTGGGCTTACCGGTCAGTTGGCATGCATTACACGGACGGCAGTAAGCGGAGACATCAGACTTCATCCCCGGCCCAAAAAAATAGCGAAGCACTCGCTTGTAGGTTATTCTAATGCCCAGATGACTCGAAAGAACATGAGCAAGTTTAAGCCACAGGTGCTGCTGGATTTGAAGTGGCAGGCACCCCGGCCACGGCTGGTAGAGGAGCGAAAGAGGGTAATCCTGTAGACTGCATGAGTGCATCTTTAAACAATGTGGTGTAGGACGTGAATTTGATAACTGCGTCGGGCTGAAACTAGTAAAAAACACTTTCATCGCGTCTGGCGCTGCATTGCGCCGGGTGTATGATAGGGCCCATAGAGTCAGATCTGTCCTGAGATAAGTCATTAATCTCATGCTGCCTATATTGTTCACAACATGGCCAAATACTTCAAAATATCACCATTTTCCTTTTGCAGGACACATAGCGTGGATTTCTAGATTTCTAACCTGTTTGGTATTGGCTGTTCCAAAGGTCTTGATGTACATGTCATACTCATTGACAGGAGGCAGGTCCAGCAGAGAGAAGGTAATGGAGAAGTCTAAATCAATCAGACGCAGAAGTTCCTCACTGCGCTTCCTTCAATTCAAATCAAATGGCTACTGATTAATTGATTAATTAGTCAACAAATGCAATTATTATTTTTTTTAAATGTGTGTACTTCAAATTAGATGATCTCATTGGATACTCATTAGATTATCATCAAGACAGATAACTTACTTCTGTTTCTTGGCAACTTTCTGGCTAACCTCTCGCTGCTTTGCTGATATAAAATCAATAATTTTGCCTTGTGTTTGACTTCTGTTAGAGTGTCTTTCTGTGAAAACACAACAAAACACTGATTTAGGTCTTCCTTTTCATGCTCAGCAGTAGAATGTGCGAATCAACATAAACTTTTGTTTAACTACCTCTCTGGGTGATAGCTGACTCTATGGTTGTTGGCTTTGATCTTGCAGTGTAGATTCTCTCATTTTCCTCATCAATGGCTTTCTGGATGGCTTCAATCTCTTCTCTTCTCCTGGGGCTCAGCTCCCTCTTCTTTTCTCTCACGTTATTGTCATCTTCCTCTTTCTCCTCCTCCTCCTCCTCCTTATCATCCTTCTCTTCACCTACATCCTCAAAGTCTTCCTCATAATCCTAAAAGCAGGAACAGCTCATCACTTTACAGCCAAATGAATAGCATAATAAAAGGAAGAAATAAATAAGGACTTTGTTGGTTAGATTCAGCATTAAGATCATCAGGGCAATATAAACCAAGAATTTATATTTAAGTTAACTTGTATTTACAATAAATTCACCGAAATCTTTGATGAAATGATGACACCATGTCAAAATGACTTTGTTCACAACAAAATGTGTTCACCATTCATAGTACTGTGTACTATCCGACTTATGTCATGGATGTAATGGGAGCATTGGGCTCTTTCACACCTCAAAATCCTCATCATAATCATCCTTATGATAATCTTTGCTTGATTGTTTGTCCTTTTCAGTATCTTCATTCACCACCTTGAAACACAAAGGCATACAATCAGATTAGCTGTGGGTTTACTCTTTTACTCAAAATTTACAATGGGGCTAAAAAAAAAAGTAAAGACATGCAACTAAACTAAATTTTAAATATTAGCTAGTAACTTGTAAGAAACACTGAGTTCTGAGACTCTAAATAGGAAGTGCTTTTATATTTAGGTTGATTTAGGCTGTTGTAATGTAGAAATGCAGCTTCTTGTGTTTATTTTGAGACCTGTTTCTGTATACTATATATATATATATATATTATTTTATTTTATTATATTTCCCTTTCCTGGTAGTTGTTGTTGTTAGATGTCCGCTACCTGACTTAAGTCTGTTGCGTCTTAAAAATGCATCATGTTAATGCTGGTTTTTCTTATTTAACTAGTGGATTATCGAAATGTATTTTTTATTTAATGGATTATCAAAAAAAAAAAATCATGTGGTCAAAAAACAAACAAACAAAAAACAAATTAAAAAAATGAAACCTGCACAGATAAATCATTCAAAATAAGAAATTTCAAATCAAATTTTCATTCCATGCCGACTTTAACTTATCGTAACTGAACTTCAAACAGAAACCTTACAGGGATTTTTGGATCACTCATTTCATCTTGAATAGACCTCCATGTTACCTGAGGTCTCTTGGTAGGTTCCTACACACCCCCCCCCACACACACACACACACAAATACAAAACATATATGCAATGGAAATGTATAACCTTACAAACCTAAAAGGCAAATTAATATCATGAAACTTAAGCATTTAATTCAATTTAATTGACAATGTTTGTACCTCTTTGTCTTTAATTATCCTTTCATTTATGTCATGTCCTGATGAATCTTTTTGTCTTTCACTCTTGGAGTCTGAAGCCTCCTTGTGCCTTCTTTCACGCCTTCTGTCTCTCTCCTCCCTCTCCCTGGTCTTTTCCCTATCCCCATCTTGGTGGGGTTCAACTTCTTGAGAGTGACTTTTGTTTGTCACCTGTTGACAAAAACAACTTTAGCAAGACTTTTAATATTTTCAATGTTGACTAGCCACAATTCATTTATATTCTTCCGTAATATCAGTACAGTTTTACACCACTTTTTTTTTTTTGTGTGTTTTTTTTTTACAGATTTACACTACTGGTCAAAAGTTTGGAATAATTTTTTTTATGTTTTTGAAATTTTAAAATGATCACCAAGGCTGAATAAATACTATAAAAACAGTAATATGGTGAAGCATTATTTCAAATTAAAATAACTTTTCTATATCACCTCGATATACATAAAAAACTGTTCCTTTAAATTGTAATAATATTTCAGAATGTTGTAGTATTTTTGATAAAAAAAATCATACTTATTCAAAAAACTTTGACCGGTAATGTACATTTTACTTTATTATCAGTACAATATCTTGCTCATAAATATCAACAATCTTATACATGGCTTACATGGCTTTCTTTATCCCTTTTTCTCTTCTCTTTATCTTCTCTATCTCTTCTGTGTTCTGAAATAAAAGAGATCATATTAATAATATCATATTACATGATTTGTGATTTTCTACTAAATTCAAATTGACATGAAACCCCCCCCCCCCCCTTTTCTCTAGGCACAAACTGTTCATACCTCTTTCTTTGTGTCCAGAGTTGTCTTTATCCCTGCGTTTCTCTCTCCTTTCCCCTTCTCTCTGTTTTTCCTCATATTCATGTCGATTCTGATTACTTTCTCTTGCTCTGTGTCTTTCTCTTCTTTCTTTTTCTTTGTCTCTCTCCCTCTCTTCTTTTTCTCCTTCAGTTCTCTTCTCTTTCCTTCTATCTGTTTCACTTTTTCGCTCCCCATCTCTCTCAGCCCTCCTTCTATCTTTTTCTCTTTCCCTGTCACGTTGTTTGTACATATCAATGTCCCTGTCTTTATCTCTATCCCTCCGTCTTTCATCGTTACCCTTCTCAACTTGATCATGTATTTTTTCTTCTTCATCTCCATCTCTGTGTCTGTTGTAATCTAATGCCTTATCTCGCTCTCTCCTTCTCTCTTTATATCTATCCTCCCTGACATCTTCCCTCTTGATATCCTGGTTTCTGTCCCTGTCTGGATCTCTGTGTTTACTCTCCTCTCTTGTGCTTTCTCCATGTCTCTGTTTTTCTCTTTCTCTCCTTGCATCTGGATCAGGGTCTCTGTGTCGCCGACCCAGAGATTCTCCATCCCTGTGTTTCCTGTGCTCCTCTTCTCGTTTCGATCTTCTTCTGCTCTCCTCATTGTGAGTCTGGCAACACAATCACATTTTTACGGGTTGTGCTTTTAAACCTCTTTTTGTTTTTTGTTTTACACACAAACAAACGGCAGATTACCTGTATGTGCACGTTTAAGTCATCAGACCTCCATGTATCTTCTTTTGTTATTTTCTTATGAGAGGACGAGGGAAACTTATATTAGATGCGTTAAAATTGTGCAGAATGAAGCTCATGGCTCGATTAACGTTACCTAATATAACAAACTAAATACTGCTTACTTACAAGTTGATTCTTTATAACGTTATACCAAGTGTTTAAATGATGAAGTAAACATTTTACAGATATAACTTGAGTGGGTGAGCAGCAGTTTTATTTGGCTATCGATGAGCGGCTAATCGTGCTGTTCAGCTTTAAAATCTTCACGAGAAAAAAAAATACAATTGGCACACAACTGCTGATCCATACGGGATAAGTGTTGCTTTACCTTCCCAGTGTACATCACTTTAGAGATCCACTCCTCAGTTCTTCTTTTCAATCCAACAATCACAAGTTTGTGTTGACAGATTTCACCGCCATACCTCTATACAACTACAGCGAATGCGCAGTTAAACGCTTCTATGGTAACCTGACAAGCCAGACTATGAAATCGAGCAACGAGCAATCGCTTAATACCAATCTTACTATGGCAACACAGTAGAATTGTGAAAATAATCGAAAAATCGAACTAATAAAATGCGACATAGCTCTTAATATAAAACATGACATTTCTTTGTACTATACATCTGCCCATGTCTACAGTCATTACCTACTTTTTTAACACAAAGCTTTGTACTACATCTGCCAATAGCTATGTCTATAGTTAATGCATGTGTATGAATTATTTGTTTAAAGTCGTGCGAACTGAGCTGAAGACGACACAAATAAAACAAAAGCGATAACTTGACACGCAGTCGTGTGACACTTGTTTTTCACACAAACTATCTGTCCATCTGAAAATATTAAATAAAATATGAAACAAACAGCTTCTTGTTCTTGATCCAAGGGAGTGGAAAAGTCTAGAGACAAACTAATAAATAAATAAATAAATAAATAAATAAGATTAATAAATTTAAAATATAGATAAAAATACAAAATAAAGAGCACATTTAACAGTACATTTACAGAAAGTAGAATATATATAAATTATATAATAGAATATATATGTTATATAATATAACTTATTTTATAAAATTATAAAAAAAAACTCATTTTAGATGTATAATATTCATTAATTAATATTACATTTTCAGTGTATAAATTGGGTGTTTATATATAGATGTCCCATAAGGATGGGGTCCCTGGTCGTATTTAGGGGGTCAGTAGCATCTAAAAGATCGAAAACCCCTGGTTGAATTAACAGTTAGGCTAACATTTGGGCATAGCATCGCTGTCGACGCCTCATATTGTTTGTGTTTTTTCAGTTGCTCAGGGTGGCGATTATGCGCTGTTACACTGACCTCTCGAGACCCGCTGTGTGTATGAGCGCACGCGCGCGCGTGTCAGGCTGGCGGCTGTCTGTCACAACAGCAGCACACGCTTCTTCACCTTCACAACACACCAGCCACACAACGGACGACACACACGCACAGACAGTAGCAGCGACAACTGAGTTAGGTCTCTAGTAATGCACCGCTAGATATGTTTTTAAAATTAAAGCAATGCGAATCATCTGCGTCAAAATGGACTGGTGTACGGGCGAACTAACGTGAAACCATCCTCAAATTGATTTAGTTGAGCGTTGTACTTGAACGTGGGACGGGATGATCTGAATTATCGTGTTTACTCTCGAAGATTTTACATTGAAGCACAATGTTCACGTTTGACAGCAGTGCTTAACATTTTATCAGCGCCGTTTATGCTGAATATGACAGAGGACATTATGACGGCTGTGCGCGGAAATCTTTCTCAAACAGCTGGTGCTTCGGGACAAAAAGATTGCGGACAAACTGCTCCGATAAACGGGGCGATTCCTTCCTCAGCGGCGGAGCTCAGCGAGGACGCCTCGTCCTGCACCGGCGAACTGACCCGCACGTGGCTGCAGTTCGCCAAGACCTTCGTCATTATCTTCCCCATATATGTCTTGGGTTATTTTGAGTTCAGCTTTAGTTGGCTTTTAATCGCACTCACAATATATTTTTTTTGGAAGAGAAACACGAAGTGTAAGAACACGAGGCTGAACAGAGCACTCTCCTTTTTTGAGCAAGAGGCTGTTAAACAGGAGCTGGAGGCAACTGAGTTACCGTCATGGGTGAGTTAAACTCTTTCATTGATGACATTGGCTGTGTTTCAGGACATCATAGTCAGCACACTAGGAGGACATAGACATGGAAACTAGAGGGAGTTTATATCTATAGTTGTTATAAAACTTCCCCTCATTAAAGCTAGAATCTTTAGTGAGATTTAATGACCCTGGGACAACTTGCCATAACATCTTTCCATACTTCTTTAGGCCTGGATGTGGTGCATTATGTGTTAAGCAAAGTCTTATAGGAACTAAAGTTTGAAATGTGACAGATAGGCCTAAACAGCATTTCCTTGATCAAAGTGAATTCAATTGTTTTGCTTTATTTGAGCTTATGATGTTTAGTTTGCTGTCAATGTTGTGTCTATTCAGCAAATTGAGTACTTGAAACATAAATAAGTGTGGATCCCAGCTGATCCCAGGCTGTCAGGCATTAGGCAGACCCAGTCTTAATATATATACAAGCATTATATTGAGCCTTTCTCTAATCTAAAGCCAAGTGGGTTAGGGATAGTAAATATATGTTATGTAATGAGATACTTGAACCTGAAGAGTGAGAGCTAAAGTCAGTCTGTGTAGTTTCAAATGAGGATTCAGGCTTCTTGCATTTGGCTTCTCACTTCACTTGCCTCCAGTGGACTAAATCGTTACAAAAAGAACATATGATTATATTTTATTTTAATAGTTTTGTTTCTTCTCATTTTTGTTCAGAAATTCTATTATGGTGCAGTACATTTGAATGTAAAAAGCAGATTTTGATAGTTCAAGTAGATTGGTAATAACATTATATCATTAAATTAAATACATGATAATTAGCTTTAAAATATACAGGCACCAACATGCCATCCCGTAATGACTGAAACATTGTCAATGTAGCCTATTTTGTATGGTGTATTTCTAGGAACCACAGCTGTCAGTTTTTTTTTAGTTTTTTTTTTTTTACCGTAGTTTTAACTGGATATTCTTTATTAATGTAGATCAAGATGGTATTTGATGACAGTTCCTCCTCACCCCCCTTTACTAAATTATTGGCCACTCAATATGGAATTCCCAGTGAAAAATTCAAAACAAAAATGTGTCATGTTTGCTTTCCCCATTCTTTAATTCTGGCTTGAGGCAACTTGCCTGTAGGCGATCTGATCAGATGTCTGTTGAACTGGTTTTACTGATGAGTTTGAAGTTTTTTTGTTTTTTGTCTAAAGAGAATGTTTCACAACAGTAGTGTTATCAATTCTATGATTATTCATTATTTATTTATTTCATGGCACTAGCCACTCAAACCAAAAAGTGTCTTTTGAAACACAGATGACTTGTTTGTTCAGTTTCTCTCTGATTTCTAGGAAGTTTGTGATGTGTCAGGAAGATATATTATCCTATATCTATAAACGGTTCTCTGGAAGTGTATTGAATGCCAGTCTTCTTAAGGAGACATGTTTCTACGTAAACCAATGAAAGAAATCTCTTGCCTAAACACTGTCTTCAAGCTTGTTACACATGCATTGCAAAAAGTTCAAAGTATATATTCTTGCAGTTTACAAAACAAATCTAAATGAATGAAATGATTTTTTAAAAATGTATTCACCCCCCCCCACACACACAGTTTTATCCAGTTGACTTCTCTCTCATTAGTAAGTCACAACAAATCAATATAGGTCTATTAATACAAAGACAAACCATTTACACCACAGGTTATCACATTCTCATCACATTATGTCACTTTTAGTTCTCTATAGACTTAAAGGGTAACTAAACCCTAAACCAACTTTTTTTAGTTAATGATCTGTAAGAATGGGGCTTTATTAGTGCTGTTCATTGATTCAAGTAGTTTTTTTGACATTTGTGTTTAAAGTGTTTTAATTTTACAAAATATGGTGTAAAAACGTCTGAGTGCTGCCCTCTTCAGGTTGAACAGTGGCTACTGCAGTTGAATTTTCCTATTGGAAGTTTTGGTACCCTCTGACGTCAGAGGGTACCAACTAACCACGCCCTTGCCTGCAGAGAGATACGTCACAGATGCACGCCCCCTCTCCACTGGGCTCTGCCTACTTTTCCAGCATTTTTCAAATATTGCCAGTGGGTGGAGTCAGGCTCTGACCAGGGGTTTAGTTACCCTTTAAAAAAAAATCTCTACATTTCTGTGGCAAGTGGCAACTGTACAATCAACAGTCTCATCTCTTGCCAGATATTTTTCTCCAGTGAACATTCTCACATATATCTCTCTAGTCTGTGAGGAGAAATCATGAGTGATCTCTAGTGACCATAGAAACATGGTTACCATGGGAACTTTCCATGTCTTTCTCACATATCATTAATACTAAACTAAATATTCAATATTCAAGCTACACCAACACTGTTTTGAGATGAAAATAAATTCAGAGTGAGTGCACTGCAGAAGGAAGTCACACACATCCACCTTTTCTCTTGAGATTACAATGATGTTACTTTTGTAGGATATACAGAAAGAGGTTAGCTTTATATGGGCAGGTGCCAAAAACACAGTCTCTTCTCAGGTAGCCACTGTAAAAACAAATCTTTGAAATTTACGGTAAAAAAATGGCAGCTGTGGTTGCCAGAAATGTACTGTAAAAAAAATATGGTGGCAACATATTAGGTTCTACAGATTTAACTTAAATGTACAGTAAAAAACGTATTCCATTAATTTATTTTATGTTAATATACCAACATATTCTGATATCTGTTTTATACCTTTGTAATGCACTGACAACCACCAAACACAGGTAGTGATAAGAGTCAGTAAGGCTAATGCAGAGTTGTAGTCAGTTACTGACCACCACAAACAATCAGCAGCCACATTTTACAGTTCTTCCTGAACCAAAACAACGAGCTTATGATGCGTTCATGCTACGTCATAACTGTAATTATGAGATGGCAACCCGTGATTTTCTACCCGGAGCTGTTATGTGCTTTGAGACATGAGGTAATTTAACGCAGTCTCTCATGACGCTTTGCAGACTCTGCTGTGTGCGTTTTGAAGGAGGCGTGGCTTTGGAGACACTCTAAAGGGAGGGTGGGATCTCATGCTTTCAAAGCTCCAAACTTGCCTACCCTACCTTTAATACTAAAACCTATTTTTGTTATATAGATACGCAAGCATTTTACTCATGCAGGGATTTAACTGCAGCTACGCTCATCACTGATCCCATTGCATCCCCAAGTGAAAGAAAAGGAGAGAATACACATACGTGCTACTTTTTTTTAAGAGAACCGTTCACAGGCTTAGACATTTATTTTTGTCATACATTGGCTGTCTTTATTTTTCATACCATTTATGGACTAAGAGTGTGTGTGTGATAGCCAGAGGGTTTCTTCAAAGATTTCAGCGCATTTACAATAGCAGTCTTGTTCCCTCTTATAATAAGATACATTTGTCTATTTTTTTTCCAGGTTCATTATCCAGATGTGGAGAGAGTTGAGTGGCTAAATAAGGTGAGACAAGAATAATAATTCCCTGTCCTTCATCATTTTAAAATAATCATCATCCACCACTCGTATACTGTACATGTGTCTGCAGGCAATAATCTGCAATCTGATACAAACTCTCTCTCTCTCACACACTCTCTCTCTCTCTCTCTCTCTCTCTCTCTCTCTCTCTCTTTTGCTCTATTGGTTTTACACTGGTGGTGATATAATCCAGTTCGCTATGCTCATGTTATATTACATATACATAGCCATCATTTTTCACCCTCTGTGTGTAGCTGTGTAGAACCAGTGGCTTTTTAAAATATTAATTGTACATATACATTCAGTGACTCCCAGTCTTCATAAAACATGCCTGATTTGAATATTTCATTGGCATCTTGCCCAGTGGTGTAATTTATGTACCTGAATAGCCTCTTCTGCAAAGTATGTCTGCAACATTCAAAATCATGCAAATCTATTTACATGAAACACTGCAGAATCACTCATGTTTTTAAACATGACAAAAGTGAGAAGGATAAAAACTCTTATTGTACTGTATCATTCTAATATTACAGCCTAAATATTCATACACATGCATTTTGAAACACATAAATGTGATATACATACAAATGTAAAAATATTGTTCTATTCAGTCTCTTTTTTTGTCAGACTATCTACACCTCTAACTTAGTTCAAAGGCTTATAGATGTCATTTCTTTGCTTTCAGACAAGCCATTTGTCTTTCCAGATTTAGTTAATTCTGTTTGTGCCATCCCAGTATGGCTTCCTCCTGTTCTGTTTTCATGGGGAATCATTTCCAAATGCTTAGAATATTTACAGTTAGTCAAGTTATAACATGCCCTCAGGCCTGTTTAAACAAAACCTGTGTACCTTTGTGTGATCGGCAACCTCGTTGTGGAATATATATATATATATTACACACAGTGAAGAATTAGTTTTTTATCAGATGTAGTCAGGAGAGTATCAAACAACAGTTAAAGTGCTGTGGTGACTAGTGAATTTTGAATTGACTGGAATGAAGATGCCTTAAGTACCTCAGTTTTACTCAGTTGCTGAGCAGATACACTCTTTGCCTTTCAGACGGTGAAACAGATGTGGCCTTATGTGTGTCAGTTTGTGGAGAAGCTGTTTAAAGGAACAATCGAGCCAGCCATCAAAGAAGCCAATGCCCACCTCAGTACATTCAGCTTCACCAAGATCGATCTCGGAGATAAGGTACCCTTACGGAACAAAAATATATGGGAATATACTGCAAAATATAATGTGACAGTGTAAAATGCGAAACTGTTAGTGTTTAATGTTCTGTTTTTTTTTTGGAATTTAAAAGGTTTTCTGGTATGTCTGAGTTTTTGGGGTTACCATTGTGCTATTGTGCTGAAGAGTATAGAGCCTGTGGTGAGGTTGACGACTGGCAGAATACCATAAAGATTATTATTTATATATTTTAAAAGTAATGGCTGTGCACTCCTCAGCACAGTGATAGTCTCTTGGCTAATTACTTTATGCTGGTATGCTTGTGCTTTTATTAACTAATTTGAAAATATGAAACATTTATAATGTAAATAAAAAAATATATAGCCTACATTATATTACATTATATATATATATATATATTACATCTCTATGTGTGTTTATGCTGCATGAGTAAATATATCTGCAATATATTACACATGCAGTACCATATCTGATCACACATCGATATATTATGAAGTATATTACTGAATATCAAATTATGTAAATTATGATATATTAGTAAATATATTGTCACATATTCTGCAATATATAAAAAGCGGCAATTCCTTATGTATTATTCAATATATTGTATAAACACAATATATTATTCTGTATATTTTCAAATATACTGTTAAACCATTTAATATGTTGATCATTCAAATATGGGAAATATATTTTCTTTTCATAAGGGTATGCACGCTCACAGAGTTCTCAGGGCTTAATATGAACATTCATCTCTCACAGAGGCCATCCTATTAGAGAACATGTACATGTCTGTTCATGATGTTTAATATGATAGCAGTCAAGCTTTGACCCAAGCTTCTTTTTTTTCAGAGCTTTGACCCAATATGACCTACACTTTATACACAAAAACACATTGCATACTCTCTTTTTTTTTTTGGGCTCCTTTCCCTCTGGATTAGCCTGTGATTTAACATACCCTGGTATTTAACCCCTCTGTGTGATAGACATGAGACAGACGTCATGAGTCTGGCTCTAATCCTGGCTGCGTCCGAAAGCATATAAATGCTTCCTTCGGAGGACACATTCCAAGGTAGGAAGGCATCAAGGCATATCCGAATCCAATGTTAGCTTGACTTCCTGTTTCCTGAGATACCTTCTTCTGATCAATTTTTGAAGGCAGCATAGATGTACAGTGTCCTTCGCTGCCTTTAATATCTCATAATTTTTTGGTTTCCATTCCATGACAGTTGAGCTAAAAAATAAAGATGGTGTCTGAAAGTTGCAATTGGTGGTCAGTTTGTGTGTAAATGTTTTCCATTTTTTATGTAATTTCTAACAATAAATTACTATTACAGTAATTAAATATTCGCTTAGTTATCACCAAAGCTCGTTCTATTATGCTGTAGATCATTAAACCGTTACGCTGCCTCAGAATCCGTTTCGGGAGCTACCTTCGTGCGCAAACACTGCCTGCATAGTCACTGCCTGATAAAGCAGCGAGGCAAAAGCCTAAGTTTTCGGACGCAGCCACTGTCTCTGCCCCCTCTTCCCATTATTTCCTGTGCTGTCACCACTATTAATTATTAATTAAAACATTTTTTAAAAGAGAAATCAGTGGATTCAGCCTAGCCCATTCACGCCTAGCATGCGTACACTGCTCATGTGTATTATTGAAATAATTGTCAATTATTGTCAATTTGTTCAACTCAACCTCAATCAAGGAGTTTATAGCCATAAAAATATTTTAGCTGTATATTTTTATACTGTGCAGAATATTCATATATTTGAAGGCACAATGGAAGTACAGAATGGCATGCTGTTGTACTCCATCACAGAAGGTTTTATTATCTCTAACTTTCAAAGACCAATAATTAGATTCCGTCTTCCCATCTTAGATTAACTGCACATCAGAAGTGTTAACTTTTATCTAACCTGATTTTGTAGATATGTATTGCGTATATTTTTTTATTCATAATTTTTCTACATTTTGTCATGCCTTTAGTCAGGAAAATGGCCAGCTACCCAATCGGAGCTAATCACATTGTGCTGGTGTTTTTGTGTGAACACCTGGGGCCTGATGTATAAACGTTGGTTATGCACAAAATGGGCATAAATATGTGCGTATGCAATTTTCCAGGCACATATCGGGAATTATAAAAAAATAAACTAGGCGTAAATATGTGAGCACCGTACGGACACTCTAGACCGTGGACTGAGCGAGTAAACAGAATGATTTAAAAACTCAGATTTTTGATTAAATATTGATTAAATATTTCCACTCTCATGGAGTTAAGCACTGAAATTACATGAACTCATACAATGAGGATTGCTTGCTGCATGATAAATCCGCTTTAAATTGTGTTCTAAATAGCAGAACTCATGTTTTGAGAAATTTTGGCCGAATAAGGATCAATGATGCGCACTTGATGCGCTCAGTAATCGAATGGTCCATTCATCCATTTGACTTGGTCTGGTGACACTACTGTACAACCTTGCAGCATGCAAGTGCTGTTGGTGTCGTGTGCAGACAGACAGTAGCCTAATGATGAGCCCTTTCATTGTCTTTCCAATATTCTGAAAAATACCAATGTTTTTGAAGGACTTTGAAGGAAATAGTGAGATATGTACGTTTTATTTTTAAAATGTTTTGTCAGTGAGTCAATTATTTACACTGCCAAAATAAGGCCTATCTGTTTCCATTATAAAATATATAAACATCCTAATATATATGTTTACCTTGTAGGCAAAATTGCATAAATTTGATGTGTTTTAAAACAGTTAAAAATACTTAGAAAAGAACTATTTTATACAATTTTATTTATTTATTCTAAAACAAGACAAGGATAGTGAATGATTTTTTGCAATGCAATGTGACAGCACAAATGGCATTTATAGTCATATTTTCCAAATGTCATGTATCGTTAAACATGGTATCACGTGGATGGGAATATTCATATGGAAATGATATTCAGATGAGGATATGCATAGTAAAACTAGGCGTTGTATGCTCCATATGGTTATATCGGGGAGGAGACAGGGTGGAGAATGAGATACATGTATGCACAATCTCTTCTGCTGACTATGTTTTAAAACTGGAATTTTGCACAGGTTCTGGCGTACGCATGGTTTTATAAATCAGAAAATTTGACTTTTATGCATACGCACACTTTTAGGATGAAATCTATGGAAAGTTTTATACATGAGGCCCCAGGTTACGGCAGTGGACAGCCTTTCTGCTCTTAAAGCCTTTGTAAGAAGAGACTGTGCTTTAGCAGACCACTGCTATAAGAAACGGTACACACTTCACACAACTGTGTAAATATATAACTAAGCATTCATTCAAAAGCACCTTCAATCATTTAATTATGAAAATCATGTATTTGGCTTATGCAGCAGTTCACAATGGGATTTGATGCTATTACACCCTATGAGGGCATGAAACAGGCATGCATGGTGTTAGCTTTTATTCAGCAAGTCAAATTTATACACAAATTGTTCACATCATTTTTCCGAGGGAATGTATAAATAAGTGAATTGAAAGCCAATACGGTATAATTTCTGATAATAATACATTGATCTATTTAGTCTGAATGATGTTTCATTTAAAAGACTGTATGTTATGTTAAGACATTTTGCATATTTTATTGAAGACAAGACATGGCTCAACTACTTGCATTAAAAGCTTCATATTGCATCAGGAGTAGGAAAGTTGACGTAAGAAATTTAAACCTTTTGGAAAAGCTGACCAGCTGTCAGATGGAAATAGTTCATGTTGTCAGGGCTCTGTGGAGGAATGCATACGGTTAAAGAAATGGCAACCTCCCTGACGGGGCATCTGTGCTCATCTCTGTCACAGCCTCTCAGGATCAACGGGGTCAAAGTTTACTCTGAGAACGTGGACAAACGACAGATCATCATGGACCTTCAGATCAGGTGACATCACTTTGATAAGCCTTTCTGACATCTTTTGATCATCCTGGTTGTGCCACGTTTTTTATTATTTGTCCGTTCTCTTACAGCTACGTTGGAAATACTGAAATCGATGTGGATATCAAAAGGTACTACTGTAGAGCGGGGATCAAAAGTATACAGGTATATTGTTATATTTTCTCATAAAACATTTAAGAGTGAGATTCTCTTCTCTTGTACCGCATAAAGCAGTAGGATTGCATTTTCCACTATTATTTATACACAACGGATATACATCAGCTCTGTTATGGCATCTTCCATTGAGTTTGTCTCCATGACCCAATGGATTATGCTAGCCAAGGCCAGAGAATTAATTTGTTGGATACAGAGAAGCTCTTTCCTATATTGTGATGCAACCACGTGTTTCATGGAAGGAATTCCGTGAACTGAACGGAGCCTATTTTTACAGAAAGGGTGTGTGTATTTATAGGAAGGCGTGTAACCAAATACTGAAATGCCCTTGTACTGTTTGTAATGCAGGATCAGACATATACATGCATGCTCACACAATGACAGTTTTGTGCATGATTAATGGAGCTATTTCATTCTCTCGCATTAAACACGTAGTAAGGTAATCTCTTTGTGTGACAGCATGCTGTGTTTATGTATGATGTGTTTTTTTTTTTTACTGTACAAGGTGAAAAATACCTAGAGAGAGATATCTGTTAGCATTCCCATTCATGTCTATGATAGTTCTGAAGTATGAGACCTGGAGGCTGCCATCTTTACTTCGTGGACACTAAAACAATTGAGACAAACAATTGAGATATAATAAAAAATAAAATAAACAGTCTATTTCATAGTTTTAAGAGCCCTCATGCAGTAAAATAATTAGTCACTGGTAAAAGATGTACAATAATTTTAATGAAAAACTTTAATGTTACAAGGTGTCATGAAATTGTTGGAATACGTGTATTCAAATTGTGTATTCAAATTATTGTGTAAGTTTATACGTTTATGTATACGGCACCTTTCAAACCCAATGGTAATTCAAAGTGGTTTACAATTAAAAATTAAAATTGTGTGAATATTTAAAAATTAAAAATTAAAAATAATCATAAACAGTACCCAAGTAATAAAAAATAACATTTAAAATGATTTAACATTTAAAAAAAATTGTAAAATGATTAGAAATAAGCAATAAAAAAAGAGTAGGACAGTAAAACAAATAAGAAAAATATTAAATTTCTGTTCACAAAATTTTGAACAGTTTTACAGTTCTGACATTTGGGGTTAGTGGTTGCTTATTGTCCGTTCTTTTTCACTGATTATTATAACAATCTAGTGAGATTTTCACACTAAAGCCACTAATAAGTCAGAAAAAGCCCTTGTGTGCACTATGTACATTGTACATTGGCTGATATAACGTCTTTCACTCAGTGTTATGATTCCATAAAGACTGGTCGAGGAAGGACATTCCCTTGAGTTATTTGTCCTCAGCAGCTCTTTGGCAATAAATGATTGTTCAAAACACAAGCTCAAAATGATGGTTGTAAAGTTAAATGTCTTGGAGCGCTGTCAAAAGCAAAATAAACAAATGCATCAGTATCGAGATCCTGAAACATTCATCATCAGCCTTAGGCGCCTAGTGGTTAGTTCGACAGTGCTGCTCTCCCACTGCAAAAATGATTTTGTTGTTGATTTCCAGAAAAGTTAATCATTCTTAGAACAAGATAGGTTTACATGAGAAACAATTTTGCAATTGTTTACTGAAAAATAAGACAAAAATATTTATTAAGAAAATGAAGTCTTGTCATTCCATGTGAGGATTCCTAGGCTGATTGTGATAAAGTCATGAAATTGGGCCGTCCTTTATTAAAGCAGCAATGCTTTTATTAATATTATCTGATGAATTCAAGATATTTCATGTTGCCTTAAGAGGAGTAGGATACACACAAACCTGTAGTGAGAATCTTTACCAGTGTCTCTCTCTCTCTCTCTCTCTCTCTCTCTCTCATGTACATGGCCTGATGTGTGAATAGCTACATGGAGTTCTGCGTGTGATTCTTGAACCACTTTTGGGGAATATGCCGCTGGTTGGTGCTCTATCCCTGTTCTTCCTCAAGAAACCAGTGAGTTTACAAACTTAAACAATTCTATTCCCTTTTTTGCTATATTTGCTGCCTGTTGTCCTGACTTGTGTTCAACTTGTATTTGAAATAATGTGCGCATTTTTCCAAAACAAAATCTATTTTACCATCACAAGCAAATGAGCTTTGTCTTTTGAGTTGCTGTTGTTTGCAGTAATTTAGCTCTAGAAATAATATTGATTACATTTATATATTTAGCAGATGCCCTCTAATAGCAACCATTCGGCTGATATCTCTAAATATGCTCTAACTTTAATAATGTTCGACCAAGGGAAAAAAGGCTTCTGGGGGGTGTTTGGCTCGAGGTCGTGGTGCAAAGGACCCTAGGTTGATTTGACCATCCCTTTAAGGATGAATGCTGAAAGAAGAGAAGGCAAATGATGATCAGAAGTCAATGCTGACTTGGTTTTGTTAAAAAGCAGGAAATATTTTCGCTTTGTTTTCAAAGTGTATCATAGAGTCAGATAAGGTAATGTAGATAAGGTCAGCTGCAAGTAGTTTTTTATCTGAATGACTTCAAGACATTTACAGATGTAGGAATACTTGGTGGATGGGAATTAGTCAAGAACTTAAGAGGTGTTTCTGTGGAACACAAAAGATATATTGAAGAACAAAACACTGGAGCCCAAATGACAAAAAAATAAATAAATAAAAACAGACATTTCTCAAAAAGTCAGTCATACAGGTTTGGAACGATGTGATGACAGAAATTCCATACGAACTATTACTTTAATGTCCCTATAAAACCACACAGACCTGTTGCTTTAAAGATTGTCCTCACCTTCCATGTCTTTTCCCTCACACTCGCATTTTAGTGGCCTGAGGATTTTTGATGATTTTTAGAGACACATTTGACATGAGGTGAGCTAGTGGAGGGTATCTTCTCAATCACTTCAGAAGATTCAGTGGCAACAACATGTAAGAACTTATTGGGAGTGCAACCGATACTCATTTGCTGTATAATTATAAGAAAAAGAGAAAGTTCCTAAAGACATTTTCTCTTGCAGAACTGCATGATTGAGACTATTTCAACTTTGGTTTTCTAACCAGCATAAAATGATCTTAACAGCTCTACCACGTGCGTAGCAGTGGCAGACAGTCAGCGACAGAGTCAGCACTGACCCAGATTCTACTGTCTGTCAGTACCAGATTAGTAGCAGTGCTAATTTCACAGCAGGTCATCATAGCTCAGCCTGATTCTAGCTCAAATTCTGCTGCTGTTTTTGACTGAAGGCTTGAATAAGGCAGGTGTAGGAAAACTGAATGGGTGTTGAGTGCTGTGTGAAGTGTCCTGTGGTCTGACTGTAGTTTTTGATGCACTGCAGAGGTGGCTTCTCTTCAGATATTCCTCTGCAGTGTGGGCGACACTGAAACATCTTGCATCTGTCCCCATTTTAATGGATGGCGTCTATTTCTTTACTTATTTTCCTTCCTTCCTTTCTTCCTATTTTTTATGCTGACACAGGGACACATATTGTTCTCATCACAGTAACTAATAGTAGATACATACTGTAGTGTTATTATTTTTGGGCTGGCATCACAGTAGGGCTTGACATCCATGGTGATATTGAATTACTGCCCCAGGGATTTTCAGATGTCTGTTTGTTTTTTGTCTTTTTGTGCTATTTGTCCTTGTTTTTTTTCTCTGAACAGATATACCTGTATTTTCTCTACGTTAGCAGTGTGATCTGTTTAAGTTATCTATGCTTCTTTCTATCTCTCTCTCTCTCTCTCTCTCTCTCTCTCTCTCTCTCTCTCTCTCTCTCTCTCTCTCTCTCTCTCTCTCTCTCTCTCTCTCTCTCTCTCCCCCCCCATTCAGCTGCTGGACATAAACTGGACAGGCCTCACAAACATATTGGACATTCCAGGGCTTAAGTAAGTTAAAATTTTCCTCCTACAATGGATTATATCTTACTAAGACAACAGTCTTATATAACCTGTTATTTATTATTTATTATTTTCATGTTGGTCAGGCTTCTGGTTCTGTTTTGTTTGGATTTAATGGCCTCTTATAAAACGAAGAGTCTAGACCTCTTGTTTATTTCTTCTTCATTTAGTTGTACTTTGTTGTTGGCCTATACCCCATTTATTGTAGATAATTGAAAGAGCCTTTGTAGAGCAGACATAATCAGTGTAAGACATCCTTCTTTCTCTCTAATGTATGTTGACTTTAATTAAATATGAAATTTTATGCATATTATTTGGACTGTATCACTATTGACTACTGTCAAGTTTACATTTTTGGCCACTTCTCCGAAACGACTTATACTACCAGTCTGGCATACTTGACTGAATTCATGTTTCACACATAAAGGATTATGCTTAAATGTATGAAATTTGTTTAAATTATTATATTAGTTGATTAGTTTAAAACCTTTTTACCTTTTAATAACTGGATTACATGGAAAGTCTGCTTCAAATTGTACATAGAGTGCATTTTCCTAACCTCAGTAAAACTGTTCTCAAGCTACCGCAATAATTATTTATATATTGAATAATGTTTACTCTATTGCCCTGCAAAACATACACAATTAAATTACAATAATTACATTTATGCATTATGCTCGTAGATTCAGAGTACCCGTTTTTCCAGTATGTGTTCCCTATGAATTATTTAGACACAAAAAAACGAAATGTTTTCAAATTGCCTCTAAATGTCCACTGTAATGCCAGATTAGAAAGATCTTCCTTAATGTGTTGGTGTAACATACTGTCTGCAGTAAAAAATTGGAGCAGATCCATGAGTGTTGCACCTCAGGATGTGCTGATCATGCACACACACACACACACACACACACACACACACACACACACACACACACACACACACACACACACACACACACACACACACACACACACACACACACACACACACAGAGACGGGTGAGTGGTTACACAGCTATAGCACAGACTAGTTTAAATCTGTATGTATTTATTTTGCTGATTGTTTTGTGTTTCATGTTTTTGGAAAACTGAATAAATACACTAGTTGTGGTTGTTTGGTAGGTTGATCTTCTAATAATCCTTATTGCAAGGAAATAAGCAACATTAGGCTGTGGTCATTAGCACTGCAGCATTGAGAGTCCTTGTTCTTAGGCTATTAAAGTTTATTGGTGCTGCTTTGGATCTTCACTGCACAAAGGAAGTACTGCTCCCATGTCAGCCATGCTCCTTGCATCCTATACAGTGGGGAGAACAAGTATTTGATACACTGCCGATTTTGCAGCTTTTCCCACTTACAAAGCATGTAGAAGTCTGTAATTTTTATCATAGGTACTCTTCAACTGTGAGTGACGGAATCTAAAACAAAAATCCAGAAAATCACATTATATGATTAAGTAATTAATTTGCATTTGATTGCATGACATAAGTATTTGATACATCAGAAAAGCAGAACTTAATATTTGGTACAGAAACCTTTGTTTGCAATTACAGAGATCATACGTTTCCTGTAGTTCTTAACCAGGTTTGCACACACTGCAGCAGGGATTTTGGCCCACTCCTCCATACAGACTTTCTCCAGATCCTTCAGGTTTCGGGGCTGTCGCTGGGCAATACGGACTTTCAGCTCCCTCCAAAGATTTTCTATTGGGTTCAGGTCTGTAGACTGGCTAGGCCACTCCAGGACCTTGAGATGCTTCTTATGGAGCCACTCCTTAGTTGCCCTGGCTGTGTGTTTCGGGTCGTTGTCATGCTGGAAGACCCAGCCACGACCCATCTTCAATGCTCTTACTGAGGGAAGGAGGTTGTTGGCCAAGATCTCGCGATACATGGCCCCATCCATCCTCCCCTCAATACGGTGCAGTCGTCCTGTCCCCTTTGCAGAAAAGCATCCCCAAAGAATGATGTTTCCACCTCCATGCTTCACGGTTGGGATGGTGTTCTTGGGGTTGTACTCATCCTCCTTCTTCCTCCAAACACGGCGAGTGGAGTTTAGACCAAAAATCTCTATTTTTGTCTCAGACCACATGACCTTCTCCCATTCCTCCTCTGGATCATCCAGGTGGTCATTGGCAAACTTCAGACGGGCCTGGACATGCGCTGGCTTGATCAGGGGGACCTTGCGTGCACTGCAGGATTTTATTCCATGACGGCGTAGTGTGTTATTAATGGTATTCTTTGAGACTGTGGTCCCAGCTCTCTTCAGGTCATGAACCAGGTCCTGCCGTGTAGTTCTGGGCTGATCCCTCACCTTCCTCATGATCATTGATGCCTCACGAGGTGAGATCTTGCATGGTGCCCCAGACCGAGGGAGATTGACCGTCATCTTGAACTCCTTCCATTTTCTAATAATTGCGCCAACAGTTGTTGCCTTCTCACCAAGCTGCTTGCCTATTGTCCTGTAGCCCATCCCAGCCTTGTGCGGGTCTACAATTTTATCCCTGATGTCCTTGCACAGCTCTCTGGTCTTGGCCATTGTGGAGAGGTTGGAGTATGTTTGATTGAGTGTGTGGACAGGTGTCTTTTATACGGGTAACGAGTTCAAACAGGTGCAGTTAATACAGGTAATGAGTGGAGAACAGGAGGGCTTCTTAAAGAAAAACTAACAGGTCTGTGAGAGCCGGAATTCTTACTGGTTGGTAGGTGATCAAATACTTATGTCATGCAATAAAATGCAAATTCATTATTTAAAAATCATACAATGTGATTTTCTGGATTTTTGTTTTAGATTCAGTCTCTCACAGTTGAAGAATACCTATGATAAAAATGACAGACCTCTACATGCTTTGTAAGTAGGAAAACCTGCAAAATCGGCAGTGTATCAAATACTTGTTCTCCCCACTGTAGCTAATGTAAGACTGAAGAAAAGCACACTGAGCTGAGATCTGTCAGTCCAGGCAACCATAATACCCTAATGCAGTGTAATTATGTGCTGTATATCTGTAGTGTCCCACTGTTTAGGACTGTTGAGTGATTGTTGTAGTCTCAGAGAGTGCTATGCTTGCATTATGAAGATGTTTGGGGAACTGCATCTGCTTGGCAAGCAAATCAATATGAGAGTTATGATCATCATTCTTGCTTTCATTCTTTTATGGTGTTTATTATTTCTGTTCAGCATGTTGTGTTACCCGGTGGATGTTTGTGTTCTTTTATTACAGAGGAAGTCATTCACAATGAATCTGCGTTTTACCATAGTACTCTAAAATTTGAGGGATTAAATGTCAAGTGTTGCTGACAAGAGATATGAGAAAGTAATTTAGACAGAAATGGGGAATAACAGATTGGAGGGGAATGTAACAGAGGAACAGGTGTAATGAATTACACAAAATAGGTTTTGGTAAATGTAGAGAAAGTATTTGATTAGTGAGATAAGTTAAAGTGCATATAAAGGTTTTAATCAGGTAAAAGAGGAGAGATTTGTTTAAAACTAATTGATTTAATTTTACCTTCCATAGGGGTCTTATAAAGATTAAGTCTTTTATCTTCTTGAAATTTACTTTTGCCTTGCACTTCCCCCATACAAAGCTCTTAATGGATCTGTCTAATCGCCATGGGGTTTAGGGACACCTTTAAGAAGGCTTTTATTTACTTGGACATATTCGTAAGTAGTTACTCAAGCTTAACTGCTTAAGTTTGATGTTAATATGTCGAACAAGTTTTGAATTTTCTGTCATGGATTCATAGTTTGCAACTCGCATCTGCATCATTCTGGGTCTGTATTCTTTGTTTGTTTTGTTGTTGAGTGTCATGTTTCCTTTCCATGTAGATGAGCTGAGTTCCAGGGAACTGGTCAAATTTACCACTAAGCAAATTTACCACTTATGCCCAACAGTGCACACAAGGGTTAATTTCTTGTTTTGTTTTAGTTTTTTACGTTTAAATGCCCAGCTGTTGAACATGTTCTGTTGCAGTATAAAATCATTCAAAATGCAAAGCAAATGTTTTCAGCAGAAATTTACATTATATGCAACTAAATTAGTGGTTTTGATTTTGTCTCATTCATTAATTTCTTCAAATGACATTATTTGTAATGCTCAGATATCCTGATGTTTTTCTTCATAGCTTCTTGGGTGACTTTTATGCTTCTTTTATGTTTTTGAGCATTGACCTGCACATTCCCATATGTGGATGGTGATATTAAGTTTAAATGAATGACGAAATTATATTATATTAATGGAATAAACTGAATGTAATATACACTGTAAAAGCAAACCTATAGAATCTACTCAATAAAACTGAGGTAACAATTTGCACTCAGTTTATTTGGGTAGATTTCATCCCATGTGTTGAATGAACAATTCAAAGTAGTAGTATGCGCACATCCAGAAACTTTAGGCAATTATTAATTCTAAACAAAAGTCGGCACACTGCCACTGCTGCTTCCAAGTAATCAATTTATTGACCCGTATATGAAAATAAAGTAAACAGAAAAAAACAAAATAGTAACCAAAATTGACACAAAAAAAGTTGAGAGTAAAAAAAAATTATTCAATTAAAATAATACAATTATGTTATGTTGGTTACTATTTTGTTTATTTTATTTTCATATATGGGGTGCTATTTTGTATTTTTTCTCTCCATTTTTTGGATGATTGGCTTAATGAGTCGTGTAATTAGATCAGGTGTGACCGATCATGTTGATATAAATTGGACCTTGCTGTGTACTTGTTTTTAAGCCTGTCGAAGACCTTCAGGTCGAAACGTTGTACAGTTCAATAAATTGATTCTTTGGAAGCAGCAGTGGCAGTGTGCTGACTTTTGAATAAACACTTCCTCAATTTAACAGCTATGACACATTAAAATAAATTAGGTAAAGTCTTTCTAACATTTGTCAATACATTACACAGCTAATTACTTAGTTGTAAAACTTGCTTAGTTGTAAAAAGTAATACAAACTCTTGTTTATTATTGTATGTTTAAAATAACTTCTGGAGCTTGTATAGGATATGTTTGCAATTAACAAGTAGTAAGTCGTACTTCCATTAGTACTGTTATTGCTCATTGATAGGAGCAACGTATACACTATAAACCTAATGCATGTAGCCACCCACAACCTACCACAAACTATATTCTTCAGAATAATGGGAAACACAAAAACTTTTAATTATCAAACATAACTGAACATTAAACACTAACAGGTTTTTCCATTTACTCAAAAACACATGAAATAACCCTGAATTATTTTTGCATTTACTCTTCTTATCCAGCCCTATGCAAAGCATGATGGGAACTAAAAATCCACTGCACAGTTAAGTAAACTTAATTTTTGCATATTTAGATGATACACAATTAAATTAAGTACACCACTCTTTACAAGACCAACTAGTATTATCAATAATATAGACTTCCTTAGACTCCATTTGGCAGTTTTAGTTGCTTGCTAAGGGATTGCTCTCCATGCGGAACGTTTTGAGTAGAGTTGAGGTTGTAGCAAATTAGCTCAAAAGAAAAAGATGCAGAGGAAGAAGAGGTCACGTTAGATGTAAAAGGAAAAACCTCCCCCAGTTGCGCAGCCTCCTAGCCCACTCTTTTTACCTCACGATCCAACTTTAGTGGTTTGGTTGAAAGAATTAGAGTTGGAAGTAAGACGACAAGAGCATCAAAATAAGCTGCTATGTTTAAGGGAGTTAGAAATGGAAATGGAAATGAAAAAACAGGGATTTGATATTCGTGAGCATCCAGGTAAAGATGCACTTATGCAATCTCCAGGATTACCCAGGATTCACTCCTCTACCAGCCGTGGGCGGGGTGCCTGCCACTTCAAATCCAGCAGCACCTGTGGCAGACTCGATTGCAGCTCCCGTTTTTGATGTGGGGAAACATGTTAAATTGGTCCCACCTTTCAGAGAGGCTGAGGTAGACTCCTATTTTACTGCATTTGAACTGGTGGCCCTTCAGTGGCCAAAAGAAATGTGGGCTCTTCTTTTACAGTGTAAATTAGTTGGAAAAGCTCAAGAGGTATGTGCATCCCTGCCCACCGATACTAGTTTGGATTATGATGTGGTAAAGGCGGCTGTGTTGCGTGCATATGAGCTAGTCCCTGAGGTTTTACAGACCAAAATTCTGACATCATAAGGAAGCAGTCACACAAACATTTGTTGAATTTTCAAGGGAAAAACAGGTTTTATTTGACAAGTGATGTGCTTCCTGCAAAGTGACTACGTTCCTACAACTCTGTGAACTAATGTTGCTTGAAGATTTCAAGGGTTGCCTTCCTGATAATCTTGTTATTTATTTAAATGAGCAAAAGGAATCTTCACCCGCAGAAGCCGCTATTCTTGCTGATGAGTTTGTGTTAACTCATAGAGTGTTTTTTCCCCATGCTGTTTGGCACGAGAAAGTTGTGATCTTGCATGCTGCAGTGCAGGGGAAAGATATTCCCGATGCTGTTAAAGCTTTATGTGGGGGAGCACAGGGCGGCCAGTTCCTGCGGCACAAAAAAGAGTGTGTTTTACTGTCTTTATTCGGGTCATCTCATTGCGGACTGTAAGCATGGAAAAAGGAAAACACGACTAAGTCTAAAAGTGTTGCTTTTGTAAAATCTGTCTCATGCCTGCGGAATCAAGTAAGTCGTCGATATATGAACCTTTTCTATTAACTGGATCAGTAGGGTTGTCTGATGATTCGAGTTTTAAGCCAATAACTATGCTCCGTGATCCGCTTAGACACTTATGTTGAGTACAATGTTGCCGCTGTCTAATGAATCGTATACGGGAGCTAATGTGTTGCTCCGAGGTGTTGAACTGGGCTGTATTAAAGTTGCCTTGCATACTGTGTTTAAAGTCTGACCTTGTTTCAGGATGTGTACAGGTGGGCGTGCGATCTCAGCATCCAGTGGAGGGGGTTGACCTCATACTGGGTAATGATTTAGTTGGAGGTAAAGTTTTTTCGCAGCCTGTCGTAGTGGATGCCCCTGAGTAACAGACTGACATAAAAAATGGAACAGTCTGCTAACGCTTTTCCTTTTTGTGTGGTAACGCCCACTCAAGCTCGTAAGCTCCAGGAAGTTGTTGACTTGTCAGATTCGTTTTTGGTATCTGATGGTAAAAAATGGAAGCTAAAATTTCCGTTCAGCCAGTGCTGAAGTTACCCGTAGCTGAGAGTAAATCAGATCCTTCTTTGACTGCGTGTGTTGCAGCTGCGATTTACAAGGATAGATTTTTTGAGTCTGGAGTTGCATTTCATTGGGAAGACGAAGTGCTAAAGCGTAGGTGGAAAAAGAATGACATCTTTTGTCAAGTTGTAGTCTCCTCTGTGTACTGCATACAAATACTTAAACTTGCTCATGATCATGTTCTTTCGAGTCATCTGGGCATTAGAAAAACCTACAAGCAAGTGTTTCGCTATTTTTTTGAGCCGGGGATGAAGTCTGATGTCTCCGCTTACTGCCGTTCGTGTAATGCATGCCAACTGACCGGTAAGCCCAGTCAAACCATACCACCTGCTCCTTTACATCCAATACCTTTACTGGGAGAACCTTTTGAGCATATTATTATGGACTGTGTTGGCCCGCTCCCTAAATCAAAAGCTGGGCATCAATACATTCTTACAATAATGTGCGCTGCGACATGAAATTAAAGCTAAAAGGATGATCCAAAAATTGTTGAAATTTTTCTCTGTGTTTGGGCTACCAAAAGTGATCCAAACTGATCAGGGATCCAATTTTACATAAAAAATATTTACCCAAGTTGCGTAAATTCTGTGTGGAAACGGGCATAGAATGGGACGAGGGACCCATGCTGATGTTTGCGATTCGTCAGACCACGCAATAATCCGTAGGATTTGCTCCTGCTGACCTAGTGTTTGGACATACTGTTCGCAGTCCGCTGATAATGTTACGCGAACAGTTACTTGAAGAATCTGTTTCCCCTGTGCCTGTACTTGATTATGTGAGTGAAGTTCGTGACAGGTTACTTCGAGCGTGTGTGATGGTGAAAGAAAACAGCTAGGGTTGCAAAGGGGCTGAACATTTCTGGTAAATTTCCTGAAAATTTCTAAAAGTTTCTGAAAATTTCCAAAAGTTTCTGAAAATTTCCAAATAATCCTGAAAAGTTTCTGAAAATTCTGGAAACTTTGCAACCCTAGTAACAGCACAGAACAAGATGAAATCTCACTTTGATAAAAGAAAGTGTCGAACGCAACTTTCAGCCTGGAGACTCGTCGTTGGTCTTTCTTCCAGTTCACGGCTCAGCAATGCAAGCAAAATTTGATGGCCCTTATGAAATAGAAAGAAAGCACAGTGAAACTGATTATATTGTGCGTACTCCAGATCACAGCAGGAAAAAATTAGTCTGTCATGTGAATATGCTAAAGCCTTACTATAAAAGAGCCCGTGCTGCGGAAGTTGTTGATGTCCCGCCTGTTATTTCGGTGACAATTGTAACACCCTTTTCCCAGATCGAGGAAGTCATTTTGAAAGAAGTGCAAGGCTGAAAAACCTCAAACAAATGTTGTCTTATCTCTCTGATCAGCAACATCGAGATATTATGTTGTTGATTAAAGAATACCCTTCATTGTTTCCAGATACTCCCTCTCAGACTACTGCGATACATGATATTGAAATTGAGGGATCAGCTCCCATACGTCAACATATTTACCGTGGAAATCCTGTAAAACGGGAGATAATGAAAGAGGAGGTATGGTATCTGTTAGATCAGGGGCTTGCTGTTCCCAGCTCCAACCCGTGGAGCTCCCTGTGCATCCTTGTGCCTAAATCTGACGGTACCTATAGATTTTGTACCGACTAAACCAAGATCAGTAGTCTCACAAAACCTGATTCCTTCCCCATGCCTCACATGGATGACTGTATAGATCGGGTTGGAGCGGCCCACCTAGTAACGAAACTAGATCTCTTAAAAGGGTACTGGCAGGTGCTAAACTTCACTCACCATTAACCTTGCTAAATGTGAATTTTGCAAGGCTGTGATAACGTATCTCAGCAAGCAAGTAGGGCATGGTCAAATTTGCCCGGTAAATGCTAAAGTTGTCGCCATCCTTCAATATCCTGCACCTAAGACAAGACGGGAGTAACTCTGTTTTCTTGGGATGGTGGGCTATTACAGAGCATTTTTGCCAAAAATGTTGCTTCCACTTACTGATTTATTGAGTTATTCAGAACCTTTATCTGGTCTCCGTCTTGTGAAAACGCTCTTAAAGTTGCAAAAGATTTTATGTGTTTTGCTCCTGTTCTGGCTGCCCCTGATTTCTCTCGCCCTTTTAAAGGAGAACTCCGGTCAATTTTAACATTGAGCAAATTTTTTTGTAAATTTGGAGTGCTGTCAGTACAGAGAACAACGACAAAAATCGGTGTTGCCTACACCGTGTTATCCTCTTTTTAAAATTTGCACCCTGTTGACTTCAAAGGGGCACGTTTTAAATCTGCTTTTAGCCTCTTAACATCCTTGATGTGTCATTACAAGTGCCCAGCCATTGTGAGTGATTCCTTCAGAGTGAACGCGGTGAATCTGACTGCAGTATATGTGAAAGATATGAATAAAAATGAAGTTAATTCAGCCAGCGCACATACCTGTATTTTCTTCCTGTTTTCGGTCGAAGTCCACAGTAGTCGATTGTCGAGTTCACGCGCATAGGTTTAGTATCCATGATCACGCGCGTGAACTCGACAATTTTTTTTTTTTTTTTTAAAGCAACACCAAGTAACTTTTGCTCTCCGGGTCCCCCTACAGTTGGGAAACAGTATTATCTTCTACTACTGTCGTAAAATCTGTCATGGTTACACCAGGGGATACACAGGGATGTAGTGGAGGCTAAACGCACGTAAACGCCGTTTACGCACCTCCCAAAATTCGGAAATAGCGTTTGCCCACCTCCAAAGTGCGTTTATCCACCTCAAATTGCGTTTATCCACCTCTAAATTTCACGTTATTTGAGCGGACTTTGCTTTTCCAGTGCGTGATCGCCGATCGGTACATGATTCGAGCATTTGGGCCGTTAATGACAGAGCAGAACGTTGAGCAGAGAGCGCAGCGCGCCGACACACACACACACACACACACACACACACACACACACACACACACACACACACACGGAACAAAGAGAACGGCACACACGGAGCAGAAAACACATGCTCGTTACTATACAAGCTGCGCGAGAATTAAACTTGATCGCAGCCGCAACAGAAAATCATTAAAACTAGGCAAAAAAGTTTTTTTTTGTTTTGTTTTTTTAAACAATTCATTACATGCAGCTGGTTTAATGTAATGAGCATGTCAAAACCCAACTGTACAAGACATTCAGAGGGAATCAAGCCTGCACCAGGTTAAAGACTTTTCCCTCTACAGGGAAACACTGATCCACATTTTTCTGATAGACCAAACAACTAATCAATTAATCGAGGAAATATTCAACAGATTAATTGACTATGAAAATAACCCCAAATCCCTATCATTATGTTCAAGTGCATTGCATTGGAAGCCCTGGGTATAAGCCTCCCTCTCTATCTCTCTTAAATATTTTTGTTCTCTCTGTTTTGTCATTTAGTAAACTTTATAGATTTCAACCATATTATTCCTTCTTGAGTCTCTTTAACAAGAACTTCGATTGATGTATGAATTGAATAGTGATTTTGTGACCTATGATGAGGGAACAACAAGTGATACCCTTGGTAGTACCATCAAATGATAGCCTATAGCGATGTCATCAGGATACACATACACCGGTAGGCAGTGGCCCACCTTACCGGGTGATCAAGTTGTGGTCCACCAGAATTTATAGTTTACCCACCTCTTTTTTTACCACTACACCACTGGGGATACACATGCATTTGTTGACAAGCCGATACCCCCGAACTCTGCAGAAGGAGTTCTCACGTCTTGGGTAGACTGCCTGCGTTGCGTGTGAAATGTCTTCATCCCAGGTACAGTGGCATATATTTCAGCATGTCATATGAATCACCAAATTTCTCTCTCATATTGTTCATCATAACCACTTAAAACTGTCAAAAAGTCAGAAATTTTGTGATCACTGATCGTTGTTTAGGTACATTAAACCGTTAAGCTTTTACCTACAATAGCCTCAATGAAGCAGAAACGCTTAATGTCAGATAACGTCCATAATAATTTGACTTTTGGTTTGATTTTTTGACCGTTTTCAGTGGTTATGAGGAGCAATATGAGAGAGAAATTTGGTGATCGTTGTTTAGGTACATTAAACCACGTAAAGCTTTTTCACATTAGGACTTATATATAAAGCCCACGAGAACCGTGTGGAGTAAACCCACAGACGCTCCGCTGCCTTGTTGAAAATATGAAGCAGAAACGCTTAATGTCAGATAACGTCCATAATATTTTGACTTTTGGTTCGATTTTTTTACCGTTTTCAGTGGTTATGAGGAGCAATATGAGAAACAAATTTGGTAATCATTGTTTAGTTACATTAAACCACGTCATGTCATATTGTTAACATGGTACTTATGAAGCAGAATAGTGGGTCATATGTCTAATGCTTTTTGAAAACTTACGGCTTTCTTCTTCATAAAACGAGTCGGACATTATCACATTTTTGAATACATTTTTATTTATTTACATTAGTAAGCAGGACATCGTCTTTCAAAATATGATCTGCGCGAAAGAGAAAAAAAATGAATGTGTCATTGTACCCAGCACTTCTGAAAATGCACTTCCGAATGCGCACATTTCAAACCAAACTGACGCTCATGAACAGCATGACGGCCAAGTCAGCATCGGTCGGGCACCCCTCCTCCTCCTTTAGCTCACGCCAGCGAGCGAACGCTGGACCAATATTGATCCTCGTCCGGCCTTTGATTTTGTCACCCTCCCTTTTTCTCTTCCTAGTCTCCTCCGACAAAACCTTTGCCTTCTTCGGTTTCGTTGCTGCTTCGGCCATGACAACAACTTACACACACTATACCAGCCGGCAAACAAACGCTAGTTGGGCTCTCACGTCCGAATTTGAGGGGGTGGGGGTGGTGGGGGAAGTGACGTATGCCGTAAAGCAGTCGAATTTTGTAGTTCTTTTTATGCTCGGGTTACTACCTGAACCCCGAAGTTCCGTAGTGCCAGTAAAAGCGATACAGTCCCCGTCAGGCTATGGCAGACGTGTCATTCAACCTATTGTAAGTCGATGTACCATCACAAGGGTCTTGGAAAATATATTATGAAGGTTGAAAAACTACATGGTGTTGCTTTACTGCTGTTTTATTAACAAAGTTCTGGAGAAGCACGTTCAGATAATTAACACGAGTGGAGAGCATTCAATTAATCAACGATAAGAGGGATATATACAGCAGTCTTACCTCTGTTCGTTGACCGTTTATCATCATCCCTCCACCACCCCTTCTCCACACTTTTTCTTCTAACCACTCCTATACACGGGGGGAGTACTCTGGGTTCGGCCCAAATTCCGAGCTCGGAGCCTTTCCCCACGGACAGCACGCCAAATACGCGTAAAGCTTTACTCCATGTAATTATATGTAAGTGTGAACTCATGAATTACTTGAGTTTGTTTCTTATTAGCGGGGGTGTTACGTCCTTGGACGTATGTGGTATTAAACTGTAGTTTGTGTACGTTTTCTTTTCTCTCTCTCTACTGCTCCAGGTTCCGGCTTCTATTTACCGGGAAAGCAAATTGGCTCCTCTTTTGGTATCACATCTTTTAAAAACGCGTTTCTGCGCAAGACTGAACAACTTTCTATCTGAACAACACAAGCTGTGTGTGTTCTGCCGGGAGGAATCGTGTGTTTGCGTTCCTCCGAACTGGTGACCTAAACTTGTTTAGATACGAAGTGTCCTGGTACTTATACGTACCGTTGTACTCGCAGCCTTTTTTTCTCTTTTACCTTGCTTTTGGTTAAATTATTTTAGCTAGTGTTATTTTATTATTGTATCATCGGTATTAAAAGATAATCTGTAAATAGAGTAACGTCACTATTTTGTAGAAGTTGTTGTTCTTTCTTTCTATTATTATTGTGTCGGTATTAATAGGTAATCTGTAAATAGGGTAATTCCTCTGTCTTGTAGGAGACGGGAGCCTATTATTTTTTTGTAAAATTATATTTTCTCCTGGTTTGTAATAGACAGGAATTTAGGGAAGTGTTATGTATTTTGTTTTACTTTTATTTTGTTAGTGTCAGGGTTATGTTTGTTTTTTATCTGTTTTTGTTCATGTCTGAGTTTCACCTATTCCTTTGTTCAGTTTCCCGCCTTTGTTCAGTTTCCATGGTTACCGTCATTTTTAGTTCATTGGTTTCAGCTGTGTGTCATTTATTAGCTTGTTTCAGTTTGTTATTTAAGTCTCACCCTTGCCTTCGCTTTTTGTCCAGTCTCTGTTGTGTTTAGGTGTGTTTGTACTGCCTGTTTGCTTGCTTTTTGAGTAAGAATTAAACTACTTAGTGTTTTGTGAAAACTTGAGTCTTCAGCTTCCCTGCATGCATCGTTACATTTAGGTTATGGTAGCGCTTAAATAAATAGTTTATTTCTTTTTTGTTTATTTTGGCATACCCATTTCCAAAGTTCAGTAACCTATAAAAGGAACAAACCGAACGCTCCTACAATAAATGAAAGAATACCCACGCTTTTCTAATGTGATGTTCTTCAGTTATGTTACGCCACGCCGTTCCTAGACTGGGACATAACATGATTTGGATGAGATTAACTTTTGGTGGTCTTATTATATATTTCTCTGTGTGCAGTTGTTTTTCAATTGGTTTGATTCTTATTGCCATGGCAAATATAGTTTGTCTTCCTGTACAGTACATCCAGGACTGCTCGCCTCTGTGTGTGTGTTTTAAGATGACTTTAAACCCAGGTGGCACTGACAGAACTACAGCCTTTTCAACAAAGACAGGCAGCTGCCCAGAGACAGGAGTATGAGTAAAAACTGAGGAATTTCAGCACAATCCTCAAAATGGCACTATTGCTTCTGTGTGTTTCCTCTCCATTGCCTCTCCCCCTTCTTGTGCTTGTATTTTAACAAGGTTGTAGTCTTTTTGTGCTGGCACAAGCAGGCTGTGGGCCAATTAGATGTGTATACGGCCACACCAAATGCTGCTGCAGGAGCCCGCCAAAATGTAGAAAATGTATTCATGCTAATGTTACAAAAACATACTTGATTAAACAGTGTCAGATGATCTTTTGTAAAATTGTTGGTTTAGTCAGCAAGTCAACATTTGAATGCAGTTTATGTGGTTAGCAATACATCCGGGAGGTACAGGATTATTATTATTATGTTTTAATCATCTATGTCAGTATATCTACATCAGTTAGACTTTGTTTTAAGGCAAATTCTAACTTCATGTTTCCTTCAGTAATTATGTAATGCTTTATATTTTTGATTATGTAGTTATAGATATTTTTATTGCCTTTTCCTGTATACCGAGGTTTCATTTACATCACCAACTAATGCAGAAACATTTAGACTCCATTAAACAGGTTTAAATTTCTTGCTGAGTCATTGATCTCTATGCGGAACATTTTGAGCAGGTTTGAAATGTTTTTTTCAAACTATTTTTTCTTTTGTTTTCTTTCCAGTCATTCATAACACTGCCTCTGCTTTTAACTCTCTGATGCATTATTTATTAAACCACAAAGGAAAAATATCCTAATGTTGTCTTTAACATCAAAACAAGAATTTGATCATCTTTTCCCCCTACCAAACTATTTAAGAATTGCATAGAGGAGAATGATTAAAATCCAGAAGTACTTCACCACTTAGTACTTTAAAAATGAAAAATTCATGTTTATCATGATTTCTTTTTCATTGGCAGTGGCTTTTCAGACCACATGATCCAGGATATTATCAGCACTTACATGGTGTTGCCCAACAGGATCACTGTACCACTGATAGGTGAGGTTGAACTGGCACAGCTCCGTTTCCCAATGCCAAAGGTGAATACACACACATACACAACTATCTCAGTGTTTATTATTTGGCAAACCTTCCGTTCATATTAATATTCAGTAATCTCTTGTTATATTTAATTCTCTCTCACACTCATTAGGGAGTTCTCAGGATTCATTTTCTTGAGGCTCAGAATCTGGAAGTTAAAGACACATATCTGGGCGGGTTGATCAAAGGCAAGTCTGACCCATATGGCATGCTGCTTGTCAGCAACCAACTCTTTAGAAGCAAGACCATCAAAGAATGCCTGCACCCCAAATGGAACGAGGTGTATGAGGTGAATACACGCACATAGATATATATACAAACACTAATTTACTGCACTCATAAGACTCATGTACATACACTAAAATGTGCATTCCTGCATTTTATTATTAGGCACTAGTATATGAACATTCAGGACAGCATCTGGAAATAGAGCTTTTTGATGAAGACCCAGATAAAGATGACTTCTTGGGCAGGTGCCATATTCATTTATGTAGCTGAAATGTAAAATTATTTATTATTTATTTATTATATACCTGTTTCATGTATTTTTGTTCCAGTCTAATGATCGACTTGAGTGAGCTTCATAAAGAACAGAAGGTTGATGAGGTAAAACTTTACACTTTCGTTCTTGTTAAGGCTAATTTATAGCTCACATCCCTCAACAAATGTCAGCACCCTCCTATTAATGAACTGACATTGAGCTTCCAAAGTTATTGAGATTATTCTGTATTGGCAGGCATTGATTCTTCCTTTATCCGCTGCCCCCTTATATACTGTCTATATATATATATATATATATATATATATATATATATATATATTGTTTCTAATGTATGCATTAAAATGTAGATGTTTTGAAGAAAATGACACATAAATAGTTCACAGTTTCAGTATTCATTGATATTACTCTTTACATTACCTATTAGTAGTAGTAATACAAGGTTCATTTAATAGGACTTTGAGTTTCCAAAGTTGTTGAGATAATGCTGTATTTACAGTAAATAGAATTTTTTTTCATTTTTCCAAAGAAAAGATTATAATCAGTTTTTATTTCATCGTTTTGGCATGAACTGAATGTTCTTTAAGCCCATAGTTGCCATTCCAGTGCACTAAACACATTTTTTTTTCTGCAGTGGTTTGCCTTGGAAGAAGTCACGACAGGCAAACTTCATCTGAAATTAGAGTGGCTTTCATTGTACCCGAATGCTGAAAAACTAGATCAAGTATGCACAAACTCTCTGACCAACACTGATAGAGATGATTTAAACATAACTAGCTAAACCTTTGATCATTTCATCCTCTTTTGCTCTCTTATTAGGTACTAAGGTGCATAAAGTCTAATGACAATCTCTCTTCAGCTCTGCTGGTTGTTTACCTGGACTCTGCCAGTAATTTGCCGGTAAGAATAAGTATATTTTTGTGTGTGCGTGTAGCAGTGTACATAAGCTCTGCCTGAGGATCTGCTGTAGAGCGACGTTGTTTTTTATGTTCTATGATAATCTGCTTGGATATCAGTAAAAATATGATAAAAATGCAATTTTTCACACCCAAAAGATTTTTCCTTCTGCAGAACACAAAAGATGATGTTTTATAAAATTTATATTTTATACTATTTTGTCCATACAATGAAAGTCAATGTGGCCCAAAACAACACTGCAATTTTTATTTGGCACCTTTAATTATGTGACCATTGAATTATGTACTTAACAGAGTCAGAAAATGTAATAGTAAGTTTTCAGTAATGACATTTATATTACCAACATGTAGTAATACAAGCTTCATTAAACAAGATCAGTTGCTTGCTGAGTGATGATCTCTATGCAGAACATTGAGCAGGTTTGAAGTTTTCAAACTATTTGAGTTTTTTATTTTCACTCCAGTCATTTATGGTCAGAAAGGGAGTTTTTAGACTCTTGACCCAAACATACAGTAGTCATCCAGTCTTGCCCATTTTTTTAATGCATTGTGCCTTCCTCCTCTACTGTAAGAGTCTCTTTGAGGGCAGCTTTGGCTGTGGAAACCTAAAGGAGAGGAGGGCCTCTGGTCTAGTCTTTTGTGAGAACCCCGACTCTCTCTATAGAACGTTATTTGTGAGTTTGCAAGTAATCTGCATCCTGGTTCTCCAGAACTAGCTGTAGATGTTTACCTAACAGTGTGAATAGACATTTCTTCCAGTCAAGCTTTTCTTCAGTAACAAGCAAACAACGCAGATGACGTTGATCTAGTGCATGTGTTTTTTACCTGTTGGGCATGTGTAACGTGTAATTGTCATGCAATAAACCAGAAGTCTTCAACCATGCTCCTGGAAATTTATTTCCAACCGTCTTCAAGCTATCCTGCACACCTTGATATATACATATTTACATATTTTTCACCATTTATTTTTAACTGATTCTGAAGTCACATGATTGATCTAAATACAGCTTGGTCAATCTTAGACATATGATTGACGTTTTCTGGTCTAGAGTAAGTAAGCAGTCTGAAGAGTTGGGACAAAACCTGGTTATTTAAAGGTCTTTGTATCACTGCCAACATTGTTTCAGTGAAAAGAAAAAAAAGATGGTTTTCGATATGTATATGTATTTAATTTTAATACATATTTTTTAAGAATCTGTAAGATTGGACCGATCTAACTATCATTATTGCATGTCCTTTTATAATAACTTTCCTGTTTTCAATTTCTCTCAAAACTTCCTGTGGAAAGACCAATCCTCTTGACTTTAACCCTGATGGCCCCAAACCCCCTTATAAAGGCCTGAAGGTACATTGGGAATGCATGCATTTCAAACAGTGACATGCATAACAGGCACTACACTCATATCTGGCATATTTGGAGCCTAAGCATGATTTCACATATTTTATGATTTGTTTCATTCTTTTGTGATTGGGTTTATTTCTTGAATGCTTGTCCAATGTATTCTTCCCTCATGCCTCACTGCATGCATTTATAGTCCTTTGGATTTTGCAGATTGTCAATATAAATTTTTCTCATTTTGATGTATTTTATGGGTGCGTTTATTAACTTAACACCAAATTCATTGAGTTAATATACTATTATATACTTTTTTTTCTTTAACTTAATTTAAAGCTGCATCCTTTTTTTGTTTGTTCAAAATGTACAAAAATTATATAATAAGTGAGTGCATCATGAATCCATTTTCCAAACCGTATTTTTGTTTTATCATGAATCACTTTGGTACACCTATTAGAAGTGCAATGTAAGTCACTTTGGATAAAAGCGTCTGCCAAATGCATAAATGTAAAAAAAAAAAAATTTGTAAAAGAAGTAGCTCCGGCTACAGCGTTCTTCCGCAAGACGCATGCTGTTCTGTTTATTAACCGCTAGAGCACCAGAAGTTATGGACTGCAGCTTTAATACTTTTTTTTTTCTTTATATATTCAAAGTAAAACAGGAGGCTTATTGTATTTACATTGCTGGTATTTTCATAGATGAGCTTAAAATAACCTTCTTACCACAAAGCGCTAGTAAAAAAAAACATAACTTAAATAAAGGCTTACTGAGTTATGATATAATTTGTAATCAATCTAGTACATGCAGGAAATAATGTATTATGTTTCCAGAAAGCAGATGTTAAGTAGATTTGGTGACTATTAAAGGAGACAGTCATAAATGGTGATTGTCATAAATAAAGTTTTCGTTCTTTTTTTGTTCAACAGTCTGGGAAGAAAGTGAGCATAGATCCAAATCCTTTTGTCAAACTGACTGTAGGACAAAAGATGTATACAAGCAAGGTAACATTTATAAATCAGCTTTAACCTGTTTGAAGACTAGCACATATATTCAGTCCTGTTTTGCTCCTGTATTTTCAGGTTAGGTATAAAACTTCTGAGCCGCTATGGGAGGAGGCCTTCTCCTTCCTTATCAACAACCCCCACACTCAGGAACTGGAAATTGAGGTATTCTATAAGGAACCACACCAAAAGCATGAATGTTGAAGTTGGCATGAAATGGAAATTGCGCTAGTTTTTTATCCTATTGCGTAGTATATTAAAGTAAAACGGCTTCTCAAAAAAAAAAAAAAAAATGGCTGGGACTTGATTTTGCCCATCAGGAATTTATTGAATCGTTGTATCATTGTGGTTTGCTATTGCTATGATCTCATGTGAGTGACAGGATGTCCCGCCCTTGCGCCAGTAAACATGTTAAACATCAGAGAAAAGAAGAGATGTCACTGCAAGTGGGAGTGGAAATTATTTTTATTAAAGATTACGAGGCCACATTCATAAAAAATTTTTACAATGGTGTGCATGGATAAAACATTTATAATAAATCCCACAATATTCCATAACAATAATAATCATCCATTTTGATTTCATGGTGTCTTTATGAAATTAATACTTTTATTCAGCAAGGAAATATGAATGTGATCATAGACATACAATCCTCAAAAAGAGACACAAATTTTAACACAAACAGTGTTTTGTATTTGTCAAATGACATGTATAGATGTTGTTTGTGTGTCTCAGGTGAGGGATAGTAAGCACAAGTGCTCTCTGGGTAGTGTGCGGGTGGCACTTGGTTCTCTCCTGAAGGAGGTGGACATGACGCTAAATCAGCAGTTCCCCCTGCAGAACTCTGGCCCCAACAGCACCCTCAAACTCAAAATGGCTCTCAGGGTTGGTGTGTCTGTGTGCGATTATTAGAATTTTTTTGTATGTTTCATTCAGCACTTCAATACATTTTGTCCATATAAATATGTTTTTGTGTTAACAGGTCCTCTGTTTGGAAAAGGAGGTCACATCCAGCCAACCATCATCTGTCCGAGTCAGACACAGTAGTCAGAATAACACTTTCGTGTCCCCACAATCTCAAACAGCAACTAGCACCAGCAACTCCACAGTCATCCAGCCGTCACACAACCCACCATGTACCCCTCCACCAGACACCCCTCAAGGGAAAAGAGGATCGGATGGCTCCCCGGTGCGGCTTGCGGAGGTAGGCCGCAGTGTTTCCAGTCTAGTGATAAGCACCTCGCACAAGCATCAGACTCACAGAGACTCTACTCCTAGTCTGGCCTCTGACATTTCACTGCCCTGTGCCACAATGGAACTGCAGCAGCGGTTACAGCAGCTACAAAAGTGAGTCTGTGTCCATGTCATATGACACACTGATTCCCTATATGCAGAAGTCACGTTTGCGGTTTGCTTTTTTTCTTGTCAATGCAATTACATTTTGTTAGAAGTCACACTGCTATTTTCTGTTGTGTATGAGAAACACCAAAAGCCAAATGTGTCACAACAGCAGTACCCCGTTCATTGAGAAACATTTATCTGCACGGCCCAATGAACAACACGGCATGACTTACTGGATAGCACTGAGCAGATTGGTCTCTACTGAGGCGGCCAAACAATTTGAACAGTGAAGCAGTGAAAAGTGTGACACGGCCCATTTGTATTTGTCACTGATTCCCTTTTACAAACGCCTATGGCATCCCAAATAGCTCAGCTAGTTGAAACTGTATTTCACTAACTGGAGTATTTTAGCAGTAGTTTTGCATATTTATACTAAATGTAATGAAATTGTTCAAATAAATCACAGTTCAAAACTTTTTTTTTTTCAAAATAAATAATTTATTTAACAAGGATCCATTTCATTGATCAAAAGTGACAGTTACAAATGAAAAAAGTTACAGAATGTTACAAAATGTTTATATTACAAAAAACTTTTTTTCTTTCTATGCATCAAAGAATCCTGATTTCTGAAGGATCATGTGACACTGAAGACTGTTGTAATAGCTGCTAAAAGCCTATTATTATTTGCCATAAATTCTGTTGTTTTTATTACAAACTGTACTTACATCTAACTGGTAATGAGGAGCTATGCATCGTTTTACCTGTTGATTGTGAAAAGTGGCTGTTAAATAACAGAATATATCCAGGTTGTGTGAGTTAAGAGGAATATAATTTTATAGTTATAATTCAAAAAGTACTTCAAATATTTTAAGTCAATTTAATTTGGAATGATGTGCATCAAGGAAGTCATGCAAAATAAGATCAGGAACATGCATTATGAAAGGAAATATAGTCATGTTAACGTTAAGAAATTGTTAGAAGAAAAACTTAGTCCCACACTCTGTCAGATGAGCATGCTGTTTCTCTGTTACAGCGGCTCTGGGCTGAGCCAGTATCCGCTTGGTGAAGTCCAGCTCACTATTCGACACAGCTCACAAAGGAATAAACTTATTGTAGTGGTTCATGCCTGCAGGTAACTTTCATACCAAAAATCAGTCCTCCTTTCTGTTTTTTAGTACCACTTCCAATCATTTTGTTTTGTGTTATTTATTTATTTTACACTGAACATGTACAGTATATTAGTGAGGTATTTTTTATTTATTTTTTTTGCCAGGTGATCAGTGGTTAACTCTTTTGAGCAGGGCTTTTTTGCTCACCTGCCACTGTGGCTAGTGGTTTTTCAAAGTTATAGCCACTCCGCATTTTCACTGGCCACAATTTTGACATCGATACCATAGGGAAAAACTGCCATATAGATATTTTTTATATTATCTCATCATTTGGCAGCCGGTATATTAGGCTGCTGTTGCTTTAAGACATGACTCACGATCTGTCAGTATCGAAAAATCTATATTTTTGACAACATTAGATTGCACTTAGTTTATTATTTCAGATGCCTTTTTAAAAGACTACAATTGAAAAAATTATATTAGGCCTATATAAAATTCAGTCCGCCAAAGTGGCTAGTAGGAGTGACTGCGTTACACGCCACTGCTGAAATCCATTTGGCGGTATTGGCGGGTGTTAATGTCAAGCCCTGCTCTTGAGTATTAAAAACAGTGGGTCGCATTCATGAAACAGGAGCAGAACGAATTTGTGTGTAAATCGTGTGTAAAGTGGTTCTGGCCTAAATTTTCGGATTCATTAAAATGTTCGTATTTTCCAAATGTTAGTTGGTGCGAAAGAAACCTACACCTGCTCCCAGCCACGCGTAAATAGTGCGTTTAACATCCGAACGTTTTGCTCATTAATAAGGCTGCATTTTAATTCACCTTAATCGGGTACATATTTACACAGCATTTTGAAAAAAATATTATATATAGTAATTACATACGGTTTTTCTTTTTACTTTTATTATGAGAGCCAGTAATAGCATCTGCAAACGGAACACAAGTCCGCGAGTCACAAGCGTTACAGTCAAGCTTCATGTCGAACCCTTTTCTTTTCACTTCTGGGACTGTTCGATTAACAGATGAAACTCCATTAACTGCATCTGTAATATGCTGCCAAGCTTCCTTTTTTTTTAGGACCTGATACGCCACTATGTACGCTTGAAAATAAAATGTGGCGTTTTGAATGAACTTCTGATAATAAAACTTCAATTTCTGCATCTGAGAAATTTCTCTTTTTCATTCGCTTTTGAGAAAACATGTTGAAATCCTTCGTTTGGTGTCATAATATGATGCCCATATATAGTTGTCAGTCGGATTTAATGGGCGAGATTTATGGTAATTGAGAATGAGTGTGCACGCGCGTCCCATTTACGACTGATTGGAATTCATTAACACACACACACATTTCACTATCACATCTGACGTTTACGAAGTATTTGTGAATCAGGAGAAGAGTTTTCGGGAAGGTCTCTTTACGCGCAAATCACTCACATATTTACTCGTATATTTACGAATGTTTCATGAATGAGACCCAGTGTGTGCAAATGGGGGACACGTTTTTGCATTTGTATGTTTAAATTTGTATAAATGTGACAAAACGGGTCTCTGTGAAAATACTTCTCTTGCTTTTATGTAAATATGTGTTTCCATGTGTCATAATCACAGAAACCTCATAGCACTGACCAGAGATGGCTCAGACCCATACATCCGCCTGTACCTGTTACCAGACAAGAGCCGGAGTGGCCGCAGAAAAACCAGTACACTCAAGAAGACGCTCAACCCTGTCTATGACCACTCGTAAGAAACTCACTGAACACACAGTCAGACACAAGACCAAGAGTACCAACCAACAAACCTCAAATTATATTCTTCATAATAATTGGTACAAAAGCCCTTTTGAAAAAGAAGTACACATTTTTTAAACATGTAACATATTATGGAAATAACACTGAAGGAATATACTTAAAGTGTGACATAAATGTTAAGTTTTGTACTCATTGTAATGATAAAGTTGCAATTTAGTACATTTAAAATATATTAACTTTAAATGTAATATCGAATAACTCTACAGTTACAGTATAACTATCACTTTGCATGTGCTTTAGTCAACACATACATAAAATAAGTGTCCTTCTTTTAGGGGCTGTTTACACGATACCATTTTCAACTAAAAACTGAAGACTTTTTATGCGTTTTGGCCATTTATTTACACGACAACAGTGTTTTCGTAGCCTGAAATCGCAAACTTCAAATCAAAGTGACCGTTTTTGAAAACGACACCCATGTAATTTAGTTTTAATTTTAGTTTAGTTTAGTCACCTATGTGTAAACTACAAAAACACAAATCTGTGAAAACAGTGACGTAATGCACATGCGTATTACGTGTTTGGTCTATAGTTTAGTCTCTTTTTTTTTGCAAATGAAAGGATACAGATATTAACAATAAGAAATAAGGGAGGACATACAGACATCATCACAAGTGGTTATAAGAATTACACAAATCAACTCAGTATAACATTTTGTCATCATGAAAAATTAAAGGTTCTTTACAACAGACTCAAGGATATATTTTTGAAGCCTTTGTGTATAAGACTTTATATCAGAGGAGAACTATCTAAAATTGGGATTACAGTGAATGTTTCTAGCTTATAAAGATGAAATTTACCCAGAAGACAAAGTAATAATACAGTATTATCAACATTAACATCCTTAGAATGAAAATTGGACCAAAAAAAAGGATAGATTATGTAATTTGTGACTATAAGCATGTGTATTCGGCTTCAGTGCACTGTAGTAAAAGAATGTGCGCAGTCTTTCTTGACCAAGTGACACTGCCAACTACTTGTCTGGCATACATAATAAAGCGTTATTAGCCGTTTTCGCAGATCCGTGTGAACGGGGATTGTTTTGATAACGTTGTCATCTGTACAAAGAACAAACTTTTCCATTTTTAGCACATCATTATGTAAATGTACCCTAAAACACAACAAAAAATAATAAAACATTAAAACATATTTCATTGATATATTATCTGCAAGTAGTTTTTTTTAAATGCTTTTAAAATTTGAAGTACACAACAAATGCATTATAGCACACTTATATATTAAACACACTTATTTTTAATCACAACCCATGTGTCACATCTAGCTCTGATTAGTAGCGTTGTCATACGTCTACCTGTGTTCTTTTCAATTGACAAGTGCCAGTTTTGATAAATCAATTAAACTGACTTTTTTGAACTTGACAAACATTTTAAGATGTTTCTTTAGCTTGACGCTGTACTTTAATAATCTTTCTTTTTAATGTGCAATATTGCGTAAGGTGGTAACAAGGTGATTTTAAAGGCAGTTCATGAGGAAATTCGGAGGCGACCATATTACAGTGATTTTTTTTTTTCTAACTTTTGCTAATAGTATTTATTTATTACTGCACTCTTGTTCGCATGTAAAACCTAAAGCGGTTACAGACACAGTGACTTCAACTCATTGAAACGACATTCAAATTAGAAGAGCACCCACCAAATTCAAACTCATATCTGCTGTTTATCTTGCTGTATGCATTTGGATGACATTCCTTTTCATATTAAATCCATTGCAGAGCTTCTTACTGGACAGATTTAGCTAACTGTTTTACCGTCCAAACCAAGTCAATCAAGGCTTTAACATATATGATGCAACTGCCCATGTTTCTGAGAAATTTTCTTTTCATGTAGTTCCATAAGTTTATTGATTCCAGTTGTATGTGCATATTCAAGTGCACCAATAACAGTAGTAAGTTTCAGTCTCTTGTTTTGTTGCTTTTGTCAGCTTTGAGTTCAGTGTGTCTATAGTGGAACTGCACAGGAGGACACTTGATGTTGCTGTGAAGAATGGAGGAGGACTGCTGTCCAAACACAAAGTGCTACTGGGCAAGGTAAAGACCCTGACACATTCACTATTCCTACTTTTTCTCATTTTGTTGATCATTGGATTTTTATGGAGGCTTGCAAATGTCTTTGTCACAGGCACTTGTGGACTTGGCAAGTGAAGACATTTCTAAAGGATGGACTCAATGGTATGATTCTCATTCATTCATACTGTCACTCCTGTACATGTGCTTTTACTCGATTATAAAGGTTTCCTTTTTCTATCAGGTATCAACTGACTGAGGATGGATCAAAGAAGATAATTCAGATGTAGTGGTCCGTACAAGAAGGCAGGAAAGAATGAAACGGGCGGATAACTGGGACATGTCACAGCCCGCACAGGATAACATAGAATCTTTAGTAGCAGAAGAGCAGCGTTGGACTAACTAAACCAGGCTACTTCTACTGGGATTTACACTGGCCTACAAAGTCTCTCTCTTATCATTTAATTCAGTCTATCTTATTAGTGTTTGCACACAGTTTTTCTCTCTCCAGTAGATAAAACTGGTTACCCACAAAGTCAATCTATAAAACAACAGAAACAACAAAAAACTCATTTAGATTTATGAATACACTCTTTTTATTGTATTTAAGGTATTTTGATAATATTCTGAAACTTTTGGCTTCTAAATTTTTAATGCTACATTTTGTAAACTATTAGAATCACAACAGAAAAAAAATATGTTGCTGGAAAGGCAGACATGTTACTTTAACATTGTTATTTGTGTGTCAGCATATTACACAAAACACATGGCCAAAGAAGTATAGGGTCACATTTGCAAAAGAAAAACACTACACATGTATATATGTATGTATGAACACATTTTCCCCCCTGGATTTTATGCTGCTGTTTTTTTTTACCACATGTGGTAAAAGAAATTGTAAAAGTTATTTTCAGCTCTTCATAAATGATCCATTGATAATACTTTATTTTAAAAGTATTTCACTGTTTCCTGTTGCACAGCACAAAATGAAAAGCCTGTACAGAAATGTTTGATACCCATTTTGTTTGCAAGAGTTTTATCAGGTTAAGCAAAATACTGTATGTTACGTTTGTAAGTAGATTGATAGCTTGATTACAAAGTGTTTTGCTCATGGATTGTTTAAAGACTGTGAATTGGCTGTTGCTGTGATTTCCAGCCTTACTCTTCTCTATGCATCATGCATGATATCATTGAAATATGAAAATCAATTTGTATCACTGAACTTGTCATTTGGATTTGTGCACTTAGACATTTTTTTGATCCAATCCCCTGGTTTCACAGACAAGGTTTAAGCTAGTCCCAGACTAAAGTACATGTTTGAGCTGTTTTAACTGAAAGCAACTTGCACTGACATATCTTAAAATATATCAGTGTCATTGTTTTGTCACATTTTTTTGGTTTTTTTTTTTGGCACATTTATAAAAGCTACTAAAATGCCCTTATTGAACTAAGGCCTAATCCTGGCTTAGTCTAAGCCTTGTCTGTGAAACCGGGCCTTGAGTATTTGCCCAGTCTCATATCATGTCAGAGACTATTTCAGAAGTGTGCATGAGGAATTTCTTCCTTTTGGGTTTTTCTGCCCAGTTTCATCATGTTTTTTATGGTGTAGGTAAATGTACCATTTTATCACTCTGGGTGTGCAAGCCCCAACCCCACCCTTTCAGAGTTACAGAGCCTAAATTCATTTTATTATATTAATATTGTTTCAACAGTTATTTTAATTTAGTCTCTCTTCATACATTTGTTTTTGATGGTATGTTTTAACAAGGTTATGTGGAAGGTATTGAAGCAACCTAATAAAAGATAATGCTCAACATTTTGGCCCTGTTTTAGGTTCAGCAATACTCAATTATTGAATGTGGTAATGATATGGATACCACAGTGGGGCAGTCGTGGTTAGAGAGTCGGACTTGTAACCCAAAGGCTGTGGGTTCAATTCTCAGAAGGCAGGAAATGACTGAGGTGCCCTAGAGCAGTGGTTCTCAATTCCAGTCCTCGGGACGCGCTGCTCTGCACATTTTGTATGTCTCCCTTATTTAACACGCCTGAACCAGATCATCAGCTCATTAGGAGAGACTCCATGAACTGAACTGAGTGTGTCAGATAAGAGAGACATACAAAATGTGCAGAGCAAGGGGTCCCGATGACTGGAATTGAGAACCACTGCCCTAGAGCAAGGCACCTAACCCCCAGTGTCCACGGTTTGCAGTGTGTGTGTGTTTACTACTCATTAGTAATTACTCCTAATGTGTGTAACTGGTATGGGTTAAATGCAGAGGACTAATTCTGAGTATGGGTTACCATACTTGGCCAGTTGGCCGAGATGGTCCTCACTGCAGAACACGAAATCCAGGAAATCCTCCCACCTTACATAAACCTAAACCTACCCATCTCCACCCCCTGATCCCTAAACCCACCCCTAAACCTACCCATCTCCACCTCCTGGTCCCTAAACCCACCCATCTCAACCCCCTGGTCCCTAAACCTACCAATCTCCACCCCTTAGATCTGGATCCAACTCCGCCCCCTGGATCTCGTGTACTGCAGTGAGGTGCTACTGGGTTGCCCTGCACTTCACTTCATAAAGAGCTATATTTTCTTATAACTACAATCTGATGGCAGTTTGCTTGGCTTGGTAGTGCAAAAATAGAGAGAACAGATTTTAAAGTTGGTTTATTTTTTTATAAAAACATTTTCCTATAACAGAAAAGTAGTAAGCATGTAATTACAATAAATCCCAGAGTAACTTTACCTTTGTGCCTTTTATTGGGGGCTTAACATACGACGTGCTTTTGGCGCCAGCTGGTGGACATTAACTTAGTTGTTGTAGATTTTAGAGTAGGCTGGTGACATAACTCAGCTGACGTTGTGAAATAGTAGTTAGCGTCTGAAGCATTTTTAGAATTATAAATATTAATACAGAAGATAGATAGGGTTTTAGCATAGAGATGAAGATCGCGCGGGAATCCAGTACATTAAGCCCGTTCATCTCCACAACAGCAGATGGCACTGTCTCATCGGCACGACGAGGACGAAAAACAATACGCCTGCCTGACGTCATGACGCTTCTTTAACTTTGAGCGGGGAAATATTGAAACGGACTGAGCGGTTCTCTGAAGATCTTCTGTATGTAAACAAACTTTTTTTTTTACGGAAAATGTATATTTACTATGTGCTGATATAGTAGAAATAATGTTGTGCATATACAAAACTAAAGCTTTAACTTAACGTTACCTGTCGTCAGTTTTACTTTGGTTTGACATGTAAGTTAATGTTAGGAGAAATAAACTGTAACGTTACATTGATACTTAGCAGCTAACGTTATGCTATTGCGTAACTTACATAACTGTAACGTTAGCCTTGCCCTGTGCACGGGTAACGTTATTAACATAAACTTAAAGATCAGTGTTACTCACGGTAACGTTATGTAGTAAGTGCTTCTGTTCTGTCTTATTGGTTTTTCAGCGAAATGTCGAAACGAAAGCAGTTTCTGGAATCGGTCCATCATGAGCACGTCCAAGATTTTCTGAACTTCATCAGATTACATGTGAGTCATGTTTTCAACGCTCGCTGTCAGTGTCACAGAATAAGTTCTTTTTGAAAGTATGCCTAGGTTTACTTGTTTTTCACTAGAGATTGTACATTAGTTTAATGTGCATTACTTTATGTAAATGACACTGGATACATGTTTGAAATTTGAGAGCAAAATAACAAACAAGACCTTTCTGACTAACGTTAATGATGCAGTTATTTTTTAAGTATAAAGACGATGTTAACATTCAGAATAAAGAAGGAAAGTCTAACGTTACATAAGTGAGTCTTCAGAACTAGCAGTGAAATCAGGGATTCAGAAAGAGCTGAAAAAGCCCAGTGTTTATTATATAGAAGGTCATTGCGTTCACTGCTGTTTGTGTTGCAGAAAGATGGAGCAGATCCATTTGACCTGGCCGAGGTTTTGGCGGAGCTGCAGAGGAGTCAGAGGCAGGAGCTGTGGGAGAGACAGCTGAAGTTACTGCAGCACAGTCTCACTGCTCACCCTGCAGAGCGCTGGATCACTGGGGCTGAGGAGGACGCGGGCGACATGGAGGTGGAGATCTCTGAGGAACAGGTCAGGCAGCTAATGTTTCGTAAGACACAGAAAACCAAGAGCTTTTTGGTAACATGTCAAAATGACGGTGAACGTGACACGGTGAACACCTTTGTTGGTCCTGGAAAAACATTTAAATCAACCAATCAGATTTGAAGGACAGGTTTTCAGTTAATGTCAAGATGCTTCTACGTTAGTGTTTTTCACCTATCATTTCCTTCTGATTTTAGGGATAACTTGTGGGTAGGGTTAGGTTTAGGGGTGGGATAGGATTAGGAATACATTTTCAGAGAGGAATGTTGTTCCAGGATCAACAAAATATGTTGACCCAGGAACATGTCTGTCTTGGCAAAATCACTGTGATAAAAAATTACAGGTAGTTCGTTGTTCATGTTTCCTTTCAGATACAAACCATGGCAGTAATAGAGGGTGTCACCATTGTGTCTACAGTCTCTGTAGACATTTTGCAGGAAAATGACACTTATACTTCCCTTCTCAACTGTGCCCAGATGCTAAACTGTAAGTACCTATATGCCTTGTTTCACAGACAGGGCTTAGATTAAGCCAAGATTAGGCCTTAGTTCTATTAGACATTTAATTAGCTTTTATAAATGTGCTTTAGAAAAAAAACATCACTGGTGCACATCTTGAGATAAAACAATGACGGTGACATATTTTAAGATATGTCAGTGCAAGTTGCTTTCAGTTAAAACAGCTCAAACATGCATTTTATTCTGGGACTAGCTTAAACCTTGTCTGCGAAACCGGGGGATAGTACAACTCTTTAGGCGTCTAGTCATTAGAAAATCATTTTTGATAAAATAATAGTTTTTATTGTCACTTTTTAACAATTTAAAGTGTCCTTGATGAATAGAAGTATTTCTTTAAAACAAGGGGGTGTTATAGATTAAAGACAAATAGTTTCAGGTTTGATCTTATTTTTCATAATTGTCATTTTCCCATCACCATTAAACACTTAAAAATGAAATGTTCATTTTTATGTATTTCCTCCCATGTTGTCTTTTTCTCCAGGTATAGAGAGTGCTTTGCCACTGTCACACACCCCCCTCCAGCAGGCTATTCATTGGCTGTTTGAGTGCTGGTGGAGGCAGGATCTAAAAGGAAAAGAGGAGCTTGGTTGGACTGCTTTCCTTGTCTGTTTGGAGAACACTGTTACACTTGAGAAACCGGTACTAGAATTGCTTTATATGCATTATTAACAGATATGACATTATTATATTAACATGTGTATCATTTTATTGATATCATTTTCTGTAGATGAGCAGTGTTGATGCTTTTTGGGTATGTTCCCAGGTCAGTGAGCTCAGAAGGCTCTGCACTCTTCGAGAGGTGCTTCTCAGTGTGGACTTTGCATCTGAAAGAGGTCAGCAGGTCATTGATCCACTGCTCCAGTGCTTCTTCAGGGCCTCTCATATCAAACAAGAAGAGGTTTGTGTATATGTGTTTGTGGGCTCATGAGTTTGAGACATTATTTTCTACAGGAGATCATTTTATATAACTCTGTTTATTGCTCATTTTTCAGGGGAAACGGTTCCTTGCCTTCCTTTTTTCTTGGAACGACCACTTCATTCGGATGATTCATGAAACTATTAAGAATCAGCTGCCGTTTTTCCCAAAGTATTTCATACACTCATGACCTCTTGTTTTATAATGCTAAAAAAAGTACTCAGTATTTTTTTATGTGACGGTTCTGTAATAACCTTCCCATATTTATCAGACAAACAATATTAGAGTGGTGTCTGCAGACTGTTTGATCTGCTGTTTCTTTTGATCTTCGTGGTTCTTCTTTTTTTTTTTTACGCTATACCTGCAGAACTCTGTCTGTTCATGTGGCTGAGATTTACTTCAGAGCATGGAGGAAAGCATCAGGTCCTTCTCTGGAGGAGATTGAGTCCACCTGCATCCAGGACTTAATGCAGCATGCTCTGTTGCTGCACAGAAACTCACCTGTACACAGCAAAGTTAGACAGGTCAGAAACCACATATACTCTTTATTACATTGAAGTAGATCATTCAATTTAGGTTGTGAACTTATGAATGTTCAAAAGTTTGGGGTCAGTAAAATGTTTTAATGTTTTTGAAAGAAGTCTCTTATGCTCAAGGCTGCATTTATTTGATCAATATCATTAATATTAGTGTATTATATAATTTTACGTTTTATTAAAATAACTTTCATTTAATGTATTTTAAAATATCATTTATTCCTGTAATTAGACCTGGGTGGACATTGATTTCTCAATTTCAGTTGATCTTTATTTTGATGAACCAAATTTGATTTTTAAATCCCAAGATCGATCTTTTAGTCTATGTTGTTTTCAGTTATTTGTTGCACACATCTCATCCATAAATTGCAATAAGCTTTGTGCTTTGTTACTTTTGATATGAAACAAAATCTCAGCTGTCAATTTTATCACAATAAATCATCGTTTTGGCGCTCTTAGCTTGATTGATCAAACAAGTTTTTATTTGATCGCTGATTATGATTATTTCTTTGAACTTTAACCAACAATTTTGATTGTAGCTTTTAATATTATTGTAATGTACCAACTGACAGAGTTCCCTGTATAGTTTACAACTTTAGCTGAACAAGATTTTTTTCTTTAAGAAAAATTGACATACTGTACCTGAATTGAATCGAATCGAGATCAGAATCAAATCAAATCAAGAGCTTATGAATCTGAATCTATCTGTGAATTTTCAGCATCATTACTCCAGTCTCTGGTGTCTCATGATCCTTCAGAAATCATTCTAAAATCATGTGGTGCTCAAGAAACATTTATTATTATTATCAATATTGAAAACAGTTGTGCTGCTTAATATTTTTCTGTAAATAATTTTAAATGTCTTTGCTGTCACTGTTTGATAAATAATGTCCTTGCTAAATAAAAGTATGTCTTACTCCAAACTTTTGAACGGCAGTGTAAGTGAATATGCTTTGCCTTGCCTTATGTTCATGATATATTGCTAAATTTGTGCTGGTGCCATTGGAAGGATTCTGAAAATGACAGAAATAAAAATCAGAAGGTTAATTTGATACAGGGAAGATTTGACAACTAGAAGATATAAATTAGTGATCTGAATTTGAAACAATTCTTCACTGTAAATAAAAATTGTCACTGTCTCTCTATGTAGGTCCTTACTTATTTCCACAAGCAGAAGTTTCGCGAGGGAATCGATGAGATGCTGCACAGACTTTACAAGCCAATTCTGTGGAAAGCATTAAAGGTAGATCAAAAAGTAGTTGACACTGTGTTGTTTTATTGTTATTTTGTTTTAAATATGCTATTCTTTGAGTTAAAGCCTAAAGTTAATGAATTAATGCCTCAATGAAATATATCACCTTGTTCATTTGGACATGTTTCTAATAATTTTAAACAGGCCACTAATGCTGAGGTTCGTGCCAATGCCACACTGCTCTTTACTGAGGCCTTTCCCATTCATGACCCCAACATGAGCAGTGAGATGGTTGACCAGGCTGTTCAGAATCAACTCAATTTACTGTTTGTATGTCAACAGCTGATTCCATTTTGCATTGTTATGCATTATTGATATTTTGCAATATTCAAGGATTTATGTGAAGGGTTCAATGTGTGCAAATTGAGTGCAACAGGCCCCACACACTTTTTCAGCGGCTTTGGTTCCGGCAGAATTTTTCCATATGGATTTTAAGAGTTGTAAGCCATGAACCAAACCAACCAGCGATGAAGTTAATCACAGTATTACAAACTTTAATTTGAAGCAAATAAGTTTTTAAAAATCGGACACAAACATACCTTTAGTGAGGGGAAAGAACTACATTCTCAAGAAGCATTGTGAATGACAAATTAAAAACATGGAGAAATATAAAACTATTGATTTCAAGAATGTAGTTGATTATATATAGAAACAATATATTTTACATTTTGTTGCAAAAAAAAAAAAATATATATATTTATATATGTACATGTGTGTGCGTGTATATGTGTATATATATGAAGAGTTCAGATGCAAAAGCCTCTAAATGCCATCTGAAATTTTCTTATAGAATAATAATTTTTATCAAGCTTGTATATTTAAGTTCAGTAATTTCACTTAAAGGACAATTAATAGGTAATCTTCATTGCCATTTAAGTGAAATTATTGAATTTAAATATACGAGCTTGATAAAAATTATTATTCTATAAGAAAATTTCAGATGGCATTTAGAGGCTTTTGCATCTGAACTCTTCATATATATGTACACACACATATACATATACAGTCAACCCAAAAAATATTCAGACACCAGATATTATATTTTTTTATATATTTTTTTACTAGTGGGTGCAGGACACTATAGTTAATTTATGTAAGTGAGGATAGCAAAATAAAGTAAACTGTGACATATTATACACAAAAAGTGGACTACCAGTAAAATGTATAAAATTTGGGACCGAAAATTATTCATAACCATTACTATTTTTAATGTTTTTGAAAGAAGTCTCCTATGCTCACCAAATCTGCATTTATTTGATAAAAACTACAGAAAAACTATAATATTGTGAAATATCATTACAGTTTAAAATAATGGTTTTCTATTTGAATATACTTTAAAATATAATTTATTTATGTGATGCAAAGCTGCATTTTCAGCATCATTATTCCAATCTTCAGTCACGTGATCCTTCAGAAATCATTCTAACATGCTGATTTATTATCAATGTTGGAAACAGTTGTGCTGCTTAATTTTTTTGAGATACTTGTTACCTGTGATACTTTTTTCAGGATTCTTTGATGAATAAAAAAAAGAAAAAAGAACAGCATTTATTTAATATATATCTTTTCTAACAATATACACTACCGTTCAAAAGTTTGGGATCAGTAATTCTTTTCTTAATTTGAAAGAAATGTATAATTTTATTCAGCAAGGATGTGTTAAATTGATTTTTTTTAAAAGTGATAAAGATTTGTAGTGTTAGAAAGATTTCTATTTTGAATAAATGCTGTTCTTTTTAACTTTTTATTCATCAATAAATCTCAAAAAAGTATCACAGGTTATAAAAAATAATAAAATATTCAGCAATGATAATAAATCAGCATATTAGAATGATTTCTGAAGGATCATGTGACACTGAAGACTGGAGTAATGGCTGATGAAAATTCAGTTTTGCATCATTGAAAGCCATTATTTTAAATTGTTATAATATTTCACAATATGACTGTTTTTTTCTGTATTTTTCAATATTCAAATGCAGCCTTGATGAGCATAAGAGACTTATAAAACATAAAAATAGTAATGTTTCCAAACTTATATATATATATTGTACTGTACTGTATGTATGTGTATATACATACATACACAAACTACTTAAATATTTCTATATATGTGTGTTTGTGTGTATATTATATACATATATATATATATATACACACACACACACACACACACACACACACACACATACATAGATAGATAGATAGATAGATAGATAGATAGATAGATAGAAATATTTAATTAGTTAAGGAGCGTAGGAAGACTAACCTTTGTTCTTTTAGATTCTCTCTGATTGGTGGGGCTTTCTTTGCAATTACTGTATCATGGTTAATGTAGATTTTCACAAGGAATTCCACTGTTAAACATGATAAAAAATAAATAAAAAAAAGTTGAAATAATGTAGTCTAATTGCTTAAAAAACACAACAACCTGAGAATGGTCTGTCTTTAACGCTTTAGAAGTTATTGTTAAAATCAATTCCCCTGTGGAGAAAATAAATAGGATTTTTACTGCTAGAACCCGACTGTTGCACTCAATAGCAGTCATCAAAAAATATATCACTAACTTATATCGCTATCAAATTGTCTCTTTGTGTCTCTATAGGCTCTCCTCGATGACCCCCAGCCCCTTGTGCGCTCATCAGCAGTGCTCGGAGTTTGTTCTGTTCTGGCTCGTTGCTGGGAGGTCATACCCTCCACGGTCATCACTGACCTCCTGGAGAAGCTCATCCTGCAGCAGGCTAATGACACAAGCTCTCCAGATGTCCGCTGCTCCGTCTTCATGGTAAAACCCCTGACTGTCTCTCAGTCACTTGAGAAAAGTGATCAGAGAGAGAGATGGGGAGCAATTGCTCGGCATCTTTCCAGTTTTGCAGTAAAATGAAATTTAAAGCCATTTACAGCTCGAGGAAGGACTCTGTCTTCTGCTCTGTGATTTCAGTATAATTTGTTCGTTTAAGAGCTTCAAATTAAAAGGCTTTTTAGGGGGAATGGGCATACCCAATCATTAATTTATAGTTCAGAGGTTAGCAGTGCTTACAAAATCATTTTAACCTGAAAGTTAAGTTAAATTAATATGTTCACAATTCATTTGATCTTTTGTTCTTATAATGTTCAGGGACATAATTATAGTTTTAAATATCTTTGCGGCAGTTAAATACTAGCTTTAATTTTTGTGTAATGAGATGGAGAACTCAGCATGGTCTATATATTTTTCATCCTCATTTTTTGTGCATGACTAAGCCTTATTATAGCCTGTTTGTTTGCTCTGCAGTGCATGTCTATAATTTTGGATAACAGTTTAAGCCATCCACTCATGGAAAAACTGTTGCCTGCATTGAAGAGTAGCCTCCATGACAGCTCTGAAAAGGTGCGTGTTGCCTTTGTGGGCATGCTCCTCAAGATCAAGGGTGTACGGGCAGCCAAGGTAAGAGTTTACACCAAAATGTGTTTTATTGATATTATATGTCACATCGTTTGATCTCTCACTAAATATGATGCCTTTAATTGTGTTAAAAATGTTCATTTAAACAAAATATTTGTGTATTCATTTATGCCTATTCTTTCACTCCTTGTTATTCTACAGTTTTGGAAAGTTTGTTCCCTGGAGCACCTGCTGGCTCGATTGGAGATGGACTCTCCTCCTGTCTCTAAGCGAATTGTCAATCTCCTGTTTAACTCATTCTTTCCAGTCAACCAACCAGAGACTGTCTGGTGTGAGCGATGCGTCACCCTGATTCAGACAAACCCTGGAGCGGCTCGCAAATTTTACCAGCATGCCTATCTGTACACAGCTCCTGCTAATATAGGTTAGATTGCTTTAGATACCCCAGTAAGCTTTCTTAATGTAAATTCTGTTTTAATATTGTGTGTTGTGTTGTGTTGTGTTGTGTTGTGTTGTGTTGTGTTACAAGGGTTTGGTTTTGTCATTTTGAAGCACAGTATGTGTCACTATTAACTCAATGTACTTTTTCTTTGTAGTCAAGCTAATGCTGGTGATCCGAAAATGTCTGAATGTGTGCATTCAAAATGCAGGAGATGATGAATTTGTATCTAGCAATAAAGAAAACAGCACGGTGAGATTTCATATACACTACTGTTTTAAAGTTTGTGGTCAGTACATTTTTTGTTTGTTTTTAAAAGAAGCCTCTTCTCATCGAATACAATATAGTAAAAACAGTAATATTGTGAAGTATTATTACAATTTAAAATAAATGTTTTCTAATTTAATATATTTTAAAATGTATTTTATTCCTGTGATGGTAAAGCTGAATTTTCAGCATCATTACTCCAGTCTTTAGTGTCACATGATCCTTCAGAAATCATTCTAATATGCTGATTTGCTGCTCAAGAAACATTTCTTATTATTATCAATGTTGACAACCGTTGTGCACCTAGATGATTTTGTGGAAACCGTTATACTTTTTTTTTCAGCATTCTATGATGAATAGAAAGTTCAAAAGAACAGCATTTATTTGAAATATATATTTTTTTTATAATGTAAAGGTATTTTTTGTGAATTATCAATTTAATGCATCCTTGCTGAATAAAAGTATTAATTTCTTTAACAAACATTCAAATGACGTACATTTTATATACTCTTTGCAAACTGAATCTTGCTTCCTTTTTACCATAATTTGGACATATATTCTTAAACGAGTAAAAAGGCCTCTCAGAATTTAGATTAAATGTTTTCCACAATACCCTAGACACTGCCGAGCAATGATGGGGAACTTCAAACAGCTATAAATAATAATGCGTATGTTTGTCATTGTCACTAGATGTTGGAGGATGTTCTCTCAGTGCAGGACACTGCCTCCATGGCCAGCCTGCTGGAGATTCTTGTCATTCTGTGGAAAAGTGTTCAGAAATCTCTTATGGCTAACCAAGAGGCCTTCAAGTACACCACGTCAAAATTTGCATCTGTTCTGCCCCAGTATCTAAAAATCTTTCAGGTAAGAGACACATTCACACACAGGGAACCAAAGGGCAATTCCAAGAGCAAAGCTGCACACTGTAATCACATCATTAGAGCTGATGCAATATGGTTGCAACATGAAGCGGTTGTCTATGTATATGTGTGTGTGCAGGAGGAGCGGTGTAAAGCCCCTCTCATTCTTCTAGCCTCTCTACTTCCTGCCACTGCTGTTCCAGCTCTGAGGTTAGTAGGACTCTCCCCTTGAACAACCCCTAAATGCAGCTCACATTGTTAAATGCCCCATTTTAAAGGAATAGGGCAGCCAAAAATGAAAACACATTCTTCGAGAGATTCATTTTCTAAAATGTCATTTTTGGGGAAACTTCCTGCAAAGAACAGTTCGATGAAGAAAAGAGCTTTTCAAAACTTTCTTTCCTGCTGAGTGTCTTAACACAGTCGGCATGGTGTCTCAGCCATCTCCCCAGAACAGCAGGTTGGCTCAAAAGTGAAATGCCAATTCTGATTCCCATTTGATCCGAAAGACGTCCTTTAATGCTGGTGGGATTGAGTGTGTTTTCAAGGCTTTAGAGCGATCTGTAGGACAGTCTGGTTGTACTGCATGATTGTGTGTTCCTCTCTGCAGGAGTAAAGTGATGTCTCACTTGAGGAGTTTGAAAGCGGGCACCGCTGTGACGGCATACAGTCAGTCGGTGGAGTGTCTCTGTAGCTGGGGGCAGATCAGCCATATTGTGGAGCTGATAGAGAACTGGCTTACAGAGGCTGCACCTGTAAAAGAGGTAAATGTTGTTTAAAGTGTCCTTGTCCAGGGCTCTAGACTAACATTTAAGAGCAGTGAATTGCCGAAACCGAATTGCCTCGATACAATTGAGTATCAAAAAATGTCTTGTCGTTCGGTACCAAATTTCTATACCTGAGGGGTTAATCTTGATAACGTCAGTGAATCAATAAGCATGCAGTATGTATGATGTGCCCAAATCAAGTGCTGGTGATTGGCTGTGTCGAGGCATCAAGGAAAAACACTAGTTTACGCCGGCTTGAAGGCAACGACACGCAATGCAATGAATGGCGCAGATGAGCACCGTGTGCGTCGCACGTGCTGTGTAGTAAAGGGAACCGCACGTCTGCGCCATTCATTGACGCAGAACATGCAGGATTTATATTTAAATAGTGCTTTTGCGGTTTAATATTCTCACTTTGACAACATTTCATTTGAGAGAAACTATCATCACATCACAGAAGAAGGTCTACACTACCCTGGAAATCCAGAGTTCTCGCGAGAGCACAATTTGAATTTGCTCAGCGAGTTACTCTGGCATTGAGTAATGATGCTCATTAACTATGCCCTTGTAGCCGAGCTGCACCAATCACATCGGTGTATCTGATATAGGTGGGCCAGAGGCGAGCTAAACAGATGACGACAGCGCTAGTGACAGTGAATCACGACAGTGATTGGTCGTAGTGTTATCCAATTGCGTGCAGTGAGATTTTCAAATGCATGCTTGGTGCCGCCCCTCCAGTTGGACGATTTTCATTACTCGATGCCAGACCCTTAATCTTTCAGATTTGGGTCTGGATTTCCAGGCTAGGTCTACTCGGCAACCCGTCAAAATAAAAGTTTGGTTTAACTTAAAGAAACTGCGATAGAAATATATTACTCTTGTACAGTATAATGTACATTATTATTAATACTACAACTACTAATAATAATACAATTATTATTAAAACAAATTTTCTTCCATGTTAACAGTAAACCTGTTGTGTAGCACTTGTTTGCCATAAATATGTAAGGGCTTGTTTAATTTTCATTTGAATAAAAGGTTATTTAAAAGAAAATGTAATGTTTTATACCTTAATAAAAAAAAAATGTATATTTTTTAGAATTTAAACAAAACAAAAAAAGAATTCATAGGGCCCTATTATTGTATACAAATTAATCAATTAAGTTGTTTTTATACATTTAATTAATTAGATATGTTTTTAAATAAACCATTAAAATGGAATATAGACAAAATAAAACAGAAAGCACAGAACTGGGTAAAAATAAAACATTTAAAAATAAAAACCATTAAGAATGTAATTTTTGTTAAACTTTTAATAAATTGCTGTTAATTACAAATGTTTTTTTGTTAATAACATTTAATTTAACCATCCAGAAAAATTTAAATGGGGGAAGAAACGGAATCCAGGAAAATTAAAACGGAATTAACTTACTTAAGTTTGGCTGCATTAACAGTTTAGCTTTCTTGTTTTTTCCCCCCCTCTTCACATTAATGTTACAGCCTCTGCTATAGCATTATCTGTTCATAAAATTGGTATCAAAAAAATTATTGTTCAGGAACCGGTATTGAAGTCATGGTATCGGTATCGAAATCGAAATTTGTATAATGATACCCAGCCCTAGCCACATGTAAAACCACGCAATTGTATGGATTTGCCATGAAAAACAGTAGCCTAAACACATTTAGTATAAATACGAATGCATAAAAACTAAATACTGTAATTATTCAATTACTCCATTAATAAACAGGCTACACATCTACATTAATAATAAAACAAAATTCACTATTAATATTCCACATTTCTGCAACAATACCATGTTTACAGTTAGTGTTGCTACAATAAATCCATTGAAAAGGCTTAGTGTTTCTGCTGTTTTCCGCATCAGTGTGGTTGAGAATGTCAGCACTATTTAATCTGGCTTCAAACCAGTTTAAACCACTGAGACATTTGTGGTTTATATCGGAGAACTCTGCGCCAAACCCGAACGCTTCTCACTGGATCTCACAGCGCTGTTTTTGTGGTCGCGTGATTGAGACCTGTCAGCGTGTAAACGCATTCGCTAAAGCACCGAGCTGATAAATGGTCCATGTAGCCCCGTTCAAACGAGCAGTGCGGTTTCGTTTTGCTTTTGGTGTGTTTCCTGTTTAAGGTTTTTCATACGCAACAGAAATGGCAGCGCTTATCAAATTGGATGTGGAACTAGTGCAACCTCTAACAAAATTCAGTTGCACCTGCAGGAAAAGGTCGCAGTCTAGAGCCCTGTTGTGGGGGTTTATTAGCTGTTTATGGCGCTTTTATATCCTCTATGATCACTCTCTAATCAACAGGGTGATGAAGATACGACGGGCAAAGTGCATTTTGATGGGCTAGAAGAGTCAAAGCCAGATCTGGGCCTGGACTATCTGGATTATCTGCTCCTGCGCCCTAAAACACGAGACTGTCTTCTCACGCTGCCGCTGGATCAGATCAGACAGCTCCAGAAGGCCCTCAACAAATGGAAGGTACCTTAGACATGAGGTTTGATGATTACCATTAGAGAGAATTGGTGCAAGCGTACTCGTATTGCGTGTCGTGTTATTGCTGTCATTAGTTACAAAGTAAACATGGTAATTGCAGGTTTTCAGCAGTCTTGCTTTGAAGATAATGGTGCACGGAGCTGTTTGGCTATATGTCGTGATGTTTTTGCCCTTATTATAATAATAAAAGCACTGTGAGCTTAGAGAAGTATTGTTATGCTCAAGGGAAGTTATTACTGAGGTCTTTAGATATTACATAAACATTTTTTTCTGCCTCTACCTTAGGAAAAGGTAGAGTTTTTTTTTTTTTTTCTTCTTTGGAAAAGTTTCTAGGTTCTTTTTTCTGAACTAAATCCATAATGTACCTTTAATTCAGAACTATTGTTATTGCTATTTTGTATATGTGTCCAGTCGCTGCTGTTCTCCTCTCTGAGTGGATCAGAGGTCAGCGTGGCAGTCATTGAGACCGCGCTGAGAGCTTTTATCTTCCATGGCAGACTCAGTATCCACCTTCAACACAAAGTGAGTATATAGCCATAGCCGTAACCGCATTGCATGAGCTCTTTGAGTCCTTTACACGCCAAACAAAGCAATCATTCACTGAACACACTTAGACAAATGATGTTATTAGGATGTGAAGAGAGGTTTAAGAGAAATAAGTTGTCTCTCAGTACAAACATTGTCAAGCACTGAGGTGACGTGACACAAATCCATTTCAGCAGTTGAAGCAGGTCAGAGGATCTCAAGCCAATACTACTGTTTTGACGTTCTGTGCTGAACTGTGCAAATGGTTTCCATTATAGACATAACTGAGATTTCATGAACTACAGATGCTCTGTAAGCTCACTTTTAGATTGAACAAATAAAACGGTTTCTGCACGTTTCTGATCCTACAGTACCCAGAGGAGCGGGAATTTCTCAAATCCCTGGAGCATTCTGTGTCCTGGGTAGAGAAGAGAGTCCTTCCTTTCCTGGCCAACTCCAGCAGTGAGCAACAGCTGTCTTTAAGCAGGAAGACAGTAGAAGTGAGTGACATGATCAGTGTGAAAGTGACAAATTTATCACTGATATCTCATTTTATTTAATATATGTCAGTAAGATTTTTTTTTTTTCTATTCATCAAGGATCCTAGAAAAAAATTTGCACGGATACTAATCAAAAATACTAAGCAGCACAACTGTAACAACATTGATAAGAATAACAGGGTTCCCACGGGGCCTTGAAATCCTTGAAAGTTTGTGAATCTGAAATAAAAATAAAAATCAAGGCCCTGGAAAGGTTTTGAAAATAAACATACACAGATACAGGTCCTTGAAAGTGCTTGCATTTATTTTCTGCAAGAAGTTTTCTGGAAAAAAACGATATTATTCCCTCCGGTCCGCTAATGTGTTATTTTGCCAACACTACGTGGCCTATGCATACTAGCTTGCTTGTTTTATGTTAGTTACATGCATTTGCCCAAATATTTTATTTAATGTAATGTTTAATTGCTTTGCTTTAAAATAATGTAAACCCATGAGGCAAGAAAAACTTAAAAGCATATTCATATACAAAACTTCTGGTTACATGAGCCTAAGCTCTTTTAAAAAGAAATCCATGCAAAAGTTAATATCAGATCATTTTAGAATACAGTATAGGATGTGCCTAATATTCTTCAGTTTTATGTAAAACAGAAATATGACGAATAGAATATCAGATCTCTGTCATATGGCCAAAAAGAAAAGAAAAAAAAGAAGCAGCTTTTTTGCATAGTTGTGTTTGACACATGAAAACTGTAACAATGCATCTTACAAGGTAACACGATGAGTTTTTGAGTCCTTGAATTAGAGGGTATTGGACCGGGAAAGTCCTTGAAAGGTCCTTGAATTTGAAGTTAACCAAGGTGTGGGAACCCTGGAATAAGAAATGTTTCTTGAGCACCGAATCAGCATACTAAAATGATTTCTGAAGAATTATGTGACACTAAAGACTGGAGTTATAGCTGCTGAAAATTCAACTTTGCATCACAGGCAACAATTTTTTAATATTAAAGGTTGTATCAGTGATTTCAGGCCCCCCAAAAAACTGATCACATTCATCTAATCTTTCCTAACGATCTGCTAGCTGCCCGCCCCATAAGCATGCCGTCAAAAAACCGCGTCTCTGTAGGCAGCCTAGGCTCTGAGATCTGCTCACAAAAACAAGTGGTTTCACCAACCACTCAAAACCAAAACAAATAGTGTTCCAACCAATCACCGACAGGGGGAGGGTGTTGTGAGGTTTTGTGCTCGTGCACGGCTGCACGCGAAGTCGGAGCTGAAGAAGAAGCTGGCTCAAAACCTCACAACACCCTCCCCCTGTCGGTGATTGGTTGGAACACTTTGTTTTGGTTTTGAGTGGTTGGTGAAACCACTTGTTTTTGTGTGCAGATCTCAGAGCCTAGGCTGCCTACAGAGACGCGGTTTTTTGACGGCATGCTTATGGGCCGGGCAGCTAGCGGATCGTTAGGAAAGATTAGATGAATGTGATAAAAAAAAAAAATTTGGGCCTGAAATCACTGATACAACCTTTAATATTAAAAATAGAAGTCATTTATTTTAAATTGTAGAAAAAATAACACGCGAGTCCTAATCCTAAAAATATCCATTGTTTCACAATTTTACAATGAATTGTGCAGAAACATGTTTTTTCATTATATTCCTTTGATTTATTTCTCCTCATTGTCAGAGTTGTTTAACAGTGTGCACGGATGTGCTGCGGGTTTCTGTAGGAGACAGTGATTTCAAAGACCACTTACTGCAGCACATTGCCTCTCTACTGCAGACAGGTGAGTCCTTTAGTATTCATACTAATCCAGGGCCCAGTGATAGTTGCATAAATCTGTCCTTTTTTTTTCTCTTTTTTTTTTGATAAATGTACATTTAATCAAGATGCACTATGTTTGACCCCTTCATGCTAAATTTTACAATAGCATAATGTTTTATTTATCACAATTGTGTCTGTATGTGTGTTCATATAGAGAAAGGATATATATGCACTCCTCATGTGCTCGCTCTGCTTACTGAGGTGGCACTGGGCTGCCTTTCCCATAAGGCTGAGGGGCAGGAAGATCAACTGTTGCTCACTATTCGCATTTTGACCAACATCTTCCAGAAAGTTGTGGAGATCATAGCACATCGACTGCGTAAAGACAAGGAAGAGGGTCAGGAGGTGAGGCCTTTGATAAGAGACATTAAAGTCTTCCTCAAGCACTTTCATTTCTGTATGTGTTTACCAAACCTTTGTGCACATGTACATATTTAAACTGAATTTAGTTCAAATTTGGCTGACATTTTGGCCTGACAAAATTTCTTTCTAACACTTCATTTCAAAATGCCTTTCTGTATGTATGTTTAGCTGTGTTGCTCTTCTGAGGAAGCTCTCCACGAGTTTCTGCTGGTGACTAAGTTTGCAACTGAGAGGTCAGAGTTTATCACAGGAATCTTCTCATCTCTCTGTGCAGCAGTTATTATTGATATCAGCCGCACCTTGCAGAAGGTAAATCCGCTATAATTTATTTTTGTATTGCTGTTAGTGTGATGTTTGGGTGGCATTTCTTCCTTGTCTTTGTAATTGAAACATTTGTTGAGCTCAATGCCATAGCATTTCTTCTTTTTTCTCGGGTGTAATGTTTGACAAAATGACTGAAACAATTTTTTTTGTTCTTGAGACAAAATAAAACCACAAACAGCGTGGAAGAGCTGTCTAAAGCCATGTATAAAAATAAGTTAAAGGATAAAAGAAACCAATTGAGACACTGAAGAATAAATGTAGAAAACAGCAATTTAATATTTCTACATGCAGATCTCTCATGTGGAAGAGGTGCTGACACCAGAGACAGTTAATGACCTTCCACATCTATCGAACACCATACTCAAAGTGATGCTCAGATCTCCTGCTGTTACCAGGTAATATGAAACACCAGCTAGAACTAAAAGCCCTGTATTTTTACTTAAATTGAACATTTCTGATTGATATTCTGGTATGTTCTAGGTTTTTTCTGTCTGAAATGAGCTCCTCTATAGAGTCAGAGGCTATCGATAGTATCACACAATGGGCTGCAGTTACACACATTCTGACCATCATCAAACAATGTGAGTTTTTTTGTTACTCTGGTCATTTTTAAAGGTATAGTTCTAAAAACATTCTAAATATAAATTAAAGCAGAGTCCACACCAAGACTATTATAATAACAACACCAAGAAACAATATTGTTGGAATCACTTTCCGATCGAGGGCTTAAAAACGTTTCTTTCTTCTTCTTTTTTGAGGAAGACAAGACACAAATATCCAACATTCGCTGGTGAAAAATCTCGTAACTATATTGGATTTTTTTTTATTAATGTTAATATAACTACATGCAAGTGTCTGCCCATACATAAAGCCCCAATACTATCTTTGACAACAAGGTGTTTAATCATTTAAAAACTATTCTAACCTTTCTACACTACACTAGTTCTACACTAACCTGCAATTTTCGCTGGTTTAAAAACACCACTCTGGATTTAACCTGCTATGGTAACAGATCCTTGGATAAATTCCTGCGATCCAACAGCTAATGCACATTGCCTTGCGACTCACATAGGATGACTTGACAACTGAGCGTGGGCATTTCACTCACGTTAGATGTGTCAACGTCACATTTGCATTGGCCGTACTATTTGTATTCATGGTTGATTGACTGCCTAATAAAATCTTAAACCGAACGATAAAATAACATTATTTACCGGTTAATGGTCATTTCAAATAAGCGTTTCTGTTAAGAAAATTTTAACTTAATTTCATTTTTATGTTCGTCAAAGGGATAGTTCACCCAAAAATGTTAATTAGCCCATGATTTTTTCACCCTCAAGTCATCCTTGGTGTATATTACATTCTTCTTTCATACGAATACAATCGGAGTTATTAAAAAATGTCCTGGCTCTTCCAAGCTTTATAATGGCAGTGAATTGCTGTTTCTGTTTTGAAGTCCAAAAAAGTGCATCCATCATCATAAAATAACTCCACACGGCTCCGGGTGGTTAATAAAGGCCTTCTGAAGCGAAGCGATGCGTTCGTGTAAGAAAAATATTAATATACAAAACGTTACAAAGTAAAATTCTAGCTTCCGGCACAACTGCAGCACAACACGATATCTTCTGCTGGTGTCAACGCTAATATAGTTATCTTTATAGTAGGGCTGGGAATCGATAAAAAAATTTTACTAATTAATTGCACAATTTGCTGTAATTAATTGCAATTAATTACATTTTCCCCAAGCTTGTAATCATCAATATTTAAACTTAGAATCATCTAATTAAATTAAACAACACAGGAAAAAAAAGGAACAGAAAATAGCCCTATATTAAAATAATATTAAACATCAATATATCAATGTATTATTCTTTTTCAATAATCAATCAATCAATCAACATAATCAATTTAACAGATTAAAAAAATTATTATAATTTTTTTTACTAATTATCAAAATAAAATATAGTCCTTCAAAGCTATTATTACAAAAGCATGTGATCAGAGCAGGTCATTTTACCCCCATCATGGCTATACCAGCTCAGCAAACAGAAGTCTACTGAGAAATTTCACGTTATTTGAGCGGACTTTGCTTTTCCAGTGCGTGATCGGTACATGATTGGAGCGTTTGGGCCGTTAACGACAGAGCAGAACATTGAGCAGAGAGCGCAGCGCGCCGACACACACACACACACACACACACACACACACACACACACGAAACGGAGAGTGCGGCGGCGCACACACGGAGCGGAAAAGACCCGCTCATGAAAGCTGCGCGAGAATGAAACCTGATCGCCGAACACGGAGGGGCGGGACGGCATATTTTCGGGCTTTTCAATAGCAGCCGCAACAGGAAATCATTCAAACGAGGCAAAAAAAAGTGCTGCGTTAATTGCGTAATTTTTTTTTTTACGCATTAAACATCTCAAATTAATCGCAAAGATTAACGCGTTAATTCCCCCAGGCCTACTTTATAGTTATCGTTCTTGGTGTGAATGGGCCTTTACTTGGTTCCAACACCTGAATATTTGTGACCCTGGATCACAAAACCAGTCACATGTCGCACGGGTATATTTGTGGCAATAGCCAAAAATACATTGTATGGGTCAAAATTATAGATTTTTCTTTTATGCCAAAAATCATTAGGATATTAAGTAAAGATCATGTTCCATGAAGATATTTTGTAAATTTCCTACCGTAAATATATAAAACATTTATTTTTGTGAGTGAATACAGCACAATCGCGAACAGAAATGATCAACTTTAAAGGCGATTTTCTCAATGTTTAGATTTTTTTTTTTTTGCACCCTCAGATTCCAGATTTTAAAATAATTGTATTTCGGACAAATATTGTCCAATCATAACAAACCATACATCAATGGAAAGCTTATTTATTCAGCTTTCTTATTATGTATAAATCTCCATTTCAAAAAAATGGACCCATGTGACTGGTTTTGTGGTCCAGGGTCACATTTGATAGTAAAACTTTAAGCATTTTATAGAAAATTATTCCACTAGACATTCTGAAAGACGTGCTATCACAATTCATTTGACACTATCCAGTACTAAAGCATACAAGAAGTCCAGTTGAGTTGGACTTGGAGAAGAAACATGAATTATATTAAGTTAGACTTGGTTTGATTTGTTTCTGTGATATAATCCTATAAATACATGATTATAGTACATTTTTACTTTTCTGCTTTGTTTATTACAGCTGATGCATTTGTTGTGGAGTTGAAGGAAATTGCTGTGTCTGTACGCAGACAAATACATAACTTTTACATCATCTCTGCAGAAAACTCTGACAATATACAGAGGTAAAAAAAAAAAAAATTCATATTGTGAAAGCATGCTGTCTTTGTCCTACAGTATACACTATAATAGCTGTATGACTGTTAATGTTGCTTTGCTCTTTTTTTCTCTCAATCTTAGGACCATCTATGAATCCACTATCAGGATGCTGAATGACATCCTAAATCCATGCCAACAATCAAACAGTTAAACGGGCAAGCTAATAGTTTAGAGCTTTTGCACACTCGCACAAAATCCATTGTTCATTTTTTCATTTTCTCATCTGTATATTGTGTTGCATGTTTTTCACTCTCTACATATAGATGGATTTGATATACCTTCACTATATAAGTAAGCAAGTAAAGCAGAGTGCTCACACTGTCCATCACCCTTGATACTTCATCATTTTATTTTATTTTGTACAGTTTCAAACAGTTGTGTTCTTGTATTACAGATAATTGTACGTTAAAATCTTCTCAAAGGCTTTTATTTTTTAAAACATATCACTGAATCTGGTATGTCTTAAGATACGATTATTTCATCAAGGTGTCTGATGAAATATGTCCCTGTCATTTACATATTCTGTGTTATATTTAGATCCAACTAGGTTGTGACATGTTGTCATGTCGATAGAGTAGTTACTAAATGTGTTCTGAGCTATGAATATATGATTGAAAATTTCCCTAATCTGAGGTCTATACAGTATCCGTCTAAAATCATGGTATAAAATAAAGAAAAGGCACATGAAATTCAGATTACTTGGGAAAAAGCTGTGTTGCTTGTTTGAACTTGAACCTTAATGGTTGGGTCGTCTTCTGATTCTACAGTGACAAGATTACTCTTACATTACTTTTCTCCATTTTGATTTCTGCTTGGATTTTGTTTAAAATTCCATCCCTTGTTTTAATTAATCATGTCATAGCTTAAAAAAGTGAAGTGTGTATGTGTCTATATAGGCATTTAGTATTCCCTTATCAGTCCATGGTTTAAAATTCACTTTCTCTGCTTTTAATGGGTGGTTATATTTTAATATGATAGATTATGGCATAACTTTGACTTGCTTATTCATCACACAGGTGGCAGGCGATTTATTATTGTAGTGTGTTGTTTGTCAAGTACAGCATACCAGCGTCTCGGTAGAGGGCACAACCTTTGAGCATAATAACTGCGCTGGAGAGCAACATAGACAACACTTCCTCAACCTCTTCTATCTGATAAGAGAAAAGCAGAGAAGAAGCGAGCTCCATCTCTGCAAACTAAATTAAACTGACCGCGCAGAAGTCACAGCGGAACACAGCGAGAAAGCGCATGTAGCGAGTGACGTCAGTAGCTGAGGAGGGGCGCTGACCGTGGTGCTGAATGCGCCTCGCGCTTTTAGAGTTGAGTGCAGGACACGGGGTACCAGAGCATCACTCATCTAACTATCCTCCATCACATTTGCCTCTGACCTACTTCCGCTCTAATCACATCACCCCTGAAACGTGAGAGCCGTTATGCCGAATTAACAGGAGCTGTTTGCGCTCGATGGGCAGGATGGCTTCTGTGCGCGCGCTGCTCCTCGCCTTGCTATCTGTCCACGCGCTCGACGTTGCCATCGCGGACAAGAAATTCGGTAAGTTAGTTCGACGTGACGCCCCACTAAGTGAGTGCCGTTTGTCGTTAGACGGCCTTACCTTTGAAAAAAAAAAACTGTGGGTTACTTTACTTTAAGTGTAACTAATTTGGCTAATCACAACGGCGGTTTGACGTGCAGAGTGTGATGTTCGGTTTTTATGCAAATTACCATAGCTACCGTTTATAAATTTATCCAGCTGGTTGGTTAACAGTATGGTCACAAATCTCTCACCCTTAAGTTTATGGGTTTTGACATTACATTAGAGATGTGCTTCTGAATAATCAGAATTACATTGCTCATTCCCCATAAACCAATAAGGTTTTAGGGATAATATAAGTTAAGGGCTTGTAGTGCACCATCAAACTATTTCTTACACAGAAGTGTAAAAAATTTATCTTTAGGGTTAAAGCTGCTTTTTACTGGGGCAGTATCCTTAAAGGGACACTGGATTTCCCCCCTGAAAGGTTCATACCTTAAGGGTACATATTTCTAAAGTACTAATATGCACCTTTTACTGGTTTTTATAGTGTACTGCCCCAGTGACAAGCTGCTGTACCTCTAAGGGCGAAATGTTTGCACATTGAGTGTATTTTAGCGGTAGTTGAGGGTCAGGATTAGTGCTGGACACTTTTTTTGATAGGATTGTTGTTCCAGGACCATCAAATGATACTGACTAACGAAATGTTATGGTCCTCTATAAGAAAAATTGTGTTTAGGACAGAGATTTGCTTCCTTTATCATAGAAGAGCACATAGGACAAATGGAAGATAGTTCTAGTGCTCCTCACTGACAGTGGATTACATAATTGCGTTACGGTTTGCTAAAGCATCTTGGCAGGCTTCATCTTTCAAAGGCACAGGCCGAGAGCAAGAGCCAGCCTCAGATGGGAAGGACCCGACTTGAGCTGTAAACAGATACGGCTCTACACGCTCCATGAACCTGTGCATTCATACATGGGTGGTGAGGGAGCTTTGATCTTTGAAGTCATGAATGACTGCAAACTTTAAAGACTGAAGCCGTAAGCCATACTTGATCTGGTGTGGCTGTGACTTTTCCAACACATGCCATTGTACATCAAAATCTTGTTGTAGGTCAGAGCTGTGGCACAGTGGGTACTGTATGCGATCATGAGGATGCAGGTTTGAATCTGGTCTGCATCAATTTCTCGGTCTCTCCCTATCTCTTGGAGTCTGTTTTCTAATCTCATACAGTAAAAGCACATGGCAATAAATACAATTTAAAGCAGAACTTTTGTTATAGATTTGATCATGTGGATGTATATTGGCAATTTAAAACTTTTGGATTTAAAACTCTCAAAAATAAAGCTTCCAAAAGATGGTTCTTACAGTGATGCCATGGAATAACCATTTAAAAAATCTAAAGAACCTTTTTCCATTATACAGAATCTTTTGCACAATGGAAAGGTTCCATGGATGATACAGTTTCTTCATAGAACCAGATGCCAAATAAATAACCTTTATTTTTTTTTTAGTGTAGGATTGGTTTATATGACATGCTACCCTAAAGGTTAAGTTCATTGTTAGCAAGCCAAAAGCCAAATCACACCAGGCAGCTTGTGATGCTGGTTCTGAAGTTTTCTAGAATTCACAAAATGTTACTAAATGATTAGCAAACACTCAGCTGGGTTTGCTCAGGATCGTTGTTAAGTAAGCTGTGGTTGGAAAACAATGCATCATTAGAGGCAGGCTCTCTCTGCGGCTGGCATATGAGCTTGGCAGAGGCTGGGATGAGCGAGTTCAGTGAAGCCCTGATGAATAGAGCAGTTAAGCATCTCCAAAGAGTCTGTTGGAGGCTTATATATCACTGCACATTCAAACTGATTCTGGGTCTACAACTTTCTCTCTTTATTTTCCTCGTTTTTTAGGTTGTTTTGTATGAAAAATTCTGGTAACACTTTCTATGAAGCTTGTATTTAGTATGCATTATAAAGGCATTCTTAATTCATTATAATGCATGCATAACGCCTTATAAAAACCTCATAAATTGTCACAACAACAGTTATAACACATAGGCCTGGTTTCATATACAGGGCTAAGATTAAGGCAGGATTAAATCTTAGTTCAAACAGCTCAAACATGCATTTTAGTCTGGGACTAGCTTAAGCCTTATCTTTGAAACCGGGAGTTGATGCCCTGTTTTCACAGACAGGGCTTAGATTAAGCCAGAATCATGAATGGGCTATATGACACATTTGCTATATTTATTGTAATAGCAACAAAACCATATTGCATTGTTTTGTAAAAGGGTTACCAGTGATCTTAAACCAGCTCACATTGAAATTAACATTAGCCTAACACGAAACACACAAATATGATCAACCACTCATAAGATGTACTATCTTAAACAATATCGAGATGTGTGACTTTTAATACATTATAACTATGGGGAATATAATCCATTAAAACTTGTGGATATAACATGCTATACATTGTTTATTTAAACCATTATACACTTAAACGTTATAACGTATTACTCTAATCGTCATAATTATGTCCAATGGCATGGACACAGAATGTGCAAAGCTGGATTTGTTGTATAGGAAACAGTGAGTCACTGTCCTGTGAGAAATGCAAATGGGCAGAGTTTCAGAATTTTTAAGGTTTTGTTGTAGTGTTGGTGATGGCTGATTTCACAGTCAGTTTGTGTCTACATGCACACACAGAAGCACATTGTTATTTTTAATAAGTCCCACTGTGCATTACGTTTACGTCACTTAATGAACATGATATAGGAGATGGTAATTTCCCTGCATCCTCTTCAGCAGCTCCATGAACTTCCTGTGAGGAGATGGGGAGCGTGGGAGATATGGCTCGTCTCAAATATACAGGAAACAGCAGAGATACAAACTGAGCTATTTGAACAGAAGAGATTATTTAAGTCTCAGTTAGAATCTCTGATGCTTCCTGTACATTGGAGGTGAACAATATCTCCCACGCCCGACACACCTATAGCTCAAGGAGCTGCAGAAGAAGATCACACAACAGCTGACATTTTGAAATACACATAACTGACAGCATTCTCCTCTAGTCTCACTTAAAGGAATATTCCGGTTCAGTACAAGTTATGCTCAATCAACAGCACTTGAGGCATGTTGTTTACACACAAAAACAATATTTGACTTGTCCCTCCTTTTCTTTAAATATAGAAAAAATCTGGGTTACAGTGAGGAACTTACAATGGAAGTGAATGGGACAAGTCCGTAAACATAAAAATACTCACCAGATCCCATAAATTATCGCCCTATAGCTTTAACCAGTTGCTTATGCAAAACAATGGAGAGGATGGTCAATGACATCCTGGTCTGGATACTGGAATCTGAACATCTCATAATTAATGCCTAATGTGGATTCAGGAAAGGTCGAATCACTACAGACCATCTTGTCTGTCTTAAAAGTTATATTGGTGATGCTTTTTTTTTTCTTTTTCTTTTAAGAACATGTCATAGCTGGGGGTTTTTTTATTTGAAGAAAGCCTATGACATGACATGGAAACTTGGAATTTTAAAGGATTTGTACGAAATTAATTTTAGAGGTTGAATTTCTATTAAACAGACTTTAGAGTAGCAAACACCCTGTCTGGCCTGCATAAACAGGAACTTAGAGTACCTCAAGGAAGGTTTATCTGTATCTCTTTTTAGCATTAAAACAGACCGCATTGCAGTAGCCTAGTCATTGGTTCTGATGTTCTCTGTAGTTTATAGATCTGCATTTGTTACAGAAGCAAGTAGGCTACATGAATACTATTGAGCGAAAAATGTAACTGAAGATAAACAAAATACAATCTTGCTCAACGCAGAACGGTTTTAAGTTTTCACAAGCAAAACTGTCTGTATGCATTTCTGTCTTTTTTTTAGCAGTGATGGAAAAATCTGAAAGCCGTCCCTCATTTTGACAGATAACACTGAGAGTGTGATGTATTGTACTTTTTAACTGTAATTCTAACTCCTGTCCACTTGGTGATGAGTGCGCTCTTGCTGACTATCAAGTTAATGGTCAACGAATGGCATTTCAGAGTGTTTACAAGCTGATTTATTGACGTCTTTCTGCGGTTGAAACACTGATTGCGTGATTACATGAGGGAGATGATACGGATTTCTGTAAGTTGGACTGTATCTTTCAACATATTTTTTGATGTTCATTCATGTTTATTTCATTCTGTAACATGAATGAAGAAGGAATTGATCGCGTTCACTCGTGCTCCGCTGCACTTCAACTCAGGCGCTACAGTGATCTCTCGCACCGTATTAAAGAGCGGCAAAACGGTATTTATTTTTTGAATTTTGTGATAAAATAGACAGAATGTGAAACCTGAGACTTTGTTTCATCTTTAAAAGTAACTACGCACAAAGCTTATTGCTATTTATTGGACAACCTTTATTGCTATTAAACCTGAAAAGGGACGTTCAAGTCTGTTAAATTTTCTCTTCATAAATAAATAAATACATAATCTAGCTAAATGTATGCTTGTCCTGTAAGTTCGTAAATGAAAATGTGAACAAAAACAGAGCCTATTAAATTACTTAAAATGACGGGTAATAATAGATTATGACGGAATGTTTACGACCCTGTCTGTCAAAAAGACGGACAATTCGGAAGTCTATCTCTGCTCAAGACTCAGGTTTTTTTTTTTTTTTTTTTTTTTTTACTATCAGATTCAAGACAAAATTCCCCAATATGTTCATCTTGTCAGAATCCACTGTCCGTTGAACATATTTTGCTGGACTGTGATACTTCTACCCCTTTGCGGAACTAGTTTCGTTCTGTTGATACGTTTGAAAAGGTTGTTAACCAAATAAATCCAAAGTTAATCTTAAGGTTTTTCGGAAAAAACGAACAATCTTAAACATCTTATTTAGTTTAAGATTACTTAAAAAAAATACTTACCGTTTCAATAGGCACAAAGCGTAATCAACATGCGTGTTAACATGATTTCAGTGTGAATTACTTAGCCTACTAATGTTTTCTGTGTAAAGTTATCTAATTCCATTGTTATAACAGTTATACAGTTCATTGCTATGATACTTAGGCCTACATGTATATAAACGAATCAAAGGACATATATAATTATTATGATGTTAATTGAGCTTAACTTATAAGGAATATTCCTTTAATTAATACATATATAGATATATATAGGCTAATGTAAGTCCCCCCATTTAAACATACATGGATAAATGGACAAAGTTTGAGATAGACATGACACCCAGTCATTTATCTCATTCAGTTTTGTATTAAATAATTCATTATCTACCTCTGTCTCCATATCTTATCCAAGCCATTCACTGAGGTCTGTTTAAGAGAGAGATTATTTCTTTGAGCCCTATGAGGTTCAGCTTTTCAGTGCATTTAATAAAGGTGCTGTCAGGAAGGTTAGAAGAAAGAGATAATATGGTCAGATGTGGACAGCCTGGCTGAATTCACAGCCTGGGTCTCATCAGGCTTATCTAATGGTGGGGCCTATGGCCTTCAGCATCAAAATGTATTTTAATTTGTTTAAATTATGATTAGTCAAGATTAGCAAATAAACAAGACCAATCAAATCTCCATTTGAGATAACCATGACAATAAATAAAATTGGGTGAATGGTAGCCTAAAGATTTTCAACATTCATTCAGAGTAATGAGCTTTACCAGCATGGTGCTTAATTTCCAGTTAACTGCATGCTTCTCCTAATATTTAGAATCTAATGATAACAAATCAAACTTGACTGAATGGACACAAAGGTATAATATTTCCTCATTGAATAGAGTTTGCTGTTGAGTGCTACAGTATATTTAACAATAAATATAACTGATTTGCCCTTCCACAAGCTTTATTGATAATTGATAAATATTGTATTACAGTAAAAAAAAAAATTCCACTCAAAAACTTCTTAAAAGTATATAAAAAAAAAAATTGTTAGCATTTACTCACCCTCATGTCATTCTAAACCCGTATGACTGTCTTCCATGGAAAACAAAGGATAATTTTTACATGTCTGTAAAAAGTATGGCTCTGTCTTGTTTTGGACCCCACTGACTTTCATAAAATGGAATAAACCAGTTGAAACTTAATTCAAAATAGTGTTCCAAAGAAAAAAATCATACAAATTGCAAACAACATGAGGGTGAGTAAATTACTTTTCAATAAGCTATTCCATTAGGTATTAGGGGTGTAACAATACATGGATATGGATCGATGCATCGATACAACGTCTAACCGGTGGACCGATTCCACACATAAAATATTTATATATTTTGACATTCTCCACATTCTGGTGAACACAACACGATAAGTCAGTTTTAGCAACTCAGCGCGCAGTATTCATGTCAGATGTCACTTTGAAAAGACGCGCTAGCTAAGAGGAGTCTCGTCAAAGCTGACTAAAAGTGATCGAGGATGGATAATTTCAACGAACTTGATGAACCCGTGATGTCTTCTTTGGGGTGTAAAAGGAAAATTAAAGCTGAAACCTTTTCACGGAACCTTACTAAAGCAGCACGTTTAGTGGTGAGGGAAAAGCTCACTGTATTGCGTGTACGTTAATCACAACAACAAAGTTTGTTAGGCGTCTATGTCAGTTGAGGAGATTAACGTTACAAAAATTAACCGAGTGTTGTATTATGTATCATAGCAATTACTTGGTTTTGTTTAACTCTGAAACATGAAATGTGAATGTATCTGCTCTGCTAAAAAACTAACTTTTAGGCTAATATATAAAAAACATACTTTCAATTCACTTTAATTTAGTCATTTACCTGTATTTTTTAAGTTATCATTATTATTAATCAAAACAACCCAGCTGCAGTTTGATATTACTTTTTTTTTTAAACACGATTTATTAAAACGAGAACAGAGTACTTGCAAATGACCTCTTCTGTTGTAAATGTCCCAATTGGGAGAGGGTGTGCAATTTTCAAAGAGTTTAATTAAACTTTCATGTTATATATTTTGGTTGCATTTGTGAGTTAATAAAAACGTAACTGGTTGTGTGAACATAATATCTAAATATGGATTAATCGATCAATATAGCCCTGAATCAAATCGAATCGTAATCGTATCACAGAATTTTTTGAGGTATCGGCAAATGTCGTATCGCTGGCTGAGAGAATCAATATCGTATCGTGATGAACTGTCCGATTTACACCCCTTTTAGGTATGTCTATGAGCTACAGAGCTCAGAGCTACATGAGAGTTTCATTGAGAAACAGCCAACGAAGGCTGTTTCTCAATGAAACTCTCATGTAGCTCTGAGTGTCACTGCTAATTGTCTCAGTATGAAATCTCATTGTTTTTGAAGCACTGCTTGAGCTGAATGTGTCTGTCATCCCCGTCCTGTTTTTGCTAGATGAGCTTTTGTATCTGCGTGCAGTCTTGTCATTTGTCTTTGTTGGAGTGTGAGATGGAGATAAAGTCCTCCTTTCTGCTTATGTGTGCAGACACAAGCTGTTATCTGTAAGTGTATCCCAGCATCCTTTTAGCACCCCACAGTGTCTGGCATTCTGGCACACACAGGTAACGCAGACTGTCATTATACCACACTTAGCCCAAATAGTGTGTATGTTTGTGTGTGTGCATCTTCTTCTCTCATATATCATCGGTGGCACAATCTATTTAGCAATAATCAGTGATTTTTCTCTTGGCAAATTACTCAAATCGCATCCATCAAGTGATGGCATCACCTCACCTCCCACCTGCTGTAATTTTAATGTGTGTTTTCTCTGAAACCAAACTCTTTAAATCGCATGAGATCAACGACTGAAAACAAACTTTGCAACCATTTGAATGTACTGTACCCCTCAGAGTTTTAATTTCACTTGTGAAAAACTAAATATCCCACTTACCCTGACTGAGGTCCGTTCGAGCCCTAGACTTGGATTTCTAAACCATAAAATAACAAACAAAGAAAGACTGTAACCACATATTCATTATTGGGGGGTAGCCTATATAATAGTTAAAGTCACTAGTGGCCCTGCTAGTGGCCCATAGCACATTTTAACATTTGAAAAGACATTGAGAAAAGACCAAATCATAATCTGTGGCAATGGCCAGTCAAAGAACTGTGTTCACAATCAAGAAACACATCCATATGTCCAATGTATTATTGAAGAAACTCCCTGTGGACAGCAGCTAAGAGGACTGTTATGTATTTTCAGTCTTCATGTATTTCTGAAATTCCATCATGCTTGCTTCAACAAAATTGTGTGCAGTCATTGGGAAGTATTATGTAAATTCTTGTATTATTTCCCTAATGACCTAGATGTGGATGTGTTTTTCACAATCCTTTCTGAGCAGATCTTGTATTCCCCACTGACCTACATAAAACTGCATCCAAGGCAAACGTCTCAGTTACTTATGGTAACCCGCGTTCCCCGAGGAGGGAACGGAGGCGTACGTCATAACTGATGAAATGGGGATCTCGCTTGAGAGACCAATCTACTTCGAGTGTAAACTAAACGAGCCAATGCACATTGGCATGCGATATTTGCACCAGCTGCTGTGCATCGCGGCGCGAGCATCTTTGTTTTACGACAGGACGTACGTTTCCGTTCCCTCCTCGGGGAACGAGGGTTACCATACGTAACCGAGATGTTCCCCTTCGTCAGTTCACTATGGCGTATGTCATAAGCTTGAGTCTCCTGGCCTGACCACAGTGTTGGGCGGAAAATAGGAGCTCTAAGCAGACAAGGTCAGTCACTGATGTTCCGCAAGACCCACTCAGTGTGACTTATTGGATAATGCTGAAAAAGCGTGTCCTTGGAGTAGGGGATGCTGCGGAAGCCACATCCTACCCCAGAGGGAGACACTGTGACGGTTACACATATGGACTAGCCAAGCAGGGTAGTACAACATATCTCTGGGGTGGTTCCAGCCTAGTTATATGGGGGAAAGAACACCTGCAGAGATGACAGAGTAGACTCTGTCAAGGGAAAGACAAGGGCTCATCCGCAGAGGAGCTAATCGTGGAGGAATACACATATGGGGTCGCCGCAGGGACCGCTACATGGACACCCAGCCTAGCACAGGTTCCACAATGCATACATGTGTAGGCCTGGCATTAGACGTCAGGCAATGTCTAACTGCCGCAGGGGTGACGGAGGAACTCAACATGGTTAGCCATTTCTGGAGAACATTACTGGAGCAATAGACGCACATATCCGGCCCAGTGGGGCGGGAGTGGCATTGCAAGCCGACACTAAGAACGGGTCCTTTGCGCTACTGGCCACTGGGGGCGAGTATACGGGAAAATACCGGCTCTACACGGAGGCTATAGAATCTAGCGAACGTGTTTGGTGTTGCCCAGCCCGCAGCTCTACATATATCTGTCAGCGAGGCGCCTTGAGCCAGCGTCCAGGAGGAAGCAACACTTCTAGTTGCGTGTGCTCGCAACCCGAACGGGCAGGCATGTCTTGGGACTGGTACGCCAAGACTATAGCATTCACTTTCCAGTTGGCTAACCTCTGCTTGGAGACAGCCTTTCCCCTCTGCTGGCCTCTGTAACAGACAAAGAGCTGGTCTGAGGTCCTAAAGCTTTGCGTTTTGTCCACGTATAACCGCAAGGAGCGGACGGGACAGAAAAAAAAAAAACAGGACTGGGTCTGCCTCCTCCGAAGGCAGCGCTTGCAGGTTCACTTCCTGGTCCCGTGGAGTGGTAGGAACCTTGGGCACGTATCCAGGCTGTCTCAGGACAACGTGAGAGTTGGCCGGCCCGAATTCTAGGCACAATTCGTCGACCGAAAATGCTTGCTGGTCCCCTACTCTCTTGATGGAAGCCAGAGCAGTCAGGAGCACTGTCTTCAGTGGCAGGATCTTTAACTGAGCTGACTGCAGTGGTTCAAAGGGAGGTCTCTGCAGTGCGCTGAGCACTAGAGACAAGTCCCAAGAGGGTATAGAGGGGGGGCTAGGTGGATTCAGTCTCCTCGCTCCCCTCAGGAACCTGACGATCAGGTCATGCTTTTCCAATGACTTGCCTTCAACTGCATTGTGATGTGCGGCGATAGCTGTAACATACACTTTGAGGGTGGAGGGAGACAGCCTTCGCTCCAACCCATCTTGCAGGAAGAAAGCACGACTCTGAACATCTTCAGGGGTCTTCCCGGCGGGAAGAACACCATCCAATGAACAGGTTCCACTTTAGTGCATAGAGGTGCCTGGTTGAGGGGGCTCTAGCGGAAGTGATGGTGTCTACCACTGCCTGGGGTAGGTCACCTAGAACCTCCGCATCCCATCCAGGGACCAGACATGGAGTTTCCAGAGGTCTGGACTCGGGTGCCATAGAGTGCCCTGTCTCTGAGAAAGCAGGTCCTTCCTCAGAGGAATGGGTCGCGAGGAGCATGAGTTCTGGGAACCAGGGCCAATACGGTGCAACTACCAAGACCTGCTCCTCGTCCTCCCTGACTTTGTACAGTGTCTGTGCGAGAAGGCTCACTGGGGGAAATGCATACTTGCGTAGGCCCCGGGGCCGGGCTGTGCGCCAGTGCAGGGAGTAAAACGGAGAGGTCAAGTCCGGAGAGGCAACACTATCTGTCCGGCTCCAAAGAAGTCCCATATCAGCTGGACCGCCTGGGGATGGAGACACCACTAGCCCCGGAAGCATAGGCTGTCGTGAGAGCTCGTCAGCTGCACGATTGAGCACACCAGGGATGTGAATGGCATAAAGCGACCTCAGATGCTTCCGACTCCATAGGAGGAGATGGCAGGCGAGTTGCGACATGCGACTGGAGCATAGACCACCTTGACGGTTAATGTACCCAACGGTCGCAGTGCTGTCCATACAGACCAGTACGTGCTTGCCATGTAGCGGCCCCTTGAGGTGGTCCATCACAAGGCGTACTGTGAGCAACTCGTGGCAATTGATGTGCCAAAGCAGTTGAGGCCCCGTCCACAGACCGGAAACTGCATGCCCTACAGCATGCCTGGACACTTGTTAACATCTGCCCGTAGAAACGAAGGGTCCGACCATGGGCTGAGGGTTTGGCGGCTCCTCTGTCCTCTGTGAGGACTCAACGACCTTCGTAAAGACTCGAGGCGAGACGGATGCATACGAAAATGCATTTCTACAATAGCATCTTGAACGGGAGCTTGTGCAGGGCCCGATTCAAGGTTCGCAGGTCCAAGATTGGCCGTAACCCACCGCCTGTCTTGGGTACAATAAAGTAGGGGCTGTAGAATCCTGTCTTCACATCGGCTGGAGGGACCGGCTCAATCACGTCCTTTGCCAGTAGGACATTGATCTCTGCCCGCAAGACATCGCAACTCCGCACAGAGGTGAAGTGGATGCCCCTGAGCAGCCCGAAGCGGAGTCTGAGTGTGTCATGCAACACTTACCTGGTTCCAGGGTGGGGCAGAGGGTGCGTGGGAAGGCCTGGTGGCGTCCCCGAACCACACACTTCTGCCCGCTGGCGATAGAGGGGGACGGGAGTGGCAAGGCATGGAAGCGTCGCTCACTGCCATCCGTACCCTCTTGAGACCCAGAGATAGAGAAGCTACTCTTACTGAGAATTTGGGTACCACTGACTGAGACGCCAGCGGTGGAACAAAATTTGATTAAACAAAAGATTCTCTGTCTGGCTCTCCACCAGGGAAGAGCAGCTGACTCTGGGTCGCATGTCTCAGGGCTGCTGAGACAGGTGGCGCCGTCTTCCTGCGAAGGCTCGATGTCACAGTAGAGCTGGCTGTGACAGAGTTTTTTTTTTATTTTTTTGCAGGGGACTGACACCCTTGGCCACAGACAGACTGAGGAGAAGCCCACGAGTGACTCTAGTAGCACATCTGCAAGGTTTAGCCCTGGGGCGCTTATGGACCACCAGCGTGGACATCGTCTGACCGAGGGCCAGCGCTGTGACTTAAACCACGGTCAATCACTATGCGCAGCTCAACCCCGACTCAGAACTACCCTCGTGCATTGAATGTTTTGGCCTTCCACAGACTTGTAGGGTGGCCATCACATGCAAGGAAGAGGCAATTAGCAATTAGCAAAGCCGCCCCACCACCAAGGGTAGTGAGAGAGGAAAAAAGTTTTCTGCAGATTTTGGCATGTCTGGCTTGCCATATTGGCGCCAATATGCTTCCATACTGCCAAAGTTTTTCACACACATCCAGGCAGGCACGGAGGCGGGGCAAGGCGATTACGCGTCACACAGCGCCCCCAGAGTAGCCCGGGAAAGTGTGGCTGTCAAGTCTGAATCTGATTCAGCATGAGCACACACACTATTATAGTGGGAACTCAGCATCATCTTCATTTCCAGAGCGTAACAGCCCTCTCTCCAATGCAGCGATTGACATCTGATCCTTCCCTGGAACCCCGAATGAAATGCTTGGTCCCTCATGAGAAGGACCAGTAATCCCATCTGAAAGCTGCCAGGCATGTGAGACAGCGAACGTGGCCGTCAAACTCGATGGCACATGGCATGTTGAGCGCTCAAGCCCTCGTGTGAAAGGCAGGATGAACAACGTGCCAACGTGGTCATGCTCTCATGAGAGAGCATAAACCACCCACGAACGCAGTCTCAGTGTGTTTGCGATGCGCTAGAATAGGGAGGGGCCCAAGGAGGTGGTCTCGTCGGGGACCGCTCACTGTAATACTTAAAACTGTATAGCCCTTTTCTGATGGCCACTGTGGAATAGGCAAAGAGACTCCACCTCGTTTGAGGTACTTGAGTCTCGACCGCGCATCTAGAGCACCGAAAGACGCGCGCTGGGTTGCCGTGACAACCCGCGCTGTCAGCCGGCAGCTCGACGGCACATGGCACGCTTAGCGGCTCAAGCCTTTACGAGAAAGGGGAGACGGACAACGTGCCGACGTGGTCATGCTCTCATGAGAGAACATGAACCACCCACGAACGCAGTCTCAACACGCTTAAGCCCAGGCATGTGAAACAGTGATCTTGGCCGTCAAATGAGGACAGGAAACCGCATCCAGAAACACACGGTTTGAATGACATCTTGAAAAAAACGCAGTGTCAAACCGTGTATGCTCTTTCAGGAAACTGCTCTCTCTGGTGCTGAAGCACCCATGCATGACCGCGGCTACACAAACAGGATGATAGTGCAAGCCTGATGTGAGCACTCACATTCTCATTGAAGGCGCAACATTCTGAGCTGTGAAAACAGCTGTTTTGCTCTCTTTGAGATCGCAGCCAGCGCTGTCTGCGCTGTAGAACCAACACCAGCTTGAAGAGGCTGAAGCAGCGACCTCAGATGCTTGAATAAGCAGACTCGTCTTTTGAAGTTAAAACACTCTCAAATAAGATTGCAGAGCAGGAACAGCATTCACCGTCTGGCTCCGAAGCAAAAGACAAAGATGCAACGCACCTATTACTCATTATATGCTCGTGCCGCGATGCACAGCAGCTGGTGCAATTATCTCATGCCAATGTGCATTGGCTTGTTTAGTTTACACTCAAAGTAGATTGGTCTCTCAAGCGAGATCCCCATTTCGTCAGTTATGACGTACGTAATAGTGAACTGACGAAGGGGAACTACAGAAGCAGTAATTTCATTAGACTAGATTCAGTCCAGAAGTTTCCTGAGTTTTTAGATAGTGCCAGAGTTTGTTTTGCAATTCAACTCAACATAACTATATTTGTAGAAGGAAAGTAATGAAAACCACTTGCACAAAACTTTAGGACTTTTGTCATGCGTCATGCAAATGCCCAGGTTGACATCAATTCATCAAACTTAAGCCTAGCAGTGCATTTATTTCACCTCTCATCCAGGCTGACTCACAACTTTTGTGGTTTTCAGTTGAAGAATCAGTACAGTATGTACATACTGACAATTGCTATTGTAATTTTTTGAGAGCCTGTGTGATCTTTTCTACATGCTGGCTGAGTAGCAGGACATTTGCACATTTTCCCTTCTCAATGAGTCACTTTAATAGATATTATTTTGCACTATGGCACAGTGTTCTAAAATAGTTGGGTTCTTAATGAGGACATTAGGTAATGGACATTCAGGCCACTGCTGTGCTGGATGCAAATTCATTTTTACCTCAGGAGAATCTTGAGGAATATTCTGAGTTCAGTAAATCTCAATCGACAGCACTTGTGGCATAAATGTTAATTACCACAAAAATAATTAATTTCCAGCTATTTTTTTAATATTTTTATAAATTTTCTTTTTAAAATAAAAATAAAAATAATGAGGCATTTAAAATGGAAGAAAATGGGGACAACCCCTAAATGTTTAATACTCAGTGTTTCAGTAGTATAGACATAATGCATGTTTTCTTGGTTCAAGTTACATCCAATTTAACAATGGCGTTGACATGATATTAGATCAACTGTTAAAAGTACTTAAACAGCTTTACAGCACAAAATAATGCACACATTTTAACAATAACAAAAATATTGTTAAAATGTGTGCATTATTTTGTGCTGTAAAGCTAAGTACTTTTTACAGTTGTTCTATGTTACTGATTTAAAAAAATTTCTAATAAAATTCTAAGACAAAGGACAGGTCAAAAATATATATTTGTAATAATTATGCCATAAACGCTTTTGGTTATTGAACCCTTTATTATACAGTTAACTTGTATTATTCCATACACCAACTGGCAAGATATTACAATTGATTAAAACCTTTCCTATCTCTCTTAAATAAATACACAGAACACAAGCTGGACGTGATACACTCTGACCTTTCATTTGACAGTTAGTTGGTCTCTCTTGTCCTTAATGATTGTCGCTCATGTCTGAGCATGTGAATTGACTTGGCTAATTAGAACGATAGATCTCTCTCTCACATTCGGTTGAGTGTCACTTCACTCTGTTTAATCTCTCCCTCTGGTTTTGACAGTCTGTCAGTGTGTGTGTGACCACAGGTATTTTTTCCCTTGGAAAAATAGCTCTCGTTACTCCAAAATGATAGCAAAATCTCTCCCTGTCTGTCTTCTATCCTCCATTTCTCTATTTTGTGTATACATCTAAATCATTCAGCAGGAAAAGGGAAAGGTCACACAGTCTATTCCTGACTCCCATAGTCCCATCATGTCTCTCACATTATTTAATTCATACTGATAGGTTGATGCCTTGAGCCCCCTAGTGGGTAATTGCTTTCCCTGGTTCAAACGTATATTATATACATTTGTGGTCAGCATTAATGGCACCCCTGGTAAATATGATCAAAAATGGCTGTAAAAAATAAATATTGTTGATTGTTTTTTTTAAGTTTATTTCGAGCAAAAAAAGAAAAGAATATACATGTATACATATATATTAACACAATCATTTTTTTTTTAAATAAAACATAGCACAGTTTATCTCCCATATATATACATATGCATATATATATATATATATATATATATATATATATATATATACACACACACACATATACATTACAAATAATAACTATACGCATACACATACAGTATATACACATACACATAAACATATAGCCTACACATGTGTACATGTACACACACACACACATTACAATTTTGATACACATTTCCAAATACATTATTTACACTAATAATAGTTGCTCGAAAGGGAGTGGAAAGAAGTATAACTTATTTGCTCCCACCCCCAATTCCTTCCCATATATTACCCCATATAGCCGCTGCCATTAACAGTTAAATTAATAATAATTTTTTTGTTTTGATAATATTTATTTGATATTATAGTTTCATTATGCTATTATATTACATTATGCTATCTCAATTATCACAATAATGCTATTATCCTCATTATCATAAACATTCAAATATGTCCCGATATTTATAATAATCACATCATATATAAAATATAACCATATCCTAGCATATTGTTTAATCACAGTTTTACAATAACAACAGTAATATCAATAATAAATAATAATCATTATCATTATTTACTCAGCTATGTATACATATCCCGCTCTATTGTAATTATGTCACCATTTACAATATCAAGATACTGTAAATAATAAGAACGTTTTATAATCATCAATACTTCCGTCATTTTACAATAACCAGCACCCCCTAATCACAAACACAAAAACACCCAGATCCCTCACTCAGCCCTATATTTTGTCAACACCATTTCTTTGAATTTTTATTTTAATTGGTGAATATTTGGGCATTGCTTGAGCTGTATCCCCAAACCATTCCAAAGTCTGACACCACACACAGACACACACAAACTTTTCCTGGTGGTTCTCACCGCCTGGACTTTAAAGTTACCACATCCCCTCAGGTTATAGCCCCCTTCTCTTCCTATAAAGAACTTTTGAATATTACCTGGCAGATCATTTCTGTTTACTTTATACAAGAATTGAGCAGTATAAAAATCAACTAGATCAAAAAGTTAAAAAATTTTAGATTGCAGAAATAATATGTTTGTGTGATCAAAATATCCCACCTTGTGTATGATTCTAACTGCTCGTTTTTGGAGTAAGAAGAGGGTATGTAGTGAACTTTTATACTTATTGCCCCAAATTTCTGTACAGTAAGTTAAATAGGGCAAAACCAGTGAACAATACAATATACACTCACCTAAAGGATTATTAGGAACACCATACTAATACTGTGTTTGACCCCCTTTCGCCTTCAGAACTGCCTTAATTCTACGTGGCATTGATTCAACAAGGTGTTGAAAGCATTCTTTAGAAATGTTGGCCCATATTGATAGGATAGCATCTTGCAGTTGATGGAGATTTGTGGGATGCACATCCAGGGCACGAAGCTCCCGTTCCACCACATCCCAAAGATGCTCTATTGGGTTGAGATCTGGTGACTGTGGGGGCCATTTTAGTACAGTGAACTCATTGTCATGTTCAAGAAACCAATTTGAAATGATTCGAGCTTTGTGACATGGTGCATTATCCTGCTGGAAGTAGCCATCAGAGGATGTGGGTACATGGTGGTCATAAAGGGATGGACATGGTCAGAAACAATGCTCAGGTAGGCCGTGGCATTTAAACGATGCCCAATTGGCACTAAGGGGCCTAAAGTGTGCCAAGAAAACATCCCCCACACCATTACACCACCACCACCAGCCTGCACAGTGGTAACAAGGCAAGATGGATCCATGTTCTCATTCTGTTTACGCCAAATTCTGACTCTACCATCTGAATGTCTCAACAGAAATCGAGACTCATCAGACCAGGCAACATTTTTCCAATCTTCAACTGTCCAATTTTGGTGAGCTCGTGCAAATTGTAGCCTCTTTTTCCTATTTGTAGAGGAGATGGAGTGGGGTCTTCTGCTGTTGTAGCCCATCCGCCTCAAGGTTGTGCGTGTTGTGGCTTCACAAATCCTTTGCTGCATACCTCGGTTGTGACGAGTGGTTATTTCAGTCAAAGTTGCTCTTCTATCAGCTTGAATCAGTCGGCCCATTCTCCTCTGATCTCTAGCATCAACAAGGCATTTTCGCCCACAGGACTGCCGCATACTGGATGTTTTTCCCTTTTCACACCATTCTTTGTAAACCCTAGAAATGGTTGTGCGTGAAAATCCCAGTAACTGAGCAGATTGTGAAATACTCAGACCGGCCCGTCTGGCAACAACCATGCCACGCTCAAAATTGCTTAAATCACCTTTTTTTCCCATTCTGACATTCAGTTTGGAGTTAAGGAGATTGTCTTGACGAGGACCACACCCCTAAATGCATTGAAGCAACTGCCATGTGATTGGTTGATTAGATAATTGCATTAATGAGAAATTGAACAGGTGTTCCTAATAATCCTTTAGGTGAGTGTATATAGTGCATTATATTACAAGACATATAATAAAGACATATTTAACTTTATTAATTATAGAAGTACTTTTAGATACTTTACGTATCTGTGGTTTCCAGCTTAATTTACTATCAATAGTTATTCCCAAGAATTTAATTTCTGACACTATTTCTAATGCAACACCATCAATACTTAATAATATTTCTGCGTTTTCTTTATAATTACCAAACATCATTACCTTCGTTTTATTTAAATTAATAGGCTAGGCTATGCAAAATAGGCTATGCATTGTTTAAATCCTTTTGATCTTTCATAAAAAAAATTAGCAAAAATCAAACCTTTCATTGAAGGAAAATAATTGAAAGTGGGGGGGAAATCACATTTATGAAATAGCCTAAATGTTTTTCTCCAAAACACATTGGCCACAATTATTGGCACCCTTTTATTAAATACTTTTTGCAATCTCCTTTTGCCAAGATAACAGCTCTGAGTTTTCTCCTATAATGCCTGATGAGTTTGGAGAACACCTGACAAGAGAACAGAGACCATTCCTCCATACAGAATCTCTCCAGATCCTGAAGATTCCCAGATCCATGTTGGTGCTTCTTCTCTTCAGTTCACTCCACTCATCAGGTCAGGGAACTGGGACGGTCATGGCATTTTGTGCTTCGTAACACACGTTTTTATGTTTGTTTTGAATCGTTGTCCTGATGGAAGATCCAACCACAGCCCATTATAAGATTCCTAGCAGAAGCCATCAAGTTGAGATTTTTTATCTGTTGATATTTGATAGAATCCACGATGCCATGTATCTGAACAAGATGTCCGGGACCTCCAGCAGAAAAATATGGCCACAACATTAAAGATCCAACGGTATATTACATTTTTTTATAAAGCTTTTTATCCTTGTGTGCACCTTGTATATCCTTGTGTTTTTATCCATCTAGCGTGTTTGCTGCCAAAAAGGCTCTTTTTTTAAGTTTCATCTGACCACAGAACCCTGTGCCGTTTGAAGTTCCAGTCGTGTCTGACAACTGAATATGCTGGAGTTTGTTTTTGGATGAACGAGGAGGATTTTTCTTGAAACCCTCCCAAACAACATGTTGTGATGTAGGGGTTGTTTGAGTTTTATTGAGGCTTTCTGACCCAAAGACTCAACTAATCTCTGCAATTCTCCATCTGTGATCCTTGAAGAGTCTTAGGCCACTCAAACTGTCCTCCTCACCATGCATTAAGACAGACACACGTCCTCTTCCTGGCAGATTCGTAACATCTTTAGTTGATTGGAACTTCTTAATTATTGCCCTGATGGTCAAAATGGGGATTTTCAATTCTTTAGCTATTTTCTTACAGCCACTTTCTATTTTGTGATGCTCAACAATGTTTTGATGCTCATCAGAACTATATTCTTTGGTTTTACTCATTGTGATGGATGATTAAAGAAATTTGGCCTTTCTTTAAATATGTTTCCTCATATTTAAACTCCTGTGAAACAAGAAGTCATAGCTAGACAATTTCATGTTCCTAGTCACCCTGGTGTGCTAAAAAAAGGTAAATTTTAATGGGAATATACTAAAGAAATTACGGAAGCGTATTGCATTCACTTGAGAAAAAAAAATCTACTCTGTTTTTCTGAATTAACGAGTTAATTATCTCAGAATTACTAGATAATTTTTCATAAAAAAAAATTTGTATTCTGTTTTTCTGAATTAACGAGTTAATTATCTCAGAATTACGAGATAATTTTTCATGAATAAAAAGTTTTTGTTCTGTTTTTCTGAATTAATGACTTAATTATCTCAGAATTATGAGATCATTTTTCATAATTTTTTTTTTTTATTCTGTTTTTCTGAATTAACGAGTTAATTATCTCAGAATTACGAGATAATTTTTCATGAATAAAAGTTTTTGCTCTGTTTTTCTGAATTAATGACTTAATTATCTCAGAATTCTGAGATAATTAAGTCATTAATTCAGAAAAACAGAGCAATTTTTTTTAAATGAAAAATTATCTCATAATTCTGAGATAATTAAGTCATTAATACAGAAAAACAGCAAATATTTTTATTTAAAGAAAAAATTATCTCATAAGTTTGAGATAATTAAGTCATTAATTCAGAAAAACAGAGCAAAAACTTTTTATTCATGAAAAATTATCTCGTAATTCTGAGATAATTAACTCGTTAATTCAGAAAAACAGAGCAAAAACTTTTTTTTCATGAAAAATTATCTCGTAATTCTGAGATAATTAAGTCGTTAATTCAGAAAAACAGAGTCATTTTTTTTTCTCTAGTGAATGCAATACGCTTCCGTAAGAAATATCTTACTTCTAGGGGTGCCAATAATTGTGGCCAACGTGTTTTGGAGAAAAACTTTCAATTATTTTACTTCAATGAAAGGTCCGATTTATATATGTGATGAGTATGAAACCTGATGAACATTATACTCATTTTCAAATGTTTTAAACTTGTTCTGCAGTATAGGTTGAATTAAGTAAACAATTGTGAGAATTCATGCATTTCTCCTTTCATTTAGAATATATATATATATATATACAGTATATAGAGTATCTCACAAAAGTATCTCACATTTTTTGGTATATCTACTCAAGGGACAATACTAAATGAAACTTGGATATATTTTAGAGTAGTAAATGTGCTGCTTGTATAGCAGTATATATTTACTGTCCTCTGAAAATAACTCAACATACAGCCATTATTGTCAAAATAGCTGGCAATAAAAGTGAGTACACCCTAGGTGATGATAGCTGTACGTCGTTTAACCATGCAAAGCATCATGTCCTATTCATCATGTTCATGTTTTTGTCTGCTTGACAGGACCATACAAACTGTTGTATCTTGTATTAGAGCAGTTAAAATTTGTGCTTTGAGTACAATTATCTCATACTGACCACTGGATGTTCAACATGGCACCTCATGGCAAAGAACTCTCTAAGGATTTGAGAATTAGAATTGTTGTTCTCCACAAAGTTGACCTATGCTATAAGAAGATTGGTAACACCCTGAAACTGAGTGTTTTTACAGAGGTTTTCCAAGACGGGTTCCACTCATAACAGGCCTCGCAAGGGTCAATCAAAGAAGTTGTGTCCTCGTACTGCGCGTCAGGTGCAGAAGCTGACTTCTAAAAACAGACGCATGAGTTTTGCTAACATTGCTTTAGAGGTTGCAGAAGCGGAAGGTCAGCTTGTCAGTGCTCAGACCATACACCGCACACTGCAACAAGTCGGTTTGCATGGCCATCATCCCAGAAGGAAGCCTCTTCTGAAGCTCACAAGAAAGCCTGCAAACAGTTTGCTGAAAGCAACCTGTCCAAGAGCATGAATTACTGGAACCATGTCCTGTGGTCTGATGACACTAAGATAAACTTGTTTGGCTCAGATGGTGTCCAGTATGTGTGGCGACGCCCTGGTAAGGAGTACCAAGAATTTTTTTTGGTATATCTACTCAAGGGACAATACTAAATGAAACTTGGATATATTTTAGAGTAGTAAATGTGCTGCTTGTATAGCAGTATATATTTACTGTCCTCTGAAAATAACTCAACATGCAGCCATTATTGTCAAAATAGCTGGCAATAAAAGTGAGTACACCCTAGGTGATAATAGCTGTACGTCGTTTAACCATGCAAAGCATCATGTCCTATTCATCATGTTCATGTTTTTGTCTGCTTGACAGGACCATACAAACTGTTGTATCTTGTATTAGAGCAGTTAAAATTTGTGCTTTGAGTACAATTATACAATTATCTGTACATAGTGGTGGTAGCATCATGGTCTGGAGCTGCTCCTGCTCCTGGTACTGGGGAGCTGAGCTTCATTGAGGAAAACATGGATTCCAACATGTACTGTGATATTCTGAAGCAGAACATGATGTCCTCCCTTTAGAAACTGTGCCGAATGGCATGATAACGACCCCAAACACACCGCCAAGATGACAACTGCCTTGCTGAGGAAGCTAAAGGTAATGGAGTGGCCATGTATTTCTCCAGACCTGAACCCTATTGAGCACCTGTGGGGAATCCTCAAGCGGAAGGTGGAGAAGTGCCATGTGTCTAACAGCCAGCAGCTCCATGATGTCATTATGGAGGAGTGGAAGAGGATCCCAGCAACAACCTGTGCAGCTCTGGTGAATTCCATGCCTAGGAGGTTTAAGGCAGTGCTAGATAACAATGGTGCTCACACAAAATATTGACACTTTAGACACAGTTTTGACATGTTCACTTAGGGTGTTCTCACTTTTGTTGCCAGCTATTTTGACAATAATGGCTGCATGTTGAGTTATTTTTAGAGGACAGTAAATATTTACTGCTATACAAGCAGCACAATGAATATTCTAAAATATATCTAAGTTTCATTTCTATAGTATTGTCCCTTGAGAAGATATACTAAAATGTTTGCTGAAATGTGAGGGGTGTACTCACTTTTGTGAGATACTGGGCCCTATTTTAACGATCTGAAATGCAAGTATCAAACGTGAAATCCAAGTAACTTTGTGGGCGCATCTCGCAAATCTAAAATGGGTTGGTCTGAAGTAGCTACATTACTCTTAGGTGTGGTTTGGGCGTAACGTGAAGTAAACCAATCAGAGCGTCATCTCAGCAGGTGCAATTGTTCCATGGCGGATTGCTATTATAACGGCGGATTTGACAGGCGCACGTCAGGAGCGGTTCATAGCCGAGGAGACCGGCGTTCCCGTCAGGGCTGTAAAAGACAGAGAAGGGACATTGTATGGGGATGGGAGAAACCCACCCAAATAAGCTTCGATTAAACAGGCGTATAATAATTTGGGTAAATGTGTAAGCTAGATTTATGCCTATTTTTTCACATCTTCATGGACACCACAATGATTTCCCTCGTGTGGAATATTTTTCCTTGTAATTATGTATGGTTTGCAAAAATGGCAACTGCTGCGTCTGTGTACATGAGAGAAGCAAAGTGTATGCGCGTTGTGTACGTGTACGCTACCTTATGGCCAAGCATGCTCCCTTAAAATAGCATCTGAATTACCACCACTGACTTTAGAGTAGGTTTTTCCTACTTTGGCGGAATTGTTTTCTGGAACTGCAAAATAGCATTAGGGAACGTTTGCGCCGGAACACGCCTCCTCTTTTCCCTGAACCGCCCCCGGGAGCGCAAGTTCATTCCCTAATTTACCGACGTGCATCCGTCGAGGGAAAAGTCCGCTGTGCGTCGGGTGCAAAATAGGAATGTTAAATGCGTCAGTGTACAAAGTCAATTGTGCAGGTTGCAAGATAGGGCCCACTGTATACAGTATATATATATATATATATATTCTCAATGAAAGGAGAAATGCATGAATTTCACAATTGTTTGCTTTAATTCAAACTATTCTGCAGAACAAGTTTAAAAGATTTGAAGATGAGTATAATGTTCATGCAGTTTCATACTCATCAAGAAAAGGTGATGCTCTGTGTTCATGCCCACTAGAAGCAATTTAATCAGTTTGAACTCCCATAGAGAATTGTACTTATTGTGTTTATTTGCTTCAATTACCAAGGGAATTTACATGTGCAATTGTTTTTATACTGTTTTGTTCTTTTAAGATTGCTTTGTATCCTTTTGGGTCGCCACTTTTTAGGATATTCATGACCAAAGAAAAAGCAAAGCAAATATTTAAATAACGTGGTTCTGACTAAGGGTGGAAGAAATGCATAAATCATCATAAAGATTTAAAGAGTTAAAGAGACCCTGATTAACTATCACTCCAGTTTAAATTAAGAATTTAAGAATTAAGTTCAAATGTACAAAACTGCTTACTTTTTTATATACTAAAGCATAAAAAAGTAGAAGGACCTGACTTATTTTGGAGTATTGTTCTTTGCCGATTGATATAATTGATTCTTAATTAAGTAATTATCCTCTTTTGAGGATAGAGGGCTTATATTACTATTTATTAATGCTCACTGTATATCATTTTCTGATTTTCTTTTGAGAATTAAATATATGCATGATTTGCAAATACGTATAATACAAAAGAATTGCCAATTGGAAGTTTTATTCTGGTAGTGTTATAATTTAACTGTGTAACTGTTATAATTTGTCACCTCTAAACTTTTGAATGTTCTGCTGTGGTTGTCATCAGTGATGGATCCTGGTTCAGGGTGGCAATGTTCTCTCTAGTACATATTCTTTACAATCAACACCTTAAAAAGCAAAACAAGAAACAACCAGGGCAGTTCTCCGAGGAACAAGTCTCTGCAAGAACTCCTGCCACTGGTTCTTTCAGTAACAATGAATACAATGAACACTAGATAGCTATATGGCAATTTATCTGTTCAATAAAATACCTTACTCACATGTTGAGTAATAAAAACGGCATCTCTGTGTACTTTTATAACATTTCAAATCCCTCTCTTCTCGCTATCCTCTGTTGCGTTCTCTCTTTTTGCCAGCGGACTCTCCTCTGTTCTGCTTTTGTTTAAAATGGGTGTTTCCTCTGAGGTTTGAGATTTAGCTGATCAACCTTTCTCACTTGTTGTGACAAATAACCTATGACACTTCCACACCATACATGCAGCTAAGTAGCAGGAGCAACTTTTCTCTGTTTATAGAAATGACAAGAACACGCGCGGGCGAGTGACGTACAGTATGTACACAATTTATTTTTACATGGTCCGACAGGTCTAAAATATAACACTTATAATAGGCTTACCATAGTGAATCAGGGTGGGACAAAAACATGGTTTGGGAGAAGGATTGATAATGTATTGTCTTAATATTGAAATTGTGTTAATTTTGAACCAAAAAAGTTACATAGTGTCTTTAAAAAATGTTTTTTTAGCTGTGACTTTTTGTTCTCGCTTTTCATTGTGTTATTAATTTTTTTTGTTTTTTTGCCTTCACCTTGACTGAGGTGGCTTTTAATGAGACTCAGTGAGCACAAAACTCTCCTATTCAAGATGCGCTATTAATTTACACTGAGGTCATGTACCCTGTCTGTGTGGCAGTATGCAGCTGCAAACAACACTGCTTCTTTTCCATTCCACTCTCATTTCGCCTTTCCCTCTCTTTGCAGCCCCTTCCTCTCTCCTTTTCTGTCTTTTCTTTATATGCCTCTTTGCTTTACCTAAAAGCTCATTCAGTAAGGTACACCAAGGGACAGTGTGAATCCGAAAACAAGCCAACATAAGGTTGAAGAATGAGAGAGTTGTGTCCTTGGCATATGTCACGATTGATGTAAGAAAGAGAAGAGATAGCGTCTCTTAATTAAATGTTTTGTATGATTGGTACACACCTAAATTGTTACATATCATTCCTCCAGTAAGGATATAAAAAATTGTAGGGTACAGCAGCTTGTCACTTGGGTAATACCTTAAAAGAGACACCTTTGTACTTTATCAACCCCTATAGGGAGGATATTTGTAACTTAGGCTATAGTAAAAATATGTACCCTTTCGTATATTCATTGGCCAAATTTGAAGGATTGTCAGGATGAAGTGACCCTGAAAGATGACAGGTCGGCTTCTACTTGTTGGTAGAATAAAACATCTAGACTCTTTCTTGAACTATTTAAGAATTTTAGCATATTTAAAGCAATATAGCATTTCTCAGATTGAGTTTATAAATCATTTTGGATATCAACATCAGTAGCTCCTTAGATCTGACCCTATTCCATAACATAGTATTGAATGAAGAAAGTTTAATAACAAACTAAAACACAAAGCTTTTGCTTTTATTGCTTGTGTGGTTCAAGAAGAAATCCATATAATTCCAAAGGATCCATGACATTTTTACCTGTAGTCGTCATTCATGACCACTGCTTTGATGCTCAAGTTCAAAATGATTTTATGCTTAAAAATCAAGTCATCTTTAAGTGTTAAAGAATGTACAAATATTAGAGTGGGTAATTATAACATATTAACATACTGTATGCGGACCTGAATAATCCATGTGAATATTTTTGGTACTTCATACAGTAAGTCATACAATGATTTTTATTTACAATAAAATGGTATAAGGAACATATATTCAACATTTCCATAAATATAGTAGACTATGTAATGTTCCACTTATTAAATATTTCTAGAGCGCAACAAGCTGTTGGTTGATAAATGTCATTATCATAACAATAGTGCCACCACGTCGTAAATATGCTGAGAATTACAGAATTTGTAATTATATAGCAGTTAGTTTAATTTACATCTACAATGTCTACAATGATACCAGGAGAAAAATGATTAAACAAGTATAGTCATAAGTGAATAGAATCCGCTATCCTCCATGGATCATAGTGATGTGAATGAATTTTTCAGAATTCAGGTCACTTGGCACTGGTTATTTTTAACCTCACCAAAATCCATTTCCACACCACATGTAGTTAAGATGGTAGAATTAGTATGTAATGCAAAAAAATTTTTTTTGCACCAGAGTCATGCATATAAACAATTATTTAGCATTAAAAGGCATTAGATATCCATAAAAGACATGTAAGTGTGTATAAATCTTCCAACCCTAATTCATACCATCATCATTCAGTATGCAGTTCTGCAGGCTTGCTTTAATCACCATAGAATGAGGCTTCACATACACTGCTGTTGTTGTTCATCCTCAAAGACTGAACCTCTGGGGAAATGAGGCACTGTGTGAGTGGTGGGTGGGTTAAAATGGATTCTTCATAAAGATGTCAGCCTGTAGGCTTCAGTCAAAGCATCTTTCTATGGGAGGGGTGAAGACTCAGATGTACTCAGCACCTGATGTGCTTCCTATGGCTCAGAGTAAGAAGGACATTTTCATCAGACTCAAGCACACAATGTAATCTGTACTAGAGTGTTGCTTGCAAGACAAAGATAACTGTAGAATTAATTAAATGTTTAAATGTATTTTGATCTTTCTGTGTGACACCGTGGTGATGCAATTGGCATCTCAGGGTTTGTCATCTCCATTGAAACTTGTGTTTTATGAATACTTTAAATCGACAAACAGCTCCTCCTAAATTACTGCAACAGTCAGTTCTGGAGGTAAAAAATCACATTCATTTTCTCCAGGGGAATTTATTTTTTAACAATAACTTAAACATTTATGGACAGACCTACTGTGAGCCATGAAGTTGTTAATCATCACCATGAAATCAAAATGGACAATTCTTATTTTTATTATATGATTTAACTGTGCATTATTATAATCAAAATATCTTTCCCTCCCTCTTGACATCTCTTTTCTGATAACGTGTTTAATGGCACAAAAACGAGAAAGCCTGTCACTCACATGAGATCACACCAATAGCAAACCACAATAATCAATTCAACCAATTCTTGATGGACAAACTCAAGTCCTGCCCTACATTTTTTTCTCATTCCACAAGCCATTTTGCTTGGATATACGTCACAATAGGGAAGAAAAGACTATCACAGCTTTTATTTCATGCCGACTTTAACAGTGAAGTTCTTGATGAAAAACTGCATTACCCATGATTTTGCGAAAACTCTCCATCAATAAGAGGATTTAAACAAGCAAATTGCACCAAGACAACTCTTAAGTGCCTGCCCACTCCCATGAAGCACTGCGATTGATGTAATAGAGTAATTCTCCCTACACTCTAAATATATTTATACCTAAATATTTGTATGCATATCTTGCAGTAAACAATATATTTTTTTCAGTATATATAATCAACATTTCATCAGTCATTCACAAGGCTTCAAATAATTGTTGTTTATTCCCTCATTAAGCACACAGTCTTGTACCTTTGTCTTTTCTTAACGCAAATTTTCAAATACATTGTGCATCAATTTGTAATGTTGTGATTCGCCTTATAGCTGGCTGATTTGGTTCATGGCTTATAGCTTTTTAAACTTTTTATTCCAATGGGAAAAATGTATATGAAAAATACTTTTTGTTTTATTATGCAGTAGACAGTTGATGTAGACCCAATATCGAGGGAGGGCTCAATTTCTCTAAATTCATGTCCCTTGTGGCTTGCGTCTTATGTATCATTTGTAGTGAAAGTGAAAAATGAGCTCATAGTACTTCAGTATTAATAATACTAAATTCTTGTTGCTAGACCAATTGATTTGTACATGGTCTGGACATTTGTTTTCTTAACAAAAGCTTTAATTATATTATAATACCTTGATAATCTTGTCTGGGTTTATTTAGTCATAATCACCCCAAAAAATAATGATACCTTACATATTGTCTTCTCATTATATTGTATTGTTACTGACAATTTCTAACATGCACAAAACAAGTGTGGAACATGGTAATCTATTGCCAAAGTGTTTCTCTTTAGTGCGCTGTGCGATGGGAGACCCTTGTCTTCCCTATGATGAAGAAAAAAAGCTATTACTCTTTAATTATGTTTCCCTTTAGTCAACCTCAGGAGCCAACAAGCACAGGCCGGCCTGCGTGAGTGGACACTCTTCCGAGATAACAAATGGTTTTGTCGACCTGATTTAGAAGCTAGGAGCAGGCAGAACACGCTTTATCCAGACAGACGTCGGTGTGAGGAACGGGGGTAATTAATATGGAATGCTGATGAGAATTCTGACAAGTTCTAATAAAAGAGGCTGAGTGGTTTGATAAGACTTGAGTGCCCAGGAGTAATTACAGAGCTTTAAACAGTGTGTAGAGCAGAGTTTAGTGTGGGACTGTCTTCATGTTTAATAGAATCTTCCCCTGACTCTCCCCCCACCATTGACAGGCCATTTATTACAGCCAGCTTTCTGATTCAGCATGCCAATAGCTGCACTTCACTTCAACTCTAATATCTTTTAGGATGATTTTCTGAGTAGATAGGTGTTTCGCAGACTTTATTTTGCTCTAGTTTGTTTATTCTTCATTTTTGGGTCGGCAACAGTGACATGAACCTTGGCTCTTTTATGAATTATGATTTTTACACTAATGACAGCTGTGAGGGCATACAGACAGGAAAAGAGAAAGACGGATAATAAAGCAAATGTGTAGGTTATAAAGTCATCTCAGAGACTTGAGAAAGGAGGAAAAAAAATGAAACATTTCTCTACTGTTAACAATGTAATAAATGTATGTGGTAATGAAAAAGGGAAAGGCAAAATGAGAGCTCTGATTTTCGCTCACTCTCTCTCTCTCCATCTCTCCCCGTCAGGGACATTTGTCTTTCCCTTGTGCTTTATCAAAGGACAGCTGCTAAAGAGTCCCTTGGCCACGTGCACGGACACACACACATTGGCACATGTACAAAGCTTTGTAATCTTTCCTCTTGTCACCTAAGAGCTCCCTTTCAGTCCTGTCTCCATGGAGACGGCAAACTGTTTTGTGTCACAGTTTATGTTCTGGTTGGTTCAGCCTCAGCAGTCTGTGTTGGCTTCTAATCCTGCCTCATCTCTCTAGAAATGATGTCCTCTATAATTACAAAAACTTTTCATTATTCTCACTCTATGTACTCCACAGATGATTCAGTGGAAGGTGGTGCTTAGTGCTGAATGACTCTATATTGAGGTCAATAACTATAATCAAGAGCTGCTCTTTGCACTGAACCATTAAAGGGTTAGTTCACGCAAAAATGAAAATTATGTCAGTAATTACTCACCCTCATGTTGTTCCAACTCCGTAAGACTTTCGTTCATCTTCGGAACACAAATTAAGATATTTTTGATGAAATCTTGATGAAAGCTGGCTTACTCCTTCATAGGCTGCTAGGTAATTGCATCTGCCGGCCCAGAAAGGTTAGTAAAGACATCGTTAAAATAGTCCAAGTGACTACAGTGGCTCAACCTTAAGTTTATCAAGCGACGAGAATACTTTTTGCGCTGGTGAAGCAAAATAGATTGATGATATTGCTTCTAAAATGTAAGTTACTCAATACTAACTTGTTTATTAAACTATTGTATAGCTACTGGAAAAAATATCACACTCGCAATCGTGTTGTTGCATGCACTAAAAGTGACAGCCATCTAGTATTACACCAAAGCGTTTTTTTTCCCCAAAAAATAAGGTTATTTCAAAAGTTGTTTACTGCACAAATTAGAAGTCCTGCTAATTAGAAGTCGTACATGGCTGATTATTTGCGGGTTGCATCCAAATACTGATCAGCAGAAAACTGAGGGGCTGAACAAACCGTTTTTATGAATTCCTTCACACTTTTCACTTGATTTTATTTTTTATTTTTTCACAGGTTGTCTGTTTGAAGATGTGGTATGTGAGTCGTATGAAGTCTGCATCAACGGTGAGTCGTAAAAAGATTACATTTTGCACCAAGTATTCTTTTAATTTGAACTGCAAAAAATAGATAAAGTCTCTTCCAAAACGAGCTGTCACTCTGCTACCTACAATGAGCTGCACAGAGTGTAACTATCTTTTTTTTTTTTTTTATGATCTCATGTTAAGATTTTTTGGGGGGGGGAATATTTTCTCTTATCATACTGACACTTTAAAAACTGCAAAACATAAATGTCACAAAAATAAAGTTCAGAGATGGAAGTAAATGGTTTGTGTGTGTGTGCACTCAGTGTGCTTTTATTGAGAAGTTTTTTTTATTTTTTATTAACAGCATCCTATTTATTTGTTTAATACAATCTAATCAAAGTTTATTTTGAAATTATTTTTTTATTAGGCTAAATTGTGAAATTCAACCAGCCTTATCTGCACTGATGGGATGTAATTGTATCTTTGGAAAGCATGCTTCTCATAGAATCTCGGAAATAAGGAAAACTTGAATGAGGAATGGTTATGGACGGTAGTAGCCTATTGTAGTGAATATAGGCTACAGGCTGGATTGTCCATATTATGAAATGAGGCCAGGCAGTAACTGTGTAGGACTAGCTATCAACATTTCTCATATTGCAAATCAATGTCTTTGAAGCCTTAAGAGAGAAAGTGAGGGACTGAATGGGGACTTGGCTGCGAAGAAGACCTATCAAGTCAAGTCCTTTTAAGTGCAAGCAGGTGAAAAGATCCAATCAAGGTTTAGCTGTCAGAAAGATGAGATTTACCTTGTGCCACCTGATTGCAGATTGTTTTATTAGTCTTAAAGGAGTCATGAACTGGATTGTTTTATTATTTTATAATGTTGCCTGGGGTGCCCTTATAATGTTAGTATGATTTTGACATCAAAAATTGTCATAATTTATAAATAAAAGCCATTTTTCCAAGCCTGATTTCAGCCTCAGATTTGAACGCTCTGTTTTAAGGGGCGTGTCTGCTGGGAGACTGCAGTGCAAACGCCCACTGCTGTGATTGGCTGACATGCTTGCATATGAAATAGCTAGTATTACATGAACTCTCTCGAAAACTTTTACTAAGTTTTTACTATTACAGCTATCGAGATTAACAAATCGTGAAAAGTATCGTTTAAAGCATTATATTTAAATCTATTCCATCACATGAAAGGTTGCAGCATGATGAGCACTGACTGAGCAGATGACAGACAGTCTGTTGATCGCGTGAATAAAGATCTTATCATTGCAACGCAATTTTTGTAAAATGTTTAGCACAGACACCTAAGCCAGTGGGAAGGGTTGTAGGAACCGCGTCATTAAAAATGAATTTAATCCACTGGTCCCTGATAGCTTGGTCCGTTCTTGGGAGAGAAAAAGCATTTCCATGTTGATTCTGGCAGTCAACAACAGAGCAACTCGCGTGTGCACCACGTTTCTGCATCTTTCACGGTCGAGTGCGTACTTCGAATCGGAATTCAGTAATGGCAGCGCTCGACTGAATATGAGGGGGAGAGGGGCAGGGCGGGCTTCCTGCAGCATAGGTCTGCGGTGTCCATATATGGTATATCCTGCGCCGACTTGACGTCAAGTCGGCGCAGAAATTAACATCACGTATTTGAGTGCGCGTGCACGTGGGCTGGTTGACGAACCCAGGGGGTAAACAAACGCTTCACTTTTAAATATCGGCTTCCCGGCCAGTGTATAATCGTTAGGCAATCATAACATACATTTTTTCCTTTTTTTTTTACCTTTTAAGCTTCAGCATTGAAATTCTACTCTCTTGGCTTTGTGGTTTCATGATTATCAAGTAATCCAAAAAGTCTTTTGGTGAGCAAGACAAATTTCCATCCCGTTCTATTCTATTGTAAATGGTGTCTTGTCAACATCTAGTGCTTAAAGTTGGCATGAAATGGAAGTTGCTATAGTCTTTTCTTTCCTACTGAGATGTACGTGCAAGTGTAACAGCTTCTTGAACAAGAAAAAATTTAGGGCGGCACTTGATTTTGTCCATTGATTGGGTCATTGGATGATTGTAGTTTAATATTGCTGTGATCTCATGTGAGAGACATTTTGGGTGTTTCTCAAACGGACGACTGCATCCTACCGAGACTGCGTCCTTCCTAGTAGGCTTGTAGGCTAGTTTCCTCCTCAGCAATTAAACGCTAGAATGAGGCGGTCCAGTAAGACTGCATGGCTATGTCACACATATTCCTGCCCCCACGTCCATGGCACGAAAATATTATTAAAACTTAATTTTGGAAAAATACTTCATTACAAATTTTATATTAACTAGCTTTCAATTAATGCAATACAGTGAATTGTCTGTGGTCTCTCAGTGGCTTACATTGGTGTACAATGTAAGCAATGGTGATTTAAGACCACGAAGGATACATACGATGCATCCTTCAAAACAGGCCGAATGAAGGACATGAAATGGAGGCTGCCTTCCAAGGATCGTTCAAATTGAGATGGCCTTCAGCGACGTTTGATGACATGGCAGCCGATACATGCAGCCTTCCGTTTGAGAAATACCCATTGTCTCTCCCTTGTGCAAGTAAACACGTCATCAACAAGTGTGCCGCACAAGTCCTGAAAAGTGAAGCCAAAATGTTTCGATCACCCCCAGGTGGCTGGAAGCAGTATAGGTTATAAACCCCGCCCTCTCCATGTAATGTAATGGTACGTAAGAAAAAAAAAAAATCTAATTACACTTCAAATATTTTTTTCCAAAGATGGTTTCTGTCTTTTTATGTAGTTTTTATCATGCTGATGTTCAAGTGTTCAAGTGTTCATTTAAAAAAAAAAAAAGTTTGGTTTTAGTTAGTTTTGATTTGATGCTATAAAAACGGGGGTGTGACGTCATGATTGACAGGCACCATTGAGGCACTAACAGACTTTATTCATGATCTTCGGGAGGAGATTGGAGCTTTAACTTTAATTTCTACATTTCCATAACTGTTTATTTCACACCGACATAATGAGTTGTTCTGTAGTAAACTGCACTAGCCAATTCTGCACAAGTGTGTCCAGGGACTTGATACCGCGGCTACACTTCATGCTCTATACTGCGCAGACTCAGGCTCCAAGATGTCAGTGTCATATATGGATATTGGCGGATGCTGAAAGTTCTGATTTTGACAGTTTGATGTATTGACCGTGCATTGACCAATAGTTTATGATACCTGCAAATTTGGTCAAAAGTCAAATTACATCCAAAAGTTAAATTCTTTAATTTGTGCGATGCTATATTTGTAACCCTGTGTGTGATGATTTTCTCTTGACGTGGAATACATTTGGAGCCCGGCACCAAGTCATTCACTTCAATTAAACTAATGCAGTGAATAGTGAAAACCCAAGCACTCAGGGAGTGCTGTCAAACCTCAGGACGTGCTGTCAAACCTCAGGACTTGTGAAGGAAAAATCCCAAGGACTGTCAGGGGACTTTTATCTCCCCTTGGTTTCTTTCACCTTCTCTGGTTTTGTGTTGTTGCACAAGCTGTTCTCGTGAGAATGATTTGGAGTGACAAGCTTTGTTTATTTTTAATGGATGGGCCCCTTTACTGCCTCTTCAGCACCCTGAGACCTCTTAGAGCTAGGAAATTAGGAATTAGGAAATACAAAAAACTTCCAAACCCATCTAAGGGTAAAAATTGTATTGATGTTCAACAAATAAAAAACAGATATAGGGTAAGTGTACCCATTAAGCCCATGTACCCTTTAAGCCCACTTTCAACTCTGAAGTCAAATAAAAAAAAGCGAAAATAATATTTTATGCTGCTTATTATTTTAACCAATCCAGTGATTTGTTACTTCCCTGGCATTTTCTATTGCATACCAATCACATTTGGCAATGTTGAGTTAGCCCCACCCATGTGCATGCTGTCTCAGGGGACCTCACACAAAGTCACACCAAAACTTTGGTTTTTCGGGACCCTTCAGAAATCAACACATTTCTGCAATTTTCAGCAATTTCTTTGGTAACTACATTGATATTATGTCAAATAAGAGATAAATGTATTGTTTTTTGTGTATGAACAAATAGTACTTTATCATTTAATATAATTTTCCTTTAAATGGAAAGATGAGTTTTATTAGCTTGCGTTCAAAGCTAATCTCTATGTCAAACCATTAGCCTTACAGAAAGGCTAGACTGCCAAAGAATTAAGCATGTGAAGCATGTGATTCATTTTACATTAATTTATAAATAAATACATCATAAATTGTTTTGTAGAGAAGATTATTTTCATAAATGAACTTTTTTTTTTAAGATGGGCTTAACCCTCTGAGGTCTGAGCTGTTTTCTGGGCCATGGAGGTGTTCTGACATGCTCTGACATTTGTGTTTTTTTCTGTTACTAGTGACATTTTCATGGCTAAAGTCTGATTACACTGTATTCAGCACAAACTCTGCTACAATAATATATCAGCAGCATGTATGTAAAAGTTTGTAGTTTTGAGATAATGACATTTATGCGTGGTTTGTGAAAATACAAAAAAAAATTCTCACTGAAATAAGGCCATGAAACCCATACTGATTATTTCTTCACAAGACTTTTGAAAATTGTATGACATAGCCTAGAATATTTGCTCCAAAACTATGTGAAAATCACCCTGACTGCTCATTCAGATAAGACAATATATTGATTTAAAATTTCTAAGACATGTTTTGTGTGACAAAGCCATATGCGAAAAGGCGTGATCATCTCATGAATATGTAAGGTTTTAACACCTGAGAAAGACAAAGACACTCCCCTAACTGCCCTATTAGGAGCGATCAGGCCCTGTCATTCAGAGCAACCTTGCACAAAGAATGAGGAGATTTAAAAAAGAATGGCTTTTAGATTGTTTGGATTTATTTACAACACAACACAATCCAAAAATACAAATGACAAAAGAGCACATTGAAAACAATGATCCAAAGACAGAGACCTTTGTGCCATTCCTAAAAACATTGTACATACCTTTAATTTCCAAGGTATTTGATTTTCACTTTACCATGTTCATGTACAGAGACTCATGTGAATGTTGAAGTCAGCAGGACTCAGTTGCATCTGGTCCCTGAAAGAAAAAAAAAAAGAAAAAAAATGTGAACATAATGATATCAAGAGAAACTATAGGGCTGCACGATTTTGGGAATAGATTTTAGATTTTTCTGGTTAAAATTTCTTTTTAAAATTCACAGAATACACACACACACACACGTTTCCAACAATATATAATGAACACCAGGTTTGTTGTGCCTTGTAGGCATAGGCTACGCAGTGCTGCATAAAATAATAATAACAATAAATTAAATCTTCCAAAAGATTTCAAGAACAACTACGCTAGAGAAAAATATATTGATTATCATATGTTACTTCAAATGTTTCCATTCGTTATGATGATATGAAATGAGATAATAGTAAAAACATAAAGCCTAATGTTTGGTGCATTTTTCCTTTCAAACGCAATCGCGCTCCAAAATATGATACATTAAAACCCACAGCGCGCTCCAAAATATGATACTCAAACCCACAGCGCGCTCCAAAATATGATACTCAAACCCACAGCGCGCTCCAAAATATGATACATTCAAACGCCATCGCGCTCCAAAATATTAAACATTATGGTTATACATATCTATGTTTGAGCAGATATCCACAAACAGTATTTATCAGGAAACACAGGTCTAAATAGTATAATATTCACCATATACAGTATCTAGCAACAGTTCAACTGCAATGTGAAGTTTATGCAACAATACCATAAACTAATAAGTAAGAATTTCTTACCTTACATCTTTCTTGTCTTCAAATCGCGTTCTTCTTCTTCTGAGTTAAATCCAATGTAAGCTCAGACGTGTCTTCCAAACTCGACGAAAAGCAGAGACTTGTGAAGTTTTTTGGTGTTTTGTGTTTGAGGTAACGAGGGCGTTCGCGTCCCATGTGGAGATTTGCATGTGAATCTCTTTGGCGCGAGTGGGCGTGTCGAATTAAAAAGTAATTAGCAAGCGTTTGAGATACTGGACATCCTGTTGGTTTTAAACAAATTACTTAAACAGAGAATATTTGTTTTCAGTTTGAATCCGATCATTTAAAAGTACACACTTAAATGTTTATAAAGGTAAATGGCACTTAAATGTTTATAAAGGTAAATGGCTCATAAATGTGTGAGAAGTATTCGTTGAGTTTTGTTTCAGTTTATAGACGTGCTCAAGAAAAAAAAGTTCACCGCGACGGAGAGGCAGAACGCACACCCTGTTTATTTTCTTTATTTTACAAAAGCACAATGTTTTGATTTGATTGTAAGTGGACACATACAAAAGTAGAAATATCACAGATTATTTTTTTATATTTCTTTTTTCTGTATAACCATAAATGACGGAGTAATTTAAGTTTATGTTGCTGCTATGTGAAAAAAATCCAGCAAAACGCGGGGGCGCGTTTCTCGACCTCAGAGGGTTGGTACAGCGCCACAAAACGCATGAAAACTTATATGGTTACCTAACGTAACCTCTGTTCTCTCTAGAAGAGGGAACGAGTATTGCGTAAGTAGCTTACGCATCGGGAAAGTCTTCTTTCTCGAGATACTGAAGCCAAAAAATTATCCTTAATTTTTTATAACTTTGTCAACGCAGTGTGGCAGCATGCAGACCTAGGGCAGGCTAACTAGCGTGCCCATTGGCTGCCCTGCGGCAACTGCAGCAGCCTATCGCTGAGCCCTTGGCGTGACGTCACGTCCAATGAGCGCGCTTGGCGCGCTTACTGCGTCACAGCCCGCGAAAGGGGGTGTGGCTAAGCGTATATAAGCGGGGCTCGGAGGCTGCTTCACTGGTTTCTGTCGCTGAAGCGAGTGAGCTCGTGGCGCGAGCACGGCAGGTTACGCAATACTCGTTTCCTCTTCTAGAGAGAACAGAGGTTACGTTAGGTAACCGTATACGTTCTCTTACGAGAGGTTCTCTCGTATTGCGTAAGTAGCTTACGCATCGGGAACACCCTTGTCAACGGCGTGCGCGCCCAGCATCCACTGAATGAGTCCCAGGGAGAGCCCGGGGAACGTGATAACAGGGAGCCGGGCGGCCAAGAAGGCTAGCGCAGTACACAAGCACATACTAGGAAGCTCAGAGCGGCACCGCCGGTCTGACTGAGAATACCCTGCGTAGTGCAGCTCAACCAGTAGAGCTAAACCAATCAACGTAGCCCGCGCACTGACAGTGGGCCGAGCTACGCGAGACTTAGACTGATAAAACCTTCGCCTGCAGGGTGGGAACTTCCAGGTTGTAAAACCTAACAAATGTAGAGGGGGAGGCCCAGCCTGCCGCTGTACAAATGTCATGAATGGAAATCCCGCTGGACCACGCCCACGATGAGGCCATGCCTCTAGTGGAGTGAGCTCGAATGCCCAGTGGGCACTGCAGGTCTTTGGACGCATAAGCAGCTGCGATAGCGTCGACTATCCATCTGGACAGGCTGTGTTTCGAGGAGGCGAGACCCTTGGTGCGCCCACCAAACGAAACGAAAAGCTGCTCCGAGCGCCTGAAGGCGGCGGAGCGTGTGATGTAATTTCTCAGCGCCCTGACCGGGCAGAGGAGATAACCATCGGCCTCGCTGCCAGAAGTTGGCAGGGCTGAGAGGGAAATGACCTGCGCTCTGAAGGGAGTGCCCAATACTTTGGGGACGTAACCATGCCTCGGTCTGAGAATAACTTTAGAGTCATTAGGTCCGAACTCGAGGCACGCGGCGTTAATAGATAACGCGTGAAGGTCTCCCACACGTTTGACTGAAGACAGAGCTATCAGAAAAACGGTTTTGAGCGTGAGGTATTTCATATCCACAGTTTCCAAGGGTTCAAAGGGATGCGTTTTCAGGGCCTCTAAGACCAGTAAAAGATCCCACATAGGAACCGAGGGGGGTCGCGGGGGGTTTGTCCTCCTGGCTCCTCTAAGGAAGCGGGTAACGAACTCGTTCCTTCCTAATGCGCGGCCCAGCTCTGAGTCAGTGAAGCTGAGATGGCCGTAACATAGACTTCGAGCGTGGAGGGGGATCTGCCCGCGTCCAGCAGCTCTTGAAGGAAACACAAAACGTGCGAAATCCCACGTGCCTGTGGATTGAGCCCCTTTGCAGTGCACCATTTGTGAAACACAGACCATTTAGACGTGTAGAGCCGCCTCGTGGAGGGGGCTCTAGATTGTATGATCGTGTTCATTACCCCTCTTGGCAGATCAACGGGTAACCGTTGAGGCTCCACGCATGCAGAGGGGGAAAGCATATAGCGGGGTGCTGGGCCAGGTTTGGGCCAGCGCATCCTCGTTCTTCGAAAAGAACTCTGGGCAGTGAGCGTTGTCTTTGACGCAAAAAGGTCGACTTTCGCTTTGCCGAAACGGCGCCACAGTGACTGGACTGTTTGGGGGTGTAGAGACCACTCCCCAGGGGGAACGTTGTCCCTGGACAGTCTGTCGGGGCCCTCGTTCAGGTGGCCAGGCACATGCGCGGCTCTCATCGAGCGCAGAGAGTGCTGAGCCCGCACGAGGAGGCGTTCCGCCAGGGTGCAGAGCAACTTCGATCTGACACCGCCCTGGCGATTCACATAGGCCACTACCGATGTGTTGTCCGTGCGGACTAAAACATGGTGACCTAGGAGGAATGGGAGGAAGTGTTTGAGCGCTTTCTCGACCGCGAGCATCTCTAGACAGTTTATGTGTAGGAGATTCTCCTGGTCTGACCAGCGGCCATAGACCGGTCTGCCTTCGAAGAGCGCTCCCCAACCTTGGTTGGAAGCGTCTGTCGAGACAACTTTCCGGTGTGAAATCACTCCCATTGTCACTCCAGTGTGATACCATTCGGCTGCCAGCCAGGGCTGCAGGGCTGAAATGCAGCCCTGATTCACTCTGACTCGCGAGCCGCCGGTTTCCCAGGCTCTGCGGGGCACGCGCGCTTTCAGCCAGCGTTGAAGCGGGCGCATGCGCAGTAAGCCCAGCTGGAGCACCGCTGCAGCTGAGGCCATATGCCCCAGGATACGCTGGAATGTCCTCAGCGGAACCTGGCTGCCTACTTTGAAGGACGCGGCGAGGTGACGGATGCGGCGCGCGCGCTGCTCCGACAATCTTGCCGTCTTAGCCACCGAGTCCAGTTCTATTCCCAGAAAGGAAATTGACTGACGGGGTGATGGCGAGCTCTTGGTCCAATTGACCGAGAGACCCAGACCTTCCAGATGGCTGAGAAGCGCTGTTCTGTGAGACACAAGTTCTGTCTCTGACTGCGCTAGAATAAGCCAATCGTCCAGATAGTTCAGTATCCGCATGCCCTGTTTTCTCAGGGGAGCGAGAGCCGTGTCCATGCACTTCGTAAACGTACGGGGTGCTAAAGACAGGCCGAACGGCAGGACTGTGTATTGATATACTCGACCGTCGAAGGCGAATCTCAAGAATGGCCTGTGACGACGAATTATCTGTATCTGGAAGTATGCGTCCTTCAGATCGAGAGAGATAAACCAGTGTCCTGGGCGAATTTGCGCAAGGATTGTCTGGTTGTAATCATTTTGAACGGCCGTCTCATGAGGGCTTTGTTCAAGTGTCTCAGATCTAAAATAGGTCTTAGCGCTCCGTCCTTCTTGGGTACGAGGAAGTAACGGCTGTAAAAGCCCGACTCGCTCAGAGAAGGATGAACCTGTTATATAGCCCCTTTGCGCAGCAGCTTCGCTATTTCTGCTTGAAGCAGGTGCGCTGCTTCTAAAGTCACTTTTGTCTCCATCTGCGCTAGAAAGCGCGGGGGGCGACGAGCGAATTGAAGCGAATAGCCGTGTTTTATAGTATTCAGCACCCATTCTGACGCGCCCTGAATAGCTTCCCATGCTTTTGCACGCATAGCTAGGGGTCGAATGGTCTCTGGGTTCAGATCGCCGCACTGATGGGCGCAAGATGGGAACCTGTATCAGAGAGGATGGGGCGGCGCACACGCGCCGCCAGTGCTCGAACACAGGGGCTGGAAAACAGTGCTGACTGGCTGTACAGCATATGATGGCTCGATCGCTACGGATGGAGCGCGTTTTGCTGCTAAACACCCCTGGCGCGAGAGCGGCGTGGGGGTTATCATGTCTGAAAGTGAGTGCGCGTGCTCGTGAGCGGGCGCAGAGTTTACACTTATAACACGGCCAGTGTTTGGGAGCTTTGTAACCCGAGGTAACTGAGTGGCAGAGCGAGCAGCGGGTAGTTGTGAGCACAGGGTTGTGGGCACATTTACTACACTTAGTACTCAAGCGGCGTGTCCGCTTTATGAGAGTGCGCTCTGAGCGCGTTACCATGGGGATAGTGTTTGTGTGTAGTGGTGAGCACATGGGAGTGGGCACATTTCTACACTTATGACACCTTCGGCCAGAGCCGGAATTTTTGTGAGCTTTGGAGGATCTGCAACCCGGGGTAACTGTGTGACAGAGCGGGCAGTGGGTAGGTGTGGGCACAGAATTGTGGGCACATTCTCTACGCTTAGCACTCGAGCGGCGCATGCCCGCTCTATGAGAGTGCGCTCTGTGAGCGTTACCGGGGAGACCGTGTGTGTGTGTAGCAGTGAGCACGTGAGAGTGGGCACATTTTCTACACTTATAACACCATTGGCGTTATAGGAAACTGATAGAGCGAAATGCTTTGATGGCTCATATGTTTAGACGCTCATAAATACTCAAGCACCATCCTGTGAGCGGGAGGGTGCGAGATGTTGGTTCGCTTTCTGTATGTAAGAAAGCTGGCCGCGAGCTCGGAGAAGCCAGCAGAAAAAAATATTTATCTGCCGCCAGAGTCGGATTCGAACTCGGGTATCCCGCGCGGAAGCCTAATGTTCTGCCACTGAGCCACAGGGGCACACATAAGCTCTCAGTTAGCGCAAGCATATGACAGAGCGTCATGTTTCGTTTCGGCGTTTGTTTGCAGGCAAGCGTGTATTAAACAGGCTCGTTTACTGCAGTATTAATATTTCCAGCCGCCTGAACTTAGAGGGGACTGAGAAATATGTGAGGATTGGAGGTAGTCCGGTCCAGGCGGGACGAGAACACTCTCTCTTCCTCTTTTCGCCGGTGCTCGTGACGTCCGCTCTGATATCCCTTGAGAACGGCGCAGTTGCGCGGCTCGGACAAAGGGAGAGAGAGCGGGAAGATGTCATCATGTGCTGTGACATCGTTAGTTTGCAGGCGTGCGTGTAAAAAAACAGGCTCGTTTACTGCAACATAGATATTTCTAGTCGCCTGAGCTTAGAGGGGACTGAGAAATGGAGGTGGCCGGTGAGTGACGCGCGCGACCGAGACGCGGGGTAGCTTTCTTATAACGTAAAGGAAGCCAGCCCGTGACCGTCTACTTCTGACATCCCTTGTGAGCGGCGCGTTTGCGCGGCTCGAACAGAGGGGGAGAGCGCAGGAAGGGGCGAGCGTCGTCATGTTTTGCGTCAGCGTTTGTTTGCAGGCGTGCGTGCATAAAAACAGACTCGTTACTGCAATATATGTATTTCCAGTCGCCTGAGCTTAGGAGGGAACTGAGAAATATGTCAGGAATGGAGATTAGTCCGACCTGGGTGGGGCTAAACACTCTTCTCTCCTTTAGCCAGTTACGGGGGGGGTAGCTTTCTTGTAACGTAAAGGAAGCTATAGCCCGAGACCGTCCATTTCTGACATCCCTTGTGAGCGGCGCCGTTTGCGCGGCTTGACAGAGGGGTCTGAAGCAAGCAGAGAGCAGCTGTCAGCGGCGTCATCTGCTTCGTCCCCTGAGGTGTCGGCAGTGCGGGCAATGGCCGGCCGCTGCGCGTCGGTGAAGGGCGGGGGAGAAGGAGAGAGCGAGGCTCGCGGGAGGGGCTCCGGCGAGCGCTCAGCTGTCATACCCGGCTCGGCCGGAGAAGGGGGAGGATCCTCAACATGGCGAGTCGAGCCCGCAGGCTCGACATCGGCAAATCCTCGCACTGTTCGCAGCCGCCCGAGGAAAGGGCGCGGGCTGCGTGGTAGAAGCCCAGGCAGAGAGCGCAGATCACAAGGCGGTCTCCGTCGCTGAGCGTGGCTCAGCACGAGCCACAGGATGAGCGAGGCATTTGAAACAACGCCTCGCGCTCTTTTAGATGCAAGTGTATCGCGGGGCGAGCACACAAACACACACACATAGAGCAAATAAAGGATATATTCGCCGGATAGCGAAGCAGGCCGGCTTCCTCAGTCTGAGATCCTCGGCGTGCTGGTCGCTTGTTTCGACGGCGGCTTCCTCAGAGTCCAGCGATGCGGAGAGCTTCGCTGAAGAGACAGAAATCAGTGAAGCAGCCTCCGAGCCCCGCTTATATACGCTTAGCCACACCCCCTTTCGCGGGCTGTGACGCAGTAAGCGCGCCAAGCGCGCTCATTGGACGTGACGTCACGCCAAGGGCTCAGCGATAGGCTGCTGCAGTTGCCGCAGGGCAGCCAATGGGCACGCTAGTTAGCCTGCCCTAGGTCTGCATGCTGCCGCACTGCGTTGACAAAGTTATTAAAAATTAAGGATAATTTTTTGGCTTCAGTATCTCGAGAAAGAAGACTTTCCCGATGCGTAAGCTACTTACGCAATACGAGAGAACCTCTCGTAAGAGAACTATAGCCAACAGAAGCTAACCTTGAATGAAAAAAACTTAACATTTCTCAATGTGGGCACAATTAAAATTACTATGATACTTGTCCACAGTATATTTAAGCTCCATGCATGTATTTGTAAACATATCTTACATTTTTAAAGGAAAACATTGTCTTTTTTCACCATTACTCACTGTGGAACCATTTAAGCCCACCTTATGTGTTTCAATGAGGAATCCCTCTAATTGCAAACTTTGATACATTTTCTGAAAGTGTTTAATGATAACATGTCTTTATGTGCTTTTACCTTAATAACCTTTTAACCTTACCTTACTTGCTCACAAATTACACACATTCATTCAAATGAGATAGAGCCGTTTTGTCTTTGACAAAAGTCCTTTATGTAAAACCGGGCACAATTCAGGAGCCAAGCTGAGTTAAGGTTTGAGATTCTGGGCATGGAGAGGTACCCTCCCCCAGAGGGACCCTACATTCCCCACAGTCCTGAGACCCTGGGACCATCCGATTCCGAGATACCGCCACTTCCTGTCCAGCTTTGTCTGGGCAAAAGTAGGAGACCCCCCCCCCCCCCCCCCCCCCGAAACCCCAGAGTCTGGAGCCCCAACTCGGCTTCCTTCCCAAGATACACCCGGTTAAACTTCCACTTTTGACCAGACATAACTCGGGAGCCAAGCCGACTTAAGGCTCCAGACTCCCGGTGTGGGGGGCTTACTAGGAGGCCCCCCTAAGCCCAGAGTATGGAGCCCCAACTCGGCTTGGCTCCCAAGATACACCCGGTCAAACTTCCAGCTTGACTCCAGCTACAACTCCAGTCAAGCCGTCTTAAGGCTCCATACCACCGGCCACTAACACCTACCCATCCCACCCAGGGCTCTAATCAAACATTAGCAAAAGGAATTTTTTTTTAATACTTCCCTGTCACTGAATAAATATATTTATGTTTTAATTTTTTTAAATCAATTAATTTTTTATATTTTGTGAATCAATGATGATGTGGGCTTATTTGGAGCACATGCGGGCTTAAATGGTGCCAAAGTACCAATTAAGCCCATGCCAGACTTCTGACTTTATTCCTAAATTATCTTAATTTTATATTCTAAAATGTACATCAACTAATTAATACAATTTCAAATGAGAGATAAATCTTGCATTTTAAACAACGTATACTTTTTAAAATATTGCTGATCACTTACAAAGCACTAAATGGTTTAGCTCCCCAGTACTTGAGCGAGCTCTTAACGCATTATAGTCCTTCACGTCTATTGTGATCTCAAAATTCCGGCCAGTTGATAATACCTAGAATATAAAAAATCGACTGCTGGCAGTAGATCCTTTTCCTATTTAGCACCAAAACATTTTCCGGGTAAGCAGACACACTCTGTCAGTTCAAATCTAGACTAAAAACACATCTCTTTGGCCTAGCATAAACATATCACATTATGGACTTCTATAATTCAATGTTAGACTGCATAGATTAGGTCAGCCGGAACCGGGAACACTCCCCATAAATCCTGATGTACTTGTTACATCATAAGAAGGATGGCGTCTACTCTGATATTAGTCTCTCTGTTTATCCGAGGTTTACCGTAGTCCGCTGGATCCAGGCCGTATCCAGATCTGAGGAAGGACCTGCGCCTGGACACGATGACAATGCAGTCCTGAAGTGTCAACCAGTCCCTCCCCTGTGAAGGCCTCCTTCTCTTCCCTTTACCTCAGTACAGATAAAATGTCGTGATAATTCCGGTTCGCGTGGCTACGCAGACGCGGCGAAAAAAAAATTCTGTATTATAAATTTTTAAGGCCAGACAAGTAGTTTATTGAGGGTTGATTTGTAAAGAAGGACTACACGCCTGCGCACATATATATTCAAGCACGCATACCTTTGGACTGAACACGTAATACGTATGTCTGCGTTTTCGCGGGTTTGCATTTTTGGGGTTTATGCAGAGAGAACGGATAATCGTTTGCACCTTCTAACCTATTCCAGGGAATGCGTTCTCGAGACACCAGGCACTGTTTTGTGCGGATGGGCGGATGGGCGGCTGGAGCGCGTTAAGGGTTTTCCTGTTAGAACAGTGTTGTGTTTGCGGCCCCTAAGTTAATAACTAATGATCTTCGCAATGGAAGTGAATCAATCAATCAAAACTAACTTTAGCTGGACAATAACTTTATCCTAGAGCTGTTGTAAAGCCTAAACAATCTGTTATGGTAATTTCCTATTATCACTGCAAAGCTGCTTTGAAACAATCCAAATTGTTAAAAGCGCTATATAAATGAAGGTGACTTGACTTGACTTGACTTGACTGAGAAGCTGGAGTAGAGTGGGAATCACTCCCTGGGGGCTATTCTGCAGCACCTTACTGTCAGATAATATTGTGGTCTCAGTCCCTGTTTAATCTCTACACAATAGATGTACCAGTAAAATACCTGCTCATGCCACCTCAGACATTCACAGATGACTCCTCCGTTGACAATGAAGAGCAGTCTGGAGACAGGAAGCTGGTGCTGGACCCAGTATTCTGGCACAGGTGAGAACAGCCTGCAGCAGAATAAATAACAGAAACACACAGGAGTTGTGGAGAAAACTTGGAGCTCCGGAGGACTGTTAGGACCAGTCATCAGTCAGAAAGAGGTGGTACAATCTGACAATTCAATGAATAATCTAGACTGTGTACGAACAGCCAGAGATTTGAAATGTGGACTGATTCAGTGCTTTTTTTTTTTTTTGCAGTAGTTTGTTAGCGAGTCCTTAAAGGGTTACTTCAAACAAAAATGAAAACTCAGTCATCATTTAGTCTTCTTCATGTTGTTCCAACCTCATGAAACTTTCTTTCACCTTTGAAACACAAATGAAGTGTGTCAAGCAAGTACACATAGGCTTAGCCTTCCTCTGGCCACAGACTTGAGACTAGCGTGGAATTTTCTGGCTCAAACCACTGACTGCTGCTGCTTGTGATTGCTTTCAGAGGGAAAAGCTGCCCATAACTGCTGGTCTAGGATCGCGTTCTTGAGCGTCAAAGGTTTCTATTTACAACATGTTCTTGCAACGTTGAGCAATGTAGCCAATCACAAACATATCTGTTGATTTCTTGAACACAATGGCCAATCAGATGTTATTAAGTTAGAATCCACTTATCTCCCAAAATGCCAGAGTTTTTGTCCAGTGCTGAGTTCTGCACTCTTGCAAATCCTCTCGTTATAAGTAGGGATGCACCAATGCACCACATTTTCGGCTACCGAAGTGGTTTTGGAGGGCCGAAATCAGTGACGAATCGTTTAACCAGACGTTAGATTATAAATAAATGATGTACATTTTGAGCCATAGTCATGTCTGTCAGGAGGTATGTGACAGGCTGACAATCATGAGTGACTTAAAGCTTGTGTATATACTTAGGCCTGCAATTAGATTTCTCTTCAGACTTTGATGTGTATCTTATGTGAGTTGTGTGGCACTCCATTTATAAAAGGGAAAATAGATGTATATTTATTTTATTTATGAAGTATTATAATTAAATAAAAATAAACATAACATTATAAAGAGAACACAGGAAGAGCACATATACAACAGGAGTTACACATTCTGACTAGCACGTAACTTACTTCAAGTTCACTTGTGTGTTTGCATCATTTTGTGCATAAAGAAGTTGTAATATTATGTTTACATTGATGCATTATAAATAATAACTATCAGTTTTATTTTTCTCTTATTATTTTCATCAACAATATGGGTTAATTAAAATAGTTTCATTATTGTCTATGCGGAGGCTATTCCATTTTATTTATCCATGGCACATGCATTTTTATTCTTTATACCCAAGCAATTGTTGTCTAATTAATTGGTTTCATTATTTAGGCATTATTTTATTTATTTGTAAATCAATAGATTTTTATTTTTTATTTTTTTTATAAAGAAAGTTGGTCATAGGAGTGTAACGTTAATTTTAAAACGTACAGTGGAGAAAATAATAATTTGATCCCCTGATGATTTTGTAAGTTTTCCCACTTAAAATGAAATGAAGGGTCTATCATTTTTATGGTAGGTTTATTTTAATGGATAGAGACAGAATATCAACCAAAAAATCCAGAAAAAAACACATTATATAAAAGTTATAAATTGATTAGCATTTGATTGAGTGAAATAAGTATTTGATCCCCTTCTAACCAGCAAGAATTCTGCCTCCCTGGCTATGTGCCCATGTGAAACACAGATTTGCCCTGTCACTTTAAGAAAGTACTCCTAATGTCAGCTCGTAATGTGTATAAAAGAAACCTGTCCACAGAATCTGTATCTTCCATTCCAACCTCTCTACCACCATGGGCAAGACCAAAGAGCTGTCAAAGGACATCAGGGACAAGCATGTAGACCTGCACAAGGCTGGAATGGGCTACAAGACCATCAGCAAGAAGCTTGGTGAGAAGGAGACAACTGTTGGGGCCATTATTCGGAAATGGAAGAAATACAAAATAACCATCAATCGCCCTCGGTCTGGAGCTCCATGCAAGATCTCGCCTCATGGGTTACGGATGATCATGAGAAAGGTGAGGGATCAGCCCAAAACTAATGCACTCACAAGGTGCACTTGAGCACCTGGTCAAGAAGGCACATGTACAGGCCCGTCTGAAGTTTTCCAATGAATATCTAAATGATTCCGAGAAGGCTTGGGAGAAGTGCTGTGGTCAGATGAGACCAAAAATGTAGCTCTTTGCATCAACTCAACTCGTCATGTTTGGAGGAAGAGAAATGCTGACTATGACCCCAAGAATACCATCCCTATACAGTCAAGCACGGAGGTGGAAACATTATGCTCTGGGGCTGTTTCTCTGCTAAGGGTACAGGACGACTTCATCATATTGAGGGGCTGATGGACAGGGGCCAAGTACCGTAAAATCTTGGACAAGAACCTCCTTCCCTCAGCCAGAACACTGAAGATGGGTCGTGGGTGGGTCTTCCAGAATGACAATGACCCAAGACATACCGCCAAGGCAACAAAGGAGAGGCTCAAGAAGAAGCACATTAAGGTCTCCAGATCTTAATCCTATAGAAAATCTGTGGAGGGAGCTGAAACTTCAAGTTGCAAAGTGACAGCCAAGAAACCTTAAGGATTTAGAGAGGATCTGTAAAGAGGGATGGACCAAAATCCCTCCTGAGATGTGTGCAAACCTGGTGACCAACTACAAGAAACGTCTTACCACTATATGGCCAACAAGGGTTTCGCCACTAAGTTTGAAATGATGTTTTGCTTGGGGATCAAATGCTTATTTCACTCACTGAAATGCACATTTTATAACCTTTATATAATGTGTTTTTTTTCTGATTTTTTTGGTTGATATTCTGTCTCTATCAGTTAAAATAAACCTACCATAAAAATGATTGACCCTTCATTTCTTTGAAAGTGGGCTAACTTACAGAATCATCAGGGGATCAAATAACAATTTTCTCCACTGCACTGATTTCGAACTAAGCTACTGTACTGTATATATGATTTACTATATGTTGAAGTGCTTTGGCTTTCAAATATAAAGAATTATCGTATTGGTTTCAGCCAAAATGTTCATATCGGCGCATCCCTAGCATCATTGTTGTTGGAGTTTCTATTGTATGCTGCTTGAATTGATTGAATGCACTAAAGTCAATGATTTTATTATTAATCACTAAAAACAAACACCACAATGCACATGAATTGGTTTCCAGATAACATAATAAATGACATGTCAGTTCCCCAGTAATGCTGGAAAAGAGGCAGAAATATGAGCCTGAACATATTCTTTTAAAAGCATTTCAGTTTTGATTTATTTGTTCTTGTTTAGCTGCCAGCTATTGATCCTCTGTGATCTCTCTTCCACTCTGAATGATAATTACAGATTGAGATCATCCATAAAGTAGAGTCTAGTTTTTGAAAATGCTTCAGTATCAAGGGGCATTATAGTTAGATATAATGTTATATAGGCTAAAGTAAAATTAGACACATACAGTGTGGTACAACACAATTCGTATTTCCAGTGTGTTTGAGGACATGCTGTGTGCTAACAAATTTCCACTCTCTTATTTCACATCAAACTGCCTGCCAAATGCAATATTTCTGGCTTGCATTGTTATAATGGTATTAAATAAGTTGACAAGTGAAATAATTCAAAAGAAGAAAGAAGGATAAACTAACAGGACAATTTAAGGGACAGGCGATCACATTTATGGCCATTATTTACATATGCAATTTAATAGATAAGAATTAAACAAGCTAAACCTGTCTCTGTAAAGGGTAAGTGACTGATTGTTTGACCATGGTTGCCCAGGGTTTTCAGAAACTATATAAACTTGCAGAAAAGCTGCCAATTAGTCCCTTGACCTATTAGACGACTCTTCCCAGAGACAATTGACCATTCAAAAAAGATCAAAAATGTCTTGCAGACTGTAACTATAAGTCTACACAGGGCACTCTGTATTTTCAAGATTAGAATGCAAGTCATTATCTGCTTAGACAATCTAACCTTTTCTGTTTGGACAGGAGTAGTATGTATGCGTATTTTCACAGACTGACAGACTAGTGCCAAACCGTTTGACATTCTCTGTTCTCTGAACTTTATCTTTAAAACCTTGCTTCCTAGACCAGCATCTGTTGTGTTGGAAGCATAACTGCTGAAGGATGGGATATTGTAAGATCCCGAAAAAGCTTCCAATGCCATTTTCACTATGGCTTTGATAATTAAAAATCAATACTAGACTTAATAAACTCATTGAAAAAAAGTTAGTAGGATTTTTGATGTTTATGATGATCATGTAAAAGTTCCAAATTTGAAAAATGACTGTGATTCTAACTAACGTTTTTGTAGTGTCCAGTTCATGTTGCATGAAAACTATTACATTCTAAAAAATAAGATTTGAAATGAAAGTTGATACATGAACAATGAATGTTTTCATGTTTATTTTCTCTTAGTTCAAAACACGCAAAATTCATGGTTTAACATTTTAGTAATTGAAATATGAACTGTGTTCTATTGGAAACAAGAAGCCAGGCTTGTTGTGTTTTAATGAAATACTTATTTTGGTATTATTGGCTTACTGTATTGTACCTAAGCTCTCACTCTGATGTGTGAACAAAAGTCCTCATAAAGTGCCATATCTATTTTAAAATTGACAAATGTTCAGTTAAGCATGCAGAAATGGGATAACATAAGAAACAGAAAAGGAAAAACTGACTGAAAAAATTAAACTGTATATTGTATTTCGTGCTGTGATGCTGGTGAAATGAAATGTTAGTAAGGGGATTCATTATGGGTATTATTGTAACGATAACCAGCTGGAGTGCCCTTGAAAGCCTCCAGAGGGCACTCCACACCAGACTATCATGTTTCACTCACAAACTACATTTCCCATAACTCACTGCCCGGACTCATCATCACTTATCACTGATCACATTCACCTGTACCTCATTCACTGATTGCATTCACCTGTCTCATCCTGTTAGTCTGTCTATTTATACCATGTTCATTCATTCACTCACCGCGAAGTCTTGTTTGTGTCACACTGCATTTCTGAGCGTTTTCCCTGTTTTCCATGTCTCTTGGTTTTTTGGATTTCTTGCCTGTTCCCTGGATTACTCTTTTGCCTCTGACCCCTGCCTGTTTTGTTTGTTTGTTTATTTGTTGTTTGGACTGCCTACCTGTGTTTTGACCCATTGCCTGTACTTTGGATTACGCCTTTGGATTGCGCTTTAAATAAAAGCTTCATTTGGATCTGAACCTTCGTGTCTCCAAGCAGTTCGTGACAATTATACTACCAGTTTGAAGAACAGAGATGTATTTCTAATTAGTAAAAGGCTAATTAGAAGGAACCTGTAGTTATGCTATATTTTGTACGTTCTGTCTTAGCTTGAGTAATTTTGGCTTTCATCTAGAATAACACTGAAAAACCACTTACACAAATAACACCCGCACCGCTTTAATATTTGTAGTGCTCCTTCATAGGAGTTTGCTTTCCTGGTGAGACAAGCATTGATCTGTTGTCATATCTTTATACTGTATCAATTATTCAAATATTTTAGTAGTCATTTGATTTATTTATAATATTATGTAAATAAATATACATTTTATGCAGCATGTTGTTTATCTTTGAAGAAATGGTGTGATATAATTTATGCCGGCTTTATATCAGCCATCGACCACCCTGATATCCGCATCGACATCTGCCATCAAAGACTCCGTATCGTTCAAACACTATAATATTGCATTGCCGATAAGGTACATAATGTCATAGTTACCATGTTGTATTGGCTTAACTTTCAGTGAGATCTGCAAATTAACTAATTGCCTCAATAAACGAAGGTCTCAACAAATCCAGATAATCTACTGAATTTGTGGTTCCTAATGCTGCAAAAATGGACTCCTCTTCTGTGGCACCGGCTGTTCTTTATCTTCATTAGTATCACTCTGCGCGGTGAAATCGATTTTCTGCAGCGATCTGTGTGGTCTGTCTGAGACTCATTATAGTAATGGTTTTAACATCTTTGAACAGCTGACTGGGTATCTGAATAATTTTCAAGCTCTCTGTTGTTCATTGTGGCTGTTGTATCTCACACACAACCGCAGCCTCCTGTTCTGTCATTATCTGCCCATCGCATGACTTATACACTAGACCTCGGTTGACCAGCAGACAGGGAAAAGTAATTCAGGAAAAAAAATCTGAATTACTATCGATTTGGTTGCAACATCGTGTTTCACTTGTTTCATCGATTAGAATAATTGCCTCAGCATTGTCAATGGGAGACATGCTTCACTGCCTCACTCCCAAGAGCTCCGTTTGCATCCACACGACCTGCTCTCTTATTGAAACAACCATCGAGGAGGAAGTCATGAGTTATTGTTATTTGTGAAACTTTGGCTATATTACAGCAATTCATTTCAGATCCTCGCGCATCTTGTGACGGCAGCTCGGTTGAATATGGGTTTAATGTGATGGGCTAAGAATCATAACTTGAGAGGAGGACAGGAGACATTTCAATAGTTTTGTATTTTACTCCATTAAAGATGTCTGAGTAAAGCAGATCCAATGACCTCAACTAACTGGAAAGGCAAAGACAAGGTTAAACACACTTTGTGCTGTAATATTGTCCTGTCTCTTCCCAAAAGAAGTGCTTTATAATCTGTGTACTCATGGGGAAACGGAAGATATGAGAAAAGAAAGCCTTTTAGCAAGTCTGGTGTCGACAATTTACTTTTAATGCCACTGCCTCAAAAAAAGGGAAAATCTTAGATATGAGACAGAAGTTTAATGTCTCACTTTTCTCTGTTCTGCCTTCGCCAAATGCACTGGCAGACTACATATCTAGATATCTTTTATGTATGTGCACAGAAGTGTGACATAGTAGAATATACGTTTTTTTAGTTACTATGCATTTGCATTTTTCCTACAGTTTGTTTCAGTTCAGTAGTTTCAGCGAATGATTTAAAATGCCGTCTGCTTTCTTGCTCAGTCTGTTCAGTTATTTTTGTATATAGAGGCCTTTGCCCAAAATAGTTCTCTATTTCATTTGGCTGTGCACATCGATCCCAGATCCACCAGTTAGAGTGATGCCAATATCAACAACTGGCCTCTTGTCTTAGTAAGAAATGTGTTTTACTGAACTATTTTTAGAATGCAGTTGAAATAATTTATTTTGAATTGTGTCTAGTCCTTCCTTTCAGTGGAGTTATAGTTATAAATTAAACAACAGAAACCAATTGAAAATCAATTAAAATAGTTCCTTGTAAAATCACTTTAGTTTATTATTACATTATACAGTTATAATCGAAATTATTCAATATTGAATAATTGCAAATTAGGTTTATTGGCAACATTTACAGACTTTCAGCTGTTTGCAATGAACAAATCAAAATCAAATCAAACAAACTGATTGAAAAAATAGCTCAACACAACAATTGTTTCCAGTGGTTTCCCCAAATTCAACTGAAAATGCAACTTTTTTGATGACTTCTGCGGTCTCAAAATTATTCAACCCCCCTCATGGCAAGCGTCTTTAGTATTTAGTAGAACACCTTTTGCTGTTATGACCTGCTGCAAACGAGATGTGTAGCCAGACACCAGCTTCTGGGAGCGTTTCTGAGTAATCTTAGCCCATTCCTCATGATCAGTGGCCTCCAGTTCAGTAATATTCTTGGGTTTGCGTGTTGCATCCGCCTTCTTCAAATCCCACCAGAGATTTTCTATGGGGTTCAAGTCAGATGTCTGTGATGCCACTGTAGAATCATCCAGGACTTCTTCTGTTTGAGGTATGCTCGGGATTGTCCTGTTGGAAGGTCCAATGATGCCATTAAAAGTTGCATTTTCAGTTGAATTCGGGGAAACCACTTGAAACATTTGCTGTGTTGAGCTATTTCAATTCCTTTTGTTTGATATGTTCATAGCAAATCAGGTTTAATGGCAAAATTGTCAATTTAAGCTGTTTGCAATTTCAATTACAACTGTGTATCTTTATCATTAACACAGGGTTGTGCTATGTATGTATGTGTGTGTGTGTATGTATGTATGTATGTATCCACCTTATTTTTAGCTGTACAAAAACAGATCACTGCTGCTTGATATTGCAAACTGATATTTCTTACCATATTATTTTAACGTATTGTCATAATTATTAACACATTGGTTTGTAAAGCAAATATTTTTTACCATTTAAGGCACTTTGTTATATTATTTACCTATAGTGGCTAATGAGTCTCACACATTCACAGAAAATAGGCCACCTATAATTGTATATATCATTATATTATATATATTAATATAATTTGAGCCATCATCTTTAATAATGGATGTAGACAGTATTTACAGCTCATATAGACCATATGTTAAACACATTCATTTCCCAATAGGATGGCTGTGCTGTGAACTTGCAACAGGAGTGTAACAGTCTCCCTTTTTGCTTGTTCAGTCTCCTCCTTGTGGTAGATCACAAGAATTACAGCACATTAGGGTTTGTGTGTTGAATTACGTGTTGTCATGTTTAACACTATGAGAGAGAGAAATATAATTTTTTTCATCATATAATATTATATAAGTGTGACACTGTGTCCGCCAATAACTGAAGTACTTTTTAAAAGTTTATTGGTTGATTATGGCATAATTCTACCAATATGACTATTATTACAAGCTTTAGGTTTTTTTTTACATTATCATTTATTTATTTGAAATATTTAACAGTAATTTTCTGTAACATACTAAGCAGTTTTAGAAATGCTGATGATTTGAATATAATTGATTTGATTGTGTTTAAGGTCAGTGTGGCCAGACATTTGTCTCTGTGTGGCCAGATATTTGATCAAATGACAGAGGAAGATTGAGTGATCCAAACCTTCTCTGAATAAGGTCAAATGTTGTGAAATGTCAATCTATATTCTTCATTTTCACTTCAGCTCTGATCTTTCAAAGGACATAATGGCCACAATAGTGATCGCGGTCTAGGATTTTCTTGACGACGCACCTGCCAGGGGTCTCAGAGCTGTTATTAAGCAGTATAAAAAGCATTTTGCAAATGAGTGACAAAGTGCAGAGTTCTAGAAGCATATCATATTCCCACCAAGTGGGAAGCATATGTATCATGTTTGATCATTCAAACTGCCTGACAGAATTTATATAACCACTCACTCTATTTCCCTAAGGCTCTGTTTTATGGTTGTACAGTGTAGAGCTCGAGGAATCGTGGGATAGAAGAAAGCGCAGCCGAGTCTATATTTGAGTGCAATGACTGTAATTAGAGTGTGATTATTCCCGGAGACGGCTACGAAAAAAAAAGGCAGCCGACAGTGAGGGGGGTTGCTATGGAAACCGACACGGAGGCAGTGAAAGGGTCCGTTCGCTGGTGGTTATGTCATGTGTCTGGTGTGTATGTAAAAAGTTTGGACATGGCAGGTTTCAAGTCAAAAGGAGGCAGAGTAGGATGTTTTGCCTGCGTAAACTGAAGCTGCTTTTGAAGACTAAAGCTTTATTTGTTGTCTCATTTTAAATTCTTGTTCTCTTGATTGGTTCCTCTCATTGCATGGAATAATTTTTTTGTTGCTCTTATTCTCGCTCACTCTTCCCTACTGTGTTCTTCTAACATGCTCATGTTCACATATTAGACAAATATCATTCTGCTAAAGACCTACATGAATCCCAGAATATACCAAGTGAGCCAGTCTGGAATTTACAATGGCGGAATTATTTGCAATAAAACAATAAGGCAGATTGTATTGACTGTCTGACAGAGCTCATCACGTCATGGCGCGCTTAAATATATAAAAAATGCTCTTACATGGTGAAGGAACACTTGTGGTCATTAGTATTCCTCGTGAGGACCACGGCTATACCCTGCATCCTCCCTGTTTGCCCAGATAGCCATTGAATTATGAAGCCAATCTGAGCCATGGTTTGGGTTGCCTAGCAACAGACTATTGAGTGGCACTGGGTCCCTGGTGATGGGGAGATAAACAAGGGGCCAGATAATGTGTGTGTGTCTCTCTATGTAGGTGTGTTTCCTGATGGCCTGTGTGCTTATCTTGAAAGTGTCAAAAAAAGAAAGAAAGAAAGAAAGAAAATGCCCTAAACCTCAGTGGCTGTTATGACTCCAAGCAGAAACTTCAGCCTTAAAAAATAAACTGATGGCCAGTAGACACAAACAGTTGTGCTTTTCTCTTCAAGCCTAACATGGGTGGGCAGGTTTTCTGTTATAATGGTCTCTATCACAATCTAGAGGAACAGCACTGCATTAAACAAATTAGACTATTATGGTTTCTTGCCATACCTGATTATTGTCATACCTGATTATTTGATATTTGCACAACATGATGTCTTTTATCAAGGTGATTTGTATACTTACTGTTTGGTTGATACCTTTAGTGTAATAATAAAAATATAATAAAGATTATTTATTTATTTTCTTTATTTTAATAGATGGTGATTAATGTACATGATGTGGTTGTAAGAGATGTGTGTTTATTTTGCAGATCAGCTGTTTGGTGGATGTCAGAGTTATTTGGGGTCAGTTCCCTACACTTACGACGTGACTCCTGCAGCAGTGCAGCGTTTGAGGAATGTTCTTCAGAAGCTGGCCCACAGAGGTATCACTTCTCCTTCTTTACCTGTCTGTTTTTGTTAACCTTTCTACCAGCACTCTTGTGTGCTTATTTATCACATATCTCATTTAATTGTTTTCTTTTTATACAGTGTAATGATACATTTAATTGTTGAAATTGTTTATGTATTCACAAGCCCATTGTCTGTTTTCTAATTACATATCTCATTGTTTACCAGATTATTCAGTTCTTATTGGCTGTCAGTAACTTAGCTTTTAGTCTGTTAACATTTTTTTAGATCTGACATTAGCTTGTTGACTTTTCATCTCACTTCACCTGTTTATTTACTGCCAATTATTTACCTTTTGCCCTTTTATCTACTGTAACAAAACCGGGAAGTACATGAAAACATAGGTTTATCTCTTCTAAATACTTAGACTGCCATTGAGAAGTTTGGGGCCAGTAAGATAATATATTTTTTTCTAGTATAAATTTAAACATTCAGAAATGATCATTATTAAATTGATCAATAGTGACAAAGACTTACATTGTTACAGAATATTTCTATTTCAAATAAATGCTGGTCTTTGATGAACTTTCTATTCATCAAAGGTTCTGGAAAACAGTTTATAATAGTTTGTACAAAAATATTAAGCAGCACAGTAATAAGAATAAATGTTTCTTGAGCATCAAATCAGCGTATTAGACTGATTTCTGAAGGATCATGTGACACTGAATACTGGAGTATGCTGAAAATTCAGCCTTGACATCAAAGAAATAAATCACATTTTAAAATGTTTTCAAATAGAAAAGAGCTATTTTAAATTTGAATGATATTTCACCGTATTACTGACCAATATTTTGATCAAATAAATGCAGCCTTGGGGAGCATAAGAGAAACATAAAAAAAAAAAAGCATAAATTTACTCGTTCATTATTGTTTTGTGCCACCTACATCTCTGTACTAGTTGCTATCTTTCTAGCCAATATTGAAGTTTTGTATTACAGCACATCTATGATACCATCTATATATACTATCTTGCTATGTTGTAACATTGCTCAGTAGCATTAAGTTGTGTTGGATAGAAGTGTCAGCTAAATGAATCATGTAAATGTAATCACTGGCTACTTTAGCTATATCGACCTTGATTGCAGTGCACAGCTTGTTGACATGACTAAATGCTGGCCAAAATCATGAAAATCTTCAAAACTTCACTGATAGCAGTTTCTGGTTTCGTCAATGTTCTTAGCTAGTAAGTTTTATCCTTGGCAGAACCGTGTCACAATCAGTTCCAGAGCTCAACTCAAGTCAAAGCTGACACACAGCCAAACGTGCACTCAACTTTTGTGGCACGATGTTGCTGTCTGTCACATGGACAGATGAAAGAGAGTGGGATGAAAGGATGAGACTGAGCACTCATCCACTGCTCAGGGGCTTGAAATTGGACATCTGAGGGCTTTCATGACAGAAAGGTTTCTCTGTAATACAATGTGTTAGCAGGGCAGGACTGAATGTACTATCACTGATAGAGGAGAACTTCAGCAGAGATGTGAGTCTTAATCTGTTCAAGCTGAATATATTGTTTGAACAGACCTCTGATATGTAGATCTGTCTTACCTAAGACATTTGCACTTACAAACCAAACTCTGGGTACTTACTATGTTAGAAGTGTTGAATGTGTTGCGGCTTTGCTAGAATGTGGTTTCGTCACAAACATTTTGATGCTCAATGGGCTGATCAGTGGGCGTTTTGTGTGTGTGTGTCTGTTCACTCCCAACTGTTTATCTAAACCAGTTCATTACAAACTATTTCCTTTTAAGCTCTTTCAATTCATAGCCAAACCATACATTATATATGTTACATACAAACTATACTCACCCTATAACAATTACCACTGGTTTCACAGACAAGGCTTAAGCTAGTCCCAGACTAAAATGCATGGTTTAACTGTTGAAAGTAACAGCTTTGTCAGGTTCTGCAAGAGAGAGGACCCAGACGCAGAACGAACGTGAAGGGAAGTTTTATTAACAATACTGTAGACAGGGCACAACAAGGAGAGTGAGGTGTGAAACAGTTCAAACCGTATAGGGCAGGGCAGATTACACGACGACAGGCAGGAAGGATGATCACTGAAACAAGAACTGGGCTGACGAAGAGCTTGAAGACTGCAGAGGAAGAGGCAGCACCAGGTGGGATGATGGTGTGGAACACAAGAATGCAAGGAACCAGAGGCTTGATGATCTCTTCAATGTGAAAGGTGCTACAGTCTAGCTGTCAGACAGTGGGGGTCAATGGCCAGTAAATCTCAGGATGCAAGGCAGGGCAGGAATAAACACAAGACTCACAATGAACAAGAGAAGACAAGATAAACAGACAAGGCACAAGAGTATAATTAAATAGGCAAATAAAGAGTAAAAACTAAAACAGAACAAAGACTAGAGGAAAAAGAAAAGAGCTAGGAATAAAAAAAAAATAAAAAAATAAAAAAAAAGTGTAGGGAACGAACAAGACTTGAAGGAAAAAGCAAAAGGATACACTACTGCTAGAAACGATCAAATACTCGACTAGAACAGGAACTAAGTTTAATCATACAAAGGCAAGCAAACAAGACTACACCACAAAGCACACAAAACAAACCAGAAAAGACATGAGGGAAAGAGGCACAATATAAAGGGACCAGAGCACATGAGGATCAGGTGAGCACAATTAGTGAAACGAGGACGGACTAAGCAAGGGGGCGTGGTAACGGGAAACAAGGAGGCAGGACAAGAGGAGCACATGGCAAACAAAAACAAAGACACAGCCTGTGCTCAGACACAACAAACAAGGAAACATTAAACAGTGACAAAACAGACAAGACTGTCAGGGCGGGACCCTGACAATCTTATGTCAGTGCCATTGTTTTTTTGTTGTTGTTTTTTTCCATGTTTCTAAGGCAGTTTATAAAAACTAATTAAATGTCCTAATTGAGCTAAAGTCTAATCCTGGCTTAATCTAAACCCTGTCTGTGAAACCAGGCCTAGACTGTCAGTCAATCATTTGTATTTTTAATTCAGAGCATTCAAATTCAATTCAGAGAGTACAAACAATGGTTTTATGGGATCAGTCACATTAATTTAACTATAATAATACAATTTACAAAACATTTAATGTGAAATAGATCTGTTGACTCCAAGGTAAAAGGACTAAAATGGATAGCTCACCTAAAAGATGAAAATCCTGTCATCATTTGCTCACCCCTCATGTCGTTCCAGACCTGTATGACACAAAAGAAGATATTTTGAAGAACATTGGGGTCCAAAACAACATGGGACCCGACTGAATACTTTTTTTTTTAAACCATTCTTCAAAATATATTTTTATGTTCTGCAGAAGAAAGAAAGTCTTACAGGTTTGGAACAACATGAGGATGATTTGGTGGGATGTAAATTAGAACACCAGCTCATGCTCTGCTTTTTTTAGTGCAGTGTTTATTCAAAGCAGCTTTTTGTGACGCCAATCAGAAAACAGGCTTATTGTTGTCAGTTTCCAGCATAGCCATTTGGGGGCAGCATGCTCCATCCTGTCTGTCTCGGTGAAGGATCTGAGCTGTTAATAGGCTGCAGAGGCTTGCTCCCAGCTTGATCTTTTCAAACAGCCATAAATGAGAGTTGAAAAGCGTGGAAGGCACGCAACCGTCTTTGGGTAAATTACCAACATGGTAATGAATATTAGAGCGCCAGAGAGATGGCCGACTCCAATTACCCAAGCCAAATAAAGAGAGAGGGATCAGGAGGATGAGAGGCTGTGTTCAGCTTACAGTCTCTCTCTCTTTTTTTTTTCTTTTTGGATGCAGATGGTGTCTGAAACCTTGGCTTTTGATTGACGGGCTGTGTTGCAGTGTTTTTATTTTAATTTCAGAGCGCTTTGCGAGGGAGATCTCAGACGTCTTTAGATGTTCCTCTTTGTGCGTTTGTGTGTGAATGAACGGCTGTGTGTTGTGTGTATGTTTTGTGTTTTTGTGCGTCCGTCTGTGAATTTGTGCCCAATTCAGCAGACAGATGACAAATGTGTGAATCATTAAGTGTTTGCAGTTATCTTGTTCTCTGATCCGTGTGCATTTGTATGTGTATCTATGAGATAATTTAGTACAAATTTTTTGTGTGTTTGAGATAACTGATCACATTCGCCTCGCAACCATCACATTGCACTCTGTCATCCTTACAGAACCCTTTAGCAGACCAACATCCTTCATCAACATCCTCCACGTTCCTCCTCACAGGAGAGATGTAGATAGGCAGATAGATGTTGAGAACGTCAATGCCATCGACTCACAATTCTCTTTATTATGCGTTTAGAGTAGCTGTAGAAATCGTGCAATATGTGGAGCCACTGCCGCACACCTGCACAATGTCATTAGATCGATACCATTGACCGGATGGCAAGAATGCTCTCTCTTTGTCATATGGGTCCATTACGGCAACTGACAGCCCTCCCTGCTGTGAGCTGCCCCATATTTCATGCCATTGTCTTTAGAGGTTCTTCAGATTTCCCGGCTCCTGGATTTGAACATTATAGCCTGCTTGAATGCAGCGTGCCATCTCTTTGATCTTCAACCGTGGTCAGTGTGTCTACAGATAATGGGAAGTTACAGATGTCTCCTGGTATAGACCGCTATTAATGAATAGATAGGGACAGATAGGAGGTGATAGACAGACAGTTTGGTAAGGAGCAGCTGGAAGGGAGAGTGAGAAAGAGAGGGAATTAAGACGGATTTAATGGCTGAACTCATAAGTGCAGTCACACAGAGTGGACAGCTGAAATACCTCAGAAATTATTCTCTGAAATAATTTTAAGTTATTTTTTCTTAAAAAAAACAAAACTCAGTTTCATGTCTAAGTTACATAAAGTATAATGTTTCTCATGCTGTTTAGAGGCTCAAAACCAGCATTGTTTGATTATAATACTAGGTCTGACAATCAACTTTCAGTAAAATTTGATTTAATAAATTTTATGAATCACAATTATTTGCTTATTTGCTAAAAAAACTGAATGCATTAAATTGATCAATAAATGCTATACTTTTGAAATTTCTATTCATTGAGGAATTCTGAAATAATGTATCATGTTTCCACGAAAACATTAAGCAGCACAACTGTTTTCAACATTGATAATAATAAGAAATGTTTCTTGAGCAGCAAATCAGCACATTAGAATGATTTCTGAAGAATCATGTGATACTGAAGGAATAAATTGCATTTAAAAATATATTAAAATAGAGAACAGTTATTTTAAATTGTAATAATATTTTAAAATATGACTGTTTTCACTGTATTTTTGATTAAATTAATGCAGTCTTGGTGAGCGTGACGAAAAATCGTATGGACTGCAGACATGTAACGGTAGTGTAATTCAAAAGTTACATTATAGCAGAAAAACAATATTTTGAAGGGAATATATTACTTGCCTTTTGGCGTATAACTGGCCTACAATCCATAAATCTATTTTGCAGTCTGTCCGAGGTAGACTTACAGGTAGGATTCCTGTAAGGTATTACAGGTAGGTATTGTGTTCAGTCTGTGCTATAAAAAAATATAAAAAAATAGGTTAATATGCAGACAGGCATCTTTGGTTATTTTGTCACGTCTTATGCCATGAACGCCACATTTTTAAGATGCAGTGTTGAAATAATTTAACTTTGAAAAACGTGTCTCAAGATCCCCGTGTTCTGTCCCACACTAGATAATATACTAACTACATACAGATACTCTTTTTTCCTCATACATTTTGATTTGACATGACATCTGTTACATTCTTAAATTAGTGACTGTTTTTTCTCCAGAATAGGTGTACTGTAAATATATAGATTTGTTCATAAGTATATGTAATGTGGGTTCTGGTGGGCGGGTTTCAGGTAACACAACACGGGGTGTATGAACAGACACTGCTGCCATGAGATGTGTATTGATGTGTAACATGGCCCTTCAGGCTCACCAGTGACCTCTGGCTCTACCATCATCCAGGAAGAAACTCCATGTTCAGATAGAAGCTCAGCAAAGCAAACTGATTCACCTTGACATGTGCATTAGAGCTACTTACTTCCATGGCCCACTGAGAGATGAGACATGGGGGAGCAAGAGTGAGAAAGACAGAGAGAATGAAAGCACGGGATAGAGGAAAAAATGCATTAGTCACATTGGTGCTCTATATTTTTGACGTATAACACTTAGCCTCTGCTAAAACCATAACACCTGTGTGGTTGTTTGTGTGCAAGTGAGATGTTCGAACAGCCCTTGGGAATTCATTTGCTTTACAACAATTTTTTTTAAATATCTTTCCACAGTAATGTGTGGAATAAAATAGTATAATAACTTTTAGATGGTCAGTTTGTTTTAGATACTGTGATTTGTGACCTGTAGGTCCATAACAAATACAGTTATGCATAGCTTAATATTTTAACATAATTTATTTCACATTTTAACCTCATTTTTAACTTTAAAGCTTTAACTGAAAATGAAAGACATGACAAGGCGAATAATGAACTGGCACATTCTGTGAAATTATAGTAACAAGCAATAGAACGAAAACACTGTTATAAAACTTGCAAGTGTCATAACAAATAACATGAAAACAAACACAAATAAACAGGAGAACACAAATGAATTACAGTACAGTACAATACAACAGAAATAATAAGGCAACAAATTAGATTTCAGCAGCCACAATGCATCCTGGGAAAATGCTATACTCTGCCAAGCAATCTTGGGTGTGCTACAAATGTATTTATATGTGGTGTTTATTTGATAGTGTGAGAGAAGCACTATATCTGACAGATCAGGCTATGAAAAACACATTTGATTGGTACCTGTTAGCCAGTATGTAAGCCCTCCAACATGCTAAGTAACGAGTCCTATATTTTACTTACATTTCTTCATTGCACACCTTAAAGTTAACTTTCAGAAGGGATGGTAAAAACCAATATTGCAAAACAGGGACCATTACAATGTCATTTCAAATAACAAATTGTTGGTAATTTGTGGAATCTTTGCTTTATCACAGCAGAAGTGCATGTGTCCTTGTGCATATTTTTATTTATCTGTCTTTAAAACATTTTATCAAGCAAACCTGCCAATACAATTCACAATTTATAGCAATTACTTGCATTTAGTTATAGCGAATTTTATTATTATTATTATTTTAATTCTCCAGAAGTGGTTTACAGTACAGTAAATGTCAACAGTTTCTACAGAGCTCTTGGCTGAATTAAATACGCCTTTAATTATATTTCAGCATCTGTTGCTTTGCAGAAAAGTTCACATCATTTTGCATGTGCTTCACTTAAGACATAAAGGCAGTCTTAATCTGTCCAGAACCCTCTCTTGAGGAATTTCTAAATGTTGTTGTAAACAGATGTTTGACTAGCTTACATTGCCGCAGTGTTTTCTGTTTTTGCCATTTTCTGGGCAATGATGATAACTGTTGCAGTAGATCGGGCTGTGTTGTTGTGTGTAGGAGGCAAAAGAAGTTTAGATTACCTTTCGTCATAATTGGATAGGGAATATTAGATCTCAGATCCTTGGTTGTCAGGATAAGATGGTACTAATAAAGCTTTCTGGGCTTAATGGAGACCAGATATAGCCAACATTGGCAAATACTAAAATCTGTTAATTAATCATTGTTCTGTAATTGTCAATGGTTTTGTTACTTTTTTTTTTAAGAATGGGGTGAAAGCATGCAGTAAGAGGGTTGTACACAAATGTGTTTGGTAATTAAAATGAGTTATACCATGGTCTGGGTGAATACTCGATTCTGATTGGCTGCAGGGTGTCCGTTAAAAAGTGATAATGTACACCTAGGAATATGGCCTACTGCCATTGCCTGTCTTTCTGTCTTGCTTGCTTTCCTTTCAACACGTGAGTGAATGGTTGACAATATTTGCTGTAGGCCTAATAAAAACGATTTAGGAAACTATCTGTGAGTTTTGACTCTTTGAAACAAAGTTTCGCATCGCTGCGGTCGGGTCGCTGTGGCCACGTTGCTTGGCAACGCCTTTATACGAGAGATATTAAATAGTGCGCTCGACTTAATAAATAAAAACCCTCACGATTTTTACTCTAAAACACAATAAAGTATTATTAATTGATTAAATATTTCTTTCTTTCGTAAGTGACCATGGTATAAGCGGGTTAATGCCCTTCGAGGTGTCCATTGTCAGGTATTAATGGACTCCGCTGCGCGTCGGACGGTTCACGCCTCGCCGTCGTCCATTAATACCTGATAATGGACACCTCGTCGGGCATTAACCCTTACTTAATGAAAAATGAGTTTAAAGGAACACTCCGACTTTTTGGGACTTTAGCTTATTCACAGTATCCCCCAGAGTTAGATAAGTCCATACATACCTTTTTCATTTCTGTGCGTTCTGTAAGTGTTATTTGACGCACCCACCGCTAGCCTAGCTTAGCACAAAGACTGGATGTAAATGGATAAGGTAGCATACTAATCCCAATAAGTGACAAAATAATGCAAACATTTTCCTATTTACATGTTGTGATCTGTATAGTCAGCACACGAGACGCCCTGTTGATGGTTCCGTAAACAAAACAAACGAACTCTCTGCTCATCACCACAGGGCGTCTCTTGTGCTGCGCTAATCACTCCGCCCAAGTAGCCACTCCGCCCAAGTAGCTGTGCTCCTACGCCTAGTGAGAATATAGTTCCCAGTATTTATACGATTAAAAATGGTCTCTGTCTCATATAGCCTTGTTATTTGTACACGCTGTGACTATACAGATCACAACACATAGGAAAATGTTTGCATTATTTTGTCACTTATTGGGATTAGTATGCTACCTTATCCATTTACATCCAGTCTTTGTGCTAAGCTAGGCTAGCGGTGGGTGCGTCAAATAACACTTACAGAACGCACAGAAACGAAAAAGGTATGTATGGACTTATCTAACTTTGGGGGATACTGTGAATAAGCTAAAGTCCCAAAAAGTCGGAGTGTTCCTTTAAACAGCTACAGTGAATTAAGATTATAAATCGCAGTTTGCAGATGGGTGGGTACCATCATTTAATCTATTTAAAATAAGCTACTGTTCATGCTAAATTCATTGTATGTTAGATAATAATTTATCAAACATATCTACTTGATCTCACAACAAACAATATTAGATTTGTGTCTCTAATGTTTAAAGTAATGGGATAATATTGTGTACTGTATTTGTGAAATGTGCCACCTGAGTTAAATTAATTAGATCATGAAGATACTATGGAAATCCCATATAATACAGGAAAAGCCCACCTGCCCCCTTGTCTAATTTATGCTATTATACTATCACATTAAATTAGGCAATTCATGATGAACAGAATTGAATCAATGTTTGTCAGCTTCACTAATTGGAAGATGGTTCCACATTAACTTGTGCACCCATTTGCGTATTGACCTGCACAACCAAAAGGCAGTCAAAACAAAGAATGGATGGCATGTCTGTTGCTGAATATTTGAAGATCATGGTGTTCTCTTTATAAAAAAGAAAAAAGAAAAGAAAAGCAGTAGATGTCTAGAACAACCCCCCACCACCATCACCCCACACACAATTATTTTTATTTTGTTTGATAGGAGAAACATCAATGGCCGGGCTGCTAATTAGTAATAGCACATTATATCAGGCTCCATCCAAGACCTAATGAGGTGGACCTTTGCTGAGGCAAAACGGTGCAGTGCTTGTGGGTGACAGGAAGGTAACAATGTGTGTAAGTGTGTGTGTTTCCATAGAGGGTAAATTCTGGTGTAACACATAAATGCTTAGCTGTCCTTGTGCTTGTTATTTCTCTTATGCTGTTCACTTAATATTTATGCAGTTTTTCCTTTTAGTCAGAGTTTTGGTTTTTGGACAAAAATCACCTTTAATTTTAGTATGTCATTGTGGCAAGCAGGGCGGGCCGAGAGCCGTGAGAATGGAGCGAGGCCAGTGGCAAGAGTGCTAATGAGTAGGGATGGGCATTTTTCAAAAAAATTGTATTCGAATATTTGGCCTCATAAAAATCAAATATTTGTTTATTTAAATGACGTTTGACGTTTCTTTCTGAACAAGCTTACGATAAGGCAATATACACAAGCTAACGTTATGTTTTAAGGTTTTCTTTTAGTTGAAAACATTAAACTAAACTAAAAAAATATAAAGAAAAAAAAGCATTTAAGCTCAAGCAGCACGAACAGGGGGAAACACTAATAAAGCAGACTACGGCAGTTATCGTACAGAACGTACATAGACACTCGAGTCAGCATAATGTTATCGTGTATATATTGTTTCACATGCTCTTGTTAATAAAAACAATGATATCCACATGCTCGGGTGAGAAAATGCGCTGTGCTGACAGACATTGCAGAGACACAGATAACGATGTGCTAAGCGAATAACAGCACTTTGTGTTTTCTGTTGTTAAATCTATCTCCCTCGACGAAACTTAAAGGAAGCATATGTCTCTAATCATTTTGCCATCTGATACAGTTGGTACTCAACCAGAATAATACTTTTACCACCGCCGTTCCCGCGGCGTTAAAATGGGGGGGGGGGGGGGGGGGGGGGAGGTTATGTGTCTTATACTTCGTGTTATTTTAATTTGTCAGTAGGCCTAGATTTATGAACTGAAACATAACAGTGAGATAAATTAAACTAAATGATCGTAAAATTAAAACATTGTCAGAACTTGCTAACTGATATTAGTCGGCAGCATTTGTGTTTTAAACCCATTATTTATTCCTGAAGATTTACCTCTACTCAACACCTGCTTGTCCACTCTGTCATATATATATATATATATATATATATATATATATATATATATATATATATATATATATATATATATATATATATATATATATAATAAAATTAAATTAGCCCACTGGTTCTTCAGAGGCTCGAATGAAGTAGCTAAAAAAAAAAACTTTTTGTTCATTTGTACATCCAAACATTTAGCAACTGCCATGCTTCGCTCGTTTGCAAGCCATGATGTCTCTTGAGGAAAAAACTATATTTCGCTCGCACGGTCGTAGCTCATTTTCTCATGGGCGGGCCAAATTCTCTGGGTGGGCAAAAGCAGAGAAAGGAGAGGTAACCTTTCCCTGTATGACGACATATAGGGAAGATTCCAGATTGGCCCATGTGAGCTTTCATTTTCTCAAAGGCGGAGCTGGATACCCAGGGCTTGGTTTACACCTATCGCCATTTCTAGCCACTGGGGGACCATAGGTAGGCTAGGGGAACTCATATCATTGTTAAAAAAACTCATAAAGTGAAATTTTCATGCCATGGGACCTTTAAGCTCATGCTCATAAGACAGCGTTCAGACGATAGCTGTGTGGTCAACGCTTCAACGTGCCTTGCGGTGCTTCAAATGGTCTTAGTTCGAATCTCAGCTCTACCATCTTCATAACGTTGTTTCTAGTTTAATATGCTATTTGTCAAAAATAAAAACTTCTGAAATGTTCATTCATTGATTCAAAACACTTTTCGGAGCTTTGTTATTCATTGTCTGTCATTTTTATTAATAGGCGTTTAGATGACAACTTTGTAGCCTACATGCTCTTAACCGATGTTGGCTGACAGCGTTTATGTTTTACCGTTCTTGATGCTTAAATAGGTAACAGATTATTAAAGTCAAGCGTTTTGTTTAATTAATAATGGCACATTACAACATAAATTTGCTACATTCCAGTTGAGCTTCTTTTGCGCTGTACAGACGACAAAACCCGTTGGTTGCTGTTGAAGGAGATTGTCAGCCGACTGCACCAGAAAATCACAATGGCCTGAAGATGATGAAGCTGGTCTTTAATGTGCTAAATTATTGTTTTGTGAATCATTCTCGAAATTGAGATGATTAACAGCGATACCCAGCCATAGCAACGAAAGAAAATTTTCAAAACAGATCCATACATTGAACAAATCAGAAAAAAGACTGATTTTGTTGACTTGGCTACAAAAAATAACAGACTAACTAAATAGTATTGCTTTCAATATAAAAAACAATGAAAATGTAAAAAAACACTAACATTAATTCAGTTTAAAACCCCATCACACATTCCAAGGTTTAAATAAAGAGTCGGGACAGTTTATTTATTTAACCCTCTGGGGTGTAAGGTGTTTTTGGGGTCCTTGAGATCTTTTGACATGCCCTGACATTTGTGCTTTTTTTAGTTGCTTATAAACATATTAATGGCAAAGGTTTCATTACACTTAATTTAGCACAAACAGGGCTACCATAATATGTGAACATGTATGTACATGTTTTTATTTTTGAGAGAATAATGTTTATGCATGGTTATTGAAAAAACAAAAAATGTAAGTTTCTGAAATAAGGCCACAAAACACATACTAAATATGTCCACAATACTTTTGACTATTGGATGTTGTCGCCTAGAGTTTTTGCTTAAAAATGATCTGAAAATCATCCTGGCTAATCGTTCACATAAAACAATACATTTTTTAAAATTTTGTAAGACTAATTTTGGAAAGGCAATATTCATCTACATTACTCACCGATCAAATAAGACATATTTTGTGTCTTTTACTTAGAATGTAAGGTAACATATTTGTGGTCGATATAAAATAAACTACCTTGGTAGTCCGGTGCCTTTGCGTTGTTACCACCCTCTTCCATGTGGATTCCATCTGATCTTGTACACTCCACAACTCGCTGTCGCCAAATCGTCTCCGCTGTCGCAAAACCTCAACTGTGCGCATGCGTCAGTGGAACCAGACGATAGGCTTAAATGTTTCCCGGCTTGACTGTTAAAAGCAGATGATTGGCTTTCCAGCGGGAGGGGCGGGACATGTGCATACAACCGCCATCTTTGCCGTTACAGGTTTTCCTTATATAGTTGTATTGAGGATTGAGGAAGTGGCATGTCTCTTATATAAATTGTCTCTGGTATAACTTAGTTAGCAAACATTTTCTTTTGGAATTTAGATGAGAAATATATATATATATATAACGTTATGTGATGCGATGCGATCTGGGAAAACCCGTTGGATGTCGCGCTGGGCCGTTTTCAGTAAATTCCAAAATAGTTTGAATGTCAGTTTTTTGTCACATTTTTTTTTTTCATTAAATTATTATTCTATAACATCTTTTCTCTTATCTCTGAAAATATCTTGGCAAAATTCCCTTGTTTAGTGCAGAAAAACAGCGATAGTGTCAAGCTGAAAATACTCTCTTTCTCTAATGCAATCTATGCGATCATTTTCTCTAACGCCCGGCAGAGGTGAAAAAAAACAAAACAATCGCCGTATATCCCATACACCTGTCCGTCTCTTAACACTACAAAGATAGTTTACCTATAAAATAAACCACATAACATGCACAGTGAATGTGTATTAGTGCGCATTTCGCGCCAATCCTGTTTAAAAAAAAGAGTGCCAAGCGTCCCGACGGTGACAGTTATTAAACCTGTTTTTCTCAAAATTCCGTTCCAGAAAATCATAGCGATCGGCCGACTTCAGATAAACATAACTTTTGCTACCAACAAGCTATGATAAAAATAAAAACAGTTTTGGAAAGGGCTTGATACCAGCTTCCATATGATATCAAAACCTGTAATAGGTAAAATTCCGCCATGTGGTGGGTTTTCCCAGATCGCATCACATATTTTTAAAAGTATGTTTCAGTGTTATATTATTAAACATGTACGGCTCTGTTTTTTTTGCCTTTTTTAGAGTTATATGTAAATAAATTATTTACATTGTTCAGTCCCCTCTTCTCAATCCCAAACATCAGGTATCCAAGAAAACAGATTAACACGACTGAGTGTCGGAGGCTGGTAGAAGGCTAAAGAGGTCATATAGGGGCTTAAGGAGATACTCTTCAGATCTTTATTCGTTCCTCTGCATCTGTGGCTGGTTAATGGCATTCCTCCCATCCATCCATTCAATCACAGCATACCTGTGTCCCTTAGTGTGGTGAACAATCTCAAGTATGTCTGATTGGGTGACATTTGCATGAAAGCTGAATGAACACATCTTTAGAATGCACAAGATGGGATTTGATGCATTAGTTCGGTGTTTTTCTATTTATCTTTCTCCTCCTTGGAATTCAGAAGTGTTAGTATTTTTATTGAGTTGAAGACAGTGGGTAGATTTGATGTTGACCAAAAGTTTAACATTTCTCAGAATGTGGGATTAAAAAAAAAAAAAAAAATTCAGGTGAATGAGTGAAGTGCTCTCATGAGGTACCTACACAAATTCTTCAGATTACTGTCTTTAGTCTGCAAGAAAAGATATGGACTAATTAACGTGAATACTTTGAATATCAGCAGCAAGTTATTTAACGTTCTGCTGGTGGGCAAAATGAGCAGCAGTGTGCTTTAACCATGATGTCTCTTGTTGGGTCTTTGTAATGTCTTTTTTAATGTCAGCAATTCAATGTATAAGTATATACTACTTTATGGTTCTCTCTGTCCCTTTTATTATAGGATATACTTGGCTGGATGACACAACTCAGGATGTAATTTCAAAAGAGCTCTCACAACTACCCAAGGTTCCTCTTGGAGGATTTACAAACACCTTTTCTCGTTTCAATGGCAATTCCAGGTGAGCTCCTAAATCCTCTGTTGTGTTGCTTGTCCGTGACAGTAATGTGTTTATGGAAACTTTTTTGTAGTTGTTACTGTGTTCTTATATTAATTCATGTTCGTTCATAATTCATTAACTGATGTTGATTTATGCAACTTAAAATGTTAAAATGTAATAGTGTATTTACAAATAAACATTAATCAATTAATAAATAGTGCAAAAGTATTGTTAATTAATAGCTAATGCATTATTTAATGTTGGCAAATTTAACCTTATTGTAAAGTGATAATCCGATATGGACAGGTTTGTATTCTAGGCACTTTTTTTTTCTACTGAAATCTGTTTATTTTGAACTGTATTTTAAACATTCCCACTGGGAACAGGAAGCTAAAGGCTCAGAAAGAAGAAGTGAGCAGGGCACTGCAAAGGTACCTTCAAGGTTTCCTGCCTTCTGATGTTGCCTCCTTCAAACAGAGTCCTCAATGGCAGCAAGTGCTTTGGAAGGTAAATCATTAACAATAATATGTATATGAATAAGGCTGTATACTTGCATATCACTTGAAATAATACAGATGCAAATTGACTATATGGACTGGAAGTAGTCCTTAAAAGTGAACTGATTTCTGAAAGGGCTTAACTTCAGCTTAGGACTGTAAACAATTGGACATAAACTACCATGTATAGGTTGTTTTTTGTAGTTTATAAATGCACAATTATTTTAATGCACTTCTATGTAACAAAGTGATCTGCACTTCTTTAGACAACTGGCAGACAATCACATAGCTACTGGGGACATTTAATGTGAGGTAGAACCTGCTTGGTACCCATACACGATCACCAAACAGTTGTTCTTGATGTTGTGTGAGTTGAAAAGTTCACTGCACTATTGAACATTAGTATCCTGCAGTGCTTTTGGAGCCAGCGTGTGTATATGGTGGTTTATTCATCGAAGCCCACCCTGCTGTTCTAAAGTCAGTTTGGCCTTCCATTCTGCAGGGGTGGGAAGAATATAATTGTTTTATATAATCTCTCAAATAGAGCAGAACAATATGCAGAGCAAAAAGAGGGAGGCTGACACTCATGGATTGTATTTCCATGCACTTTAAACAGCATTTGATAATGATTTTTTTACAACAACATTTCCTTAACAAATTGGTACCATATGCATATTATCATTTTGGAAAGAGGACAAAATGTTTTGTAAAATTCACAATATGATGTTTGTTTTTTAAATTAATTTACATATTTTAATTTTACCCTCCAGTACAAGGGAAATGGACCCCATAATCATAAGGGTTTTATGCAGCTCAAAGAGAAGCCTCCTTCACCCCGCATCCCCTTCCTACAAGGCCGACCTGATCTCCAGGCCATTGTGGAACAGCCTCCCCAAGGTCAATCATTCTTCACTGGGTTTGAACAGGATCGTACTGGAGTCCCTCTTGCTGAGCTTCAGCAGTATCAAGCTGGGCTCATGAGAGCACAAGATCCCGGTAAAGGTCAAACACAGGGAAAGCTGCGTTACTTTAGCCTTCAGCGCACTCCTGCTACCAAAATAGAAAAACTGCCAGGAGCTTCCAAGCAACCTCCAAAGCCCCAAATCGAAAAATTGTTTTTCAAATCCTCAGCAAGCAGCCCTGCTTACAAGGAGGCCCTTAGTTCAGTAGACGGTGAGCTACTTTTTATATACTTTTTTTTTTTTTTTTTAAGAAGCCAGGAAAAAAAAGAAAATGAACAAGGAATTAAATTCTCAAATTATGTATAATTGAACTCATTTTATGTTAATAAGGAGAAACAGGGTTATATTATAGTATGTTGGCTAGGATGAGTTTTTGCATTATAATTATCCATATTCAGGATCAGGTCTGAAGTGACTGAAGAAACATTTATATCATTATGATCATTTCTTTCCCAAAACTTAAAAAAAGCACAATTATGTCATTATACATTTACCTTAATCTTAAAGAGACTCTGATAGTGTCACGGATTGCTCTGAGGCTTCAGTAAGATCCAAGCGCAGCTTTATTGGAAAATCCAGAATCGTAGTCATGCCAGGCAAAGGGTCAAGACACTTGCAAACAATACACAAAAACATAAAAGAGACAAGGGAGAGTGCTCAGACATGCAGTGTAACAATTACAAAACCTCAATGAGAAATGACAGAGAGAACATTGTATAAGTAGGGTGAGACAAACAATATAATGACAAACAGGTGAATGCATTAATTCATGAGTCCGGGCAAAGGATGATGGGGACTGAAGTTCATGGCTGAGTGGCAAAGGTCAGAGAAGGAGTGCCCTCTAGTGGTCAACCTGGCACACCAGCTGGTGACTGTGACAGAAAGAAGTAGAGATGAGAAACACAGTCTGACTCCAAATATGTTTTATGTCAGATGCTATATAAGTTAGAGCAGGATGATTTTTGTACACGTGCAAAAAACTTTATTAGATAGTTTTTCTATCTTTACTTTTATTTTCTATTAGAGAAGTTCATTGACGGAGTGGTTAACCAGCTCGGCCGTCAGAGCGTCAATGTGGATACTTTAACCCCAAAAGACATGGACCAGCTCTCCAAGGCCATTACCCAGGCCCTGCAGGTGGTTGATGGAGTGGAAGGAGTAAAAGGTAGAGAAGCCACACAGGATGAAGTGGAGGTGAAGAGGGAACCCAGTCAAGAGTCACATCAGGTGGAGAAACTAGAAGACGGCACCACACATAAAGGTAGTAATCCCTTAACAAAGATAAATATTTGATTAGGTCCTATACACATGCTTTAAAACCCCAGCTACAGCCCTTAAGTTTTGACAATTTTGATCAATCAAGAGCCATGATCTTTACCATAATTTAAAATTCTGTTCACAGAAATTCAAACGGAAGAAACTGGCCTTAAATCTGATGACAAGGTAATGTGTTTATGCATAGATCCATTTGACTATGATACATCTCAGTGATGAAGTCAGTAGAATTCCATGAGTAATTTTTTGTTTGCAGGACAAAGGTTTTATCAGCCAGCTGCTTGAGTTTCTGGATCATAACTCTGGCCATGGATCTGCTCGTCCTCCCCAAGCAGAAGAGCCTTTTCTGGGGTACATCAACCAGCCAAACGCTGGAAGCCCGTTGAGAGCTAGTTTGGAGAACGTCCAGAGCCGGACAACGCAAACAGACCTGGACCTGATGAGAAAGAAAATGGAACCTGACACTTTTGATATAGAGCCAATGGTGGACGCTGAGGTAGAACAGTGGATGCACGGTTCTGTAGACTCTCCAGAAGTAAAAGCTGAAGTTCAACCAGGAAAAGTGCCACAAAAAAATTCTGTGGAGAAAGAGGAGGTGGAAAAGAAAGGTGTGAGAGTGGAGGTGGATATTACAGCATATTCAAGTCCACATGACGGAGACTTTGGCTACATTATTACTGAAGAGTAAGTAAGAATAGAAACACTTTCATAGACTTTCTTGAGTAACCAGATGTTTGCACTCATGTAGGACACATGGATCTACAGTATGCTTTTGAAAGAAGTCTCTTCTGCTCACCAAGACTGCATTTATTTGATCAAAAATACAGTAAAAACAGTAATATTGTGAAATATAATTACAGTTTAATATAACGGTTTTCTGTTTCAATTTATTTTTTAAATGTAATTTTCAGCAGCCATTACTCGTCTTGAGTTTCTCATGATTTGATGCTCAAAAAACATTTCAAATTATCAATGTTGAAAATAGCTGTGCTGCTTGATACTTTGATAGAAAGATAAATGTTTTTTTCACGACTTTGATGAATAGAAAGCATTTAATTGAAATTAGGGCTGGGTAAAAAATATTGATATCTCGATTTTATTAGATTTTTATTTTTATGAACCGATTTAGATTCTTAAACCCCAAGAATCGATCTTTTAGTCTATGCTGTTTTCAGTTTATGAATGAACAGAACTTTGTATCACCCTCCCATCCAATTAATTGGAATAAGCTTTGTCCTTTGTTACTTCTGATATGAAACAAAGTCTTTCCAAATTCTGTCCATTTTATTGCGTAATTCAAACAATTATACCTTTGGCGCTCTTTAATGTGGCGTGACAGTTTTCTGTAGCACCTCAGTTCAAGTGGCACGTGAACTAGGGCTGTAGCTATCGATTATTTTAGTAATCGAGTATTCTACGGATTATTCCATCGATTAATCGAGTAATCGGATAAAGAATTGTGGTAATAAAAATAGATCCAAGTGAACAACAGCCTTTAAAATTACTTAAAGACAAATAGGTAACACTTTACAATATGGTTCATTAGTTACTAAGAATGAACAATATTTATTTCTACAGCATTTATTAATCTTAGTTCATGTTAATTTCAACATTTACTAATACATTATTAAAATTAAAGGTTGTATTTGTTAACATTAATGTAGTGAACTAACATGAACAAACAATGAACAGCTGTATTTGTATGAACAAATGTTAGCTATTGTTCATTGTTAGTTCATGTTGATTAATACATTAATGTTAACTAATGAGCCTTATTGTAGTGTTACCCAAATAATAAGCAATAATTATTGGTTCAAATAAAGTATGAAAAAAGTAATCATATGGGTTTTATTGAACAACGCTGTTAAAATACACCATGTAAAATATATGATAATTAATAAACATAACATTTAATTCAAATGTCAACTTGAACTTAATCTTTCATATTTGGTCACTTCTGTACGATAGAAATGCAACAGCTGCCGTCATTTCTTGAAAAGAACATGTGCACGTCAAAACATGCAAGCAGTGCAAGGGTTAAACTTTTATTTTGTAATCGCGATGAACAACAATTCGCACATGAGAATATATGCGATTGCGAATATATTTCTGAATATATTCAGAAACATACTTATGTATTCTCCTGTGTTGGCGAAGATTTATAAATGAGCTGCGTTACTAATCTTGTGAAACGGCGCAGACTGCGTGCAGATGAACGTTAAGCCACACAAACTCACAGCATGCAAAGATGGAGTTTGAGAAACCCGAGACGCTCCACGCATATAAATGATGATGACAGTTACTATGAAACACGCGTCCGGGGTTTTGCGTTCCCAAATGCACATTATTGGAAACTTAAACAAACAGAACATGCAGAGACTGAGTATGTGTGGAGCAGCGTTTACTGTGAACAGAGCTGAGGTACTTTTAACACAATCTGCTCGCATGTAAATAATTAAACCGTCATGCTTCTCTGTGGGAGAAAAAAAACAGTGCATATATTTATTTAACTTAATCTTATCCTTTGTGATTTCATGATATCATGATGTAAACCGTTAAATATCGCGTAGCCTTAGAAAACTGTGTAATAATGCGGTTCATGTACTCTCGTCTGTGGAATGCGCCACTTCTAGTATTTTGCCGGTTACTCGACACGGGTAAATTGCAATCGAGGATTTTTTTAAATCGAGTACTCGACTTTAATCGAGGAATCGTTACAGCCCTAACGTGAACTGACCATCTCTTCTGCTTTACTACTAGTTGTAGCATGAAATAAACACAAATGAACTTCAGAAAGTATGTTGAAAGTAACTTACCAAAATCCGTATCATGTCTCATGTAATCGCTCAGTGTTTCAACCATAAACTCATTAGTCAGCTGGAAAAATTTACTCTAGCGAGAAGCATTATGCTAAATGATCATTATACAAAAACGCTGTATCATGCATACCAGCCCAGTAGTTGGTGATGTCACTTTGTAAAGAAACGCTCCTATAGGCTGAACACGTAACACGCATGACGTCACCATTTTCACAAATTCACATTTTTGACCCTGTCCCAAATGGAACCCTAAGCACTCGCGGTCTTCCTCTGAGTCCGCACTTTCTTGACGTAATGCCGCTTTGACTGTCGGGAAGAAGTCTGATGCGGAGTCCGCATCAGCGCGGGCCCTGAAAAAGTGCGCATCAAGGGCGCAAATCGACCACATGGGGACGCTCGCGAGCACCCTTCTGAGATCTAAAAATGACAAATGGGACACACTGCGGTCTCACGGACTTAATGGACACGCGCATGCGGCAGCCATTGTAAGTCCACAAGACCGAAAGTGCACATGAAGTGTGCCATTTGGGACAGGGCCTATATTTGTGCAGTGTGTGCATGTCAAAAAACCTTTTTGAAGATTGTGATGCATAAACACGCACATCAACCCAATCACTTTATGAAGTGTCCATGTAAACTCTAAGTTCGGATTCATCAATCGGAATGAATTAATTTTGATGAAAACAAAACATGTCAATATAAACGTAGCTATTGCCAATGTCTTTAATGTCACTTTTCGTCAATTTAATGCAGTCTTGTTGAAGAAAAGTTTAAATTTCTTGAAAAATCTTACTGGCCCAAAACTTCTGAATGGTAGTGTAAATGTACTGAATATTTTTATATAATAATTCAAACGTGTAAATAAAAATGGACTATACTGCAGGTCTACAGTTAAAGGGGACATATCATGCTAAATGCACTTTTTTAGCCCTTAAATGCATTTTGTTGTATATTTGGAGTGTTTAGAAGTACAGAAAAGATGAAATTATTCTCTTCAGGTGCTTCGTTGATATCTTTATATTCTGTTTCGGTCATATTTTTCAACCGGTTCAGATTTTTCTGTTATCTATGACGTTTTTTGAACTATCACGTCACAGTATTTGCAGCGGAACTGCCAAATAAGGACATTGACTTCCGGCCCAACACTTCGAGCAATCCGCCATTATTATTTCTCGCTGCAATTTTGTAGTCCAAGCTAAAGGATGCAGAAGTTACGAGAGGGTAAGTTAAAATGTTCGGTTGTTGGATGTAGTAACCCACAAGCTTCATTACACCGTCTAATTTAGATGAACTGCTCGCTCCGGCTCTGGCTCGAACATGTAAGGCTGGCTGGACAAGTCTTCCGTTGTTGACATTTTGTTAATAACGTGTGTATAAAAGTTTCTGTGCGCTAGATAATCCTATCTCTGCTACCAGACTACAAAAATGGCCGAACGGGGTGGAGTTGAACCGAGTGTCACCGCTACAACCTGGAGAGGGGGCGGGGTATGAAGTGTCTCAATATTATTTAAAGAGACCGCACCAAAACGAGTTGCTTTCAGAAGCACATTAGAAAAGGGGTAAAAAAGGGGCCTGTGGAGCTATAATAATGAGGAATTCAGACCCAAGCATTGCAGTTCCGCTTTATATAGACTACAAATGTATGATTTATATGTAAAAAGGAACAATTTAAAAGCATGATATGTCTCCTTTAAGTGGAATTTTTTTTGTTTTTTGCCTTAGTCATATTTAAAGTTTTACTTCACAAAATCTATCGTCACTGATGTAGCTTTAATTTTTTTATGATTTTGCAGTGTATCATATTCCGGTATTTCATCAGAGCCTATGTATTCACAAATGTCTGTGCTAAGCCCTAAAACATCCCACCCCTGAAACACCCTAAAACAACTTCTTTGTCACATTTATTCCTTCTGTATGCTTAAATATTTTACATTTGTTATAGAAAATATTGCATAAAAACAGATTGTTATGTAAAATAATTTAAATTGCGATCTGTGGCAGTTGTAACTACAGTTTCTACATGTGTTTAGGCTACATTTTCATAACAGATACTATTATTGTATGTTTTATAGAAACTTTAAGTACATTGATTACCATGTTAATTAGGAGTCATCTGTGGTACATGGTTATGGTGTTGCTTAAAATCAGTTACAGGTAAACTGTAATTTCTATGCAGAATGGAGCCTTTCACTCATTGTCACATTACACTCTTATGTTTCCATGCTCAGTTTATGTTACTGCATTCCATACTGCAATTTGTTTGGTTTCCCTCAGCCGTCCTCTTCATGTATATTGGTGTCAGTGTGTAAATTGGTGTGTGTGTGTGTGTGTGTGTGTGTGTGTGTGTGTGTGTGTGTGTGTGTGTGTGTGTGTGTGTGTGTGTGTGTGTGTGTGTGTGTGTGTGTGTGTGTGTGTGTGTGTGTGTGTGTGTGTGTGTGTGTGTTGCGCTATAGTACATCCCTCAAAGCGAAAGATGATGGTATCCACAGCCACTGCATCTCCAATAACTTGATTTATCTCACAGACACTCCAGGTTTTTGGCTCAATTACTGCAGTCCCATTTAACTTGGAGTACCTGAAATGCATCATCTCAAGAAGTAGATTTAAAAGTGTGTAAGTGTGTATTAGAAGGGAGTTGTAGGTGTAAAAAGGCATCAGGAATACAGCTGAACTCTAGCATGTTCTAATTCTCACTTTTTTTTTTTTCATTTGGATGCTTATCATTCTTTAGGCTTGTGTGCAAGTCGCTTCGTGTGTGTTTGCACGTGTGTGTGTGTGTTTTTAACTCGGGCTGGCATGGCTATATCATAAAGACATCACACTTCACAGGGATTCCATTTACACCTTATTGTTTGCCTTATTGCTGGAAAATACAGGTGATTTATCAAAGCATGCAAGCCACCTGTGTCCTATTCCCTATGTGTTTTATGCACTCTCTGCTCTCTGTATTCCTCATATATTCCTCCCTCAATATTTCAATATTGAATTGTATATGGCATCCATCCATCCAGCAGCACCCATATCTGTATTGTAAATGTTTAAATGATCTCATGTATTGCCTGAAGACCACACATTTTAATATAACTATTTTATATTAAATGTGCAGTGTGTGATTTTTAGCGGCATCTAGTGGTGAGGTTACGAATTTGCAACCATCAAAAGTTACGGTGGCTGACAGAAGATGTCATCGTCTGAGACAGCAGAGAGTAGCCAGTTAAGCAATGAGGTTTCTTTACAAAGATAAATTAAGAAATAATGTTTACTTTATTATTCAGTAAAACAATATGTTATTGCGAATGTTCATCATTGTGTCAGTGTTTCATTCGCTGACTTTAGCTAGCTTCTTTGCATGAAGAAAAACATAGTGACGAAATGCGTTTGTCCATTTAGTGCCACTGTAGAAACATGATGGCGTAAAATGGCGCGTTTCAATGTAAGGGGACCCGTGGTGTATGTAGATAGAAATGGCTCATTCTAAGGTAATAAAAAAAACATTATTAAGTAATAACTTGACATTATTAAGTTCATTAAGTAAGGTCTTTATACACCACTGAAAACATAGTTATGTATATTGTATTGCATTTCTTTCTACAGATCCTCCTAAATATTACACAATGCACTTTTAAGTGCTTTTTGTTTTAAATGTAAATTGTTCAACTTTGCAGATTTTGTCATGTTATTCCTAGAAAAATGTAATTAATTTACATTTATAAGGTTGAGAACCTATGTTGTAGCCCTTAATATTAGTGTAACTGCGCTATGGACATGACTCATACATCAAATGAAACAGCTTGTTTAAGTAGAAATCTCATATTACTGTTTTAAAAGATTGGACTTTTGATTTCACCAACAGTAAAACAGGTTAAAAACATCTTATAGACTTACAGTAAAGGAGAGACCTGAGTCAGTCTAAAATAACAGAGACTCTCGCCAAAATGCAAGCTAGGGTCTTTTTGTGAATCTACCCAAGGCAAACTTTCATTTAAAAGCAAAATTAGAATGGAAACGGCACTTTTAAGATTGACCGTATTTTCGTTTTCGGTCAAATTGCCTTTTGAATGGGACAGCTAGGGGCACGACTATAGCATCAAAATCGCTATTTTTAAAACCCTAAGAAGGCTCGACACAACATGAAAATGCGCGAAGTATCACCAGGGGCTCTACACATGAGCTCGAGCATTGAGAACATTGTTTGTGTACAGTTTACATACAAAAAAGTGCCGTTTCTATTCTAATTATACTTTTAAATGAAAGTTTGCCTCGGGTAGATTCACAAAAAGACCCTAGGTTGCATTTTGGCAAGAGTTATGCTTTAAGAAAGGGCTTTTTTGAGTTTCTGCCAGTAAGCAACCACCTAGCTACTGCATGGTGGCATTGTAAAAACTACTCTGAACATTTTTGTAAATGTCTTGGCAACCACCCACAAAATCACCACATTTTCTTGTGAGAATGTACAAATCTAGATAATTATTCTTTCTCTATTTCTCTTCTGCTTTTTGTCTTTTTTGTCATAGTTCCCTGTCCACTGATCAGGGGCTGAACCTCATGGAGCTCTTAGCTGAAAGAGTCAGCCTTCATGTAACAGATTTTCTACAACTCTCGTAAGTACACACACGCAAACATACTTGTTGAAGACAGTCTCATGCTGGTCGACACACTAATGGCACTAATGGAACACTCAACCTGTGGTTTTGTTTTGTTTTTCCATTTCACAGTATAGTTTGGGCTAAGTACTTATTTTCAAGTGACAGCTCAATGATTATGAGTGTGTTCTGAATTCTGTGCATATAAGTTCAAGCTTTAAATAAATGGTTCAGAGAGAGAATAAGAGAGAATGCATCTCTGTATGTGTAGGTGTGTGTTATTCTGACCTGCCTGCAGTGATAAACTTCAGTTCAATTACAGCACATTTCTGATGATAGCCAATATTCTCAGAGTGCACAGATTAAAGACAGCTTTCTGCTTAATTGTTTGGAATGCAACAAATGTTTTCTGCCACATCTGTATTTAAGTGAGGAATTCACTTATTGTGGTTACATTTCACTCACACACTTAATAAATTGTAGCTTTATATACGAGGATAAAGGAAATACAAATATTAATGCAATTACTAATTTCTTGCACTCTCACTTTCACTCACTCACTCACTCACTCACTCACTCACTCACTCACTCACTCACTCACTCACTCTCTCACACACACACACACACACACACACACACACACACACACACACACACACACACACACACACACACACACACACACACACACACACACACACACACACACACACATTGTTTTATGTACAGTTAATTGGAATGTTATAACCCAAGTCCACATTCTAACCCTAACTGAAAACATAATTAACTTTATATCTATATTGTTTTTTTATCAATACGAATGTATCAGATGTCCTAAAATGGAATTTTTCAGGTTTAGCTTTCTTCTTGAAACAAAGTATGTACACACACAAATGTAGTTTTGTGGATTATAATTACCCTATGGTTAAAACGTTCAGTAAGAATTTATTTTCAAAGGATGCAATAAATGTATCAAAAGTGACATAATGTTACAAATTATTATTATTTAAAAATAATAAAATATTTAAAATATATATTATTTTTAAAACTTACCAACCCCAAACTTTTCAATGGCAGTGTTTATCAGTTTGTTTATGAAAGAGGGATTTTTTTTCATTAGCCGAGGAACTCATTGATTTCCTCTGTTTCCCTATTAGTAAGTGCGAGAATAAATACTAAATAAGAGTTTGCTAAAGAAATGCCTTTTAGGGGGAGGGGGAGGGGGAGGGGGAGGGGGGGGGTAGTATTTACTTAGGGTTATTTACACTAAAAAAATATTTGTGTGTGGTTGACCACTGTCCAGGTGAGCTGTGTCTTTGTGTTTGAGTAATGTTCTCTCTTGAATAGTGGCTCATATCTATGTACACAGGTACCTGCTAATGTATCTATTGTCAGCTCATGCTTTTCATCTTTTCTCAGAAATAATGGAAAGGTGTTTTATATAAAACATTACGCCATAATGTCTGTATTATTTTGGACTAAAGAAATGACAGGCAGAAAACCGCAGTGCACAAGCAGACTACATGGTGGAGAAGCAAGATGCTGCTTGTATGATCAAAAGCAGTTAAAGATCACGAAAATTCAGCACACACTCGCTCGAATATTCGTTCACCCAAAGGCGGTGCTGCCATATTTGGGCTTTGCGCTGTGTTGCAGTTACATAAAGAGTCAGTGTAGCACCTCTCTTAACTCCAGACATGACGTAAGGGCTGTACTGTGTGCAGACAGTAGGGGGCACAGAAAAACACATACGCACAGTCATGGATTTGCAATCAGACGGTCTTGTTCTCTTATACACATTGAAACACTAACAGACGCACATTCATTTATACTAATTCTACCTCTCTTCTGTTGTCTCACTCGTTTATGTATTCTTCTACATCCCCCCCACCCCCACACACAGTCTACCTAGCATCTCCATCTCACACTCTCCCCCACAGTGCAAAAGAAGCCGAACAGAAACAGTACCGTTACATTATAGCTTCCCTCCCTCTGTGTACTGGACGTTGGTGGCATTTTACTGATAGCTTATCAGCACCGATGGTGTTATAACCGGGAGTCTGGGCCATTGTGTTTATTTAGCTCTGACAGACAGTATTTTCATCGAGAAATTTCCAGATTTTCTGGGAAAAGAAGCCAAACAGAGGTGTGTGTTCCGGTATACAGAAGAATGCAAAATATGGGGGGGAAAAGTAAATACAGGTGGAGTGATAATGTTTCCAGGGTGCATGTGTATATTTGTAAGGGGGAATTATGTTTTTGTATATATTAAAAAGGTAAAGTGTACGAATAAGGACACTGGTAGGCAAAAAAAATGTGCAAGGTGTTTTTTGTCACATTGCACAGACAACAAAAATGAAGACCTGTCACGCCTAATGGCAAATAATAATAATTATATATGATTACACACACACACATCAAAACCATACATTACGTTATATATCTAATTCTTAGCTCTTTTACCATACAGCTTTCCTTTTTCAAAACAAACAAAAAACAGGTAATCTTAAGACATTTATTCTTAAAACTAAAGTAAGGTAAAGGTTTCTCTTTAATGTTTTACCCCCCAAAAATGTGTGTGTGTTTTTTTTATTAGATTATTGCTATGCTGTTTCTCATAATCAGCTGTTATTCCCTCTGTGAATATAATAAAAAAAAATGAAAATGTGTCTTGATGGGTTAACATTAAGCCATGGTTTACAATAATTTAAAATATAATGAGAATAAAAGGATACACAAGAAACGAGACACACTATTATTTCCAGCAGATATCTGGCTGTCTGTGTGAGTTAATTCTGCTGAGGATGAGAGGTTGCCTTTGGCCACCTGCTGACGTGTGAATGGGATTTTGTTCTGGTGACAGATCCATTCCTCCAGTCTTCCACCTCTCTTTCTTTTTATCCCCTCTTCCCATTTTTTTTTCTCTCTCTATTTGTGACCCTCACCTCACGGCAGTGGGAGCAGCTTCAGAGCTGCATCCCAGTTAAATGCTTCTGCCTCAGAAGCAGGAAACAGGAAGATCCCTTGTTGGACAACTGCATGTTTATGAGCTAACCATCATATTCACTGCTTTAGTCATCTTAAACAGATTGTAATGAAGTTCGTTATTGTGGGAAGAAGGAGGCGGGAACCGGCGAACATTCAACAGATTTTAATATAAAAATAAAACAAATACAAAATGAAAGTAAAAGACAGCCGCCCCTCACGGACAACTGCTGTCACATATAACGCCTGGTCTCTCTCGATCTTCACTGTCGTCGCTCCTCCTTTTATGCTTCCACTCCTCCGTGAGAGATATGAGACCGGTGCGTCTCACAGGTGTCGCTCATTAGCAATTACGCCACCGGCCTCGCGCCGTTCTCCCACGGCCCTCAGCCTCGTCCTGCTCGCCACACAGATAAACAGATATGTCGAGATGAACAGTAGCTCATCTACGGGGCTATTTTGATGTCATGGTGGCGTGCCAGTTTACAGATCCTTCTCTTCCTTTGCCTGAGTCTGTGTTTTTTAATTGTGATGGGATGTGTGACGGTTTGTTTAAACTGTGTCAGTTTTGAGTATACTCAGCATTTTTTTTTAATCATTTCCATTTCCTTTAAAGGAACAATTTGCCATGAAATATTATACTTCACAGGATTCTCTGTTAGAGTAGATAAATTAATGAGGAGTGCTGCTCGGATCTCACACAGACAGCTGTTTGGCTCAATCACAAATGCCATTTGTACGAAATGCCATTGTGCATTTGCACAGCATTTCTGGATCACCTATTCAAATGCTGCAAAAATATTCATATACAATGCATTGAGGCTGTGAGCATTTTTTTTTAAAGAATGATTTCTTTTACTTTTTTAATTTGGACCTGTTTGCTGATCTACTAAACATTTTAGACAACTCTAAGAACATCAGGTTTCCCATGAGGATTTATTTCATGGAGGAAAAACTTGTCAATTTATGTCAAAAGCAGAAAGGGAAGCTAACGGCACAGATCTGTCATAACAAAATGAACCAAAAACGCAATATTCCCCAGTGATCGGATGTTTTAACTGTGCTGTTGCGGTACTGCAGTTGACTGTGTCTGCAACAATGTATTTTTTAAATTATAAAAGATTATGTTCATGACTCAAAGCTGCAACAGTTTTGTTCATCACACTCACTGCATACTGAGATCTCTCTTTTTACTTTTCTCCTTATTGTCTCATTCTCACTCTGTCTCCTGCGTCTCTCAGGGTTCTGGGTCCAGCAGTAACCTTTCGAGTGCGCCCAAATGCTCGAAACATCAGCACGTCCCAGCTAGCCAGAGTGGCAGGTACGCACAAACACAGACATGCACACACACACACACGCACAAACACACACGTACACACACACACACACACCACTCGTTCCACTCCTGCGTTCTAGTTGCTATTCTGATCATCTCCTGACACATTGGGGAAGATCCTCTCATAGTGCCACGACCTTGATTGCAGCATTAGTTATTTTCAAGGTTTAAACCCCCATTTTACACTGTTCACATAAGAAATTTGCACACACACACACACACACACACACACACACACACACACACACACACACACACACATGCAAAAGCAAGAAATCAAACAAAAACAGATAAATCATTTCTAACTTTTAGTGAATATGGACTCTGATGTCTCCAGGCCTTGTGAAATCACTGTTTTATATAATAAACAGTGTATGTACTATATTGTTTTAGTTTAAATGGATGTGATGTGAGGATGTCATCCATTTAATTTGTCTTTTTGTCTGCTGGTGTTTTGTACCAATATTTATTTAGGATGGGCTTTGCAAATCGTTCCCGTTTTTTAATAGCAGGGATGCATCTTCCTTTGTGAATCATGGTATATATAATTTTTAGGTATCGACCAATACCAGGATTGGACAAAATCCAAAATTGATTAATTGACCCTTTCATTTGAGTGGAAATTTTAATTGTATTGGTCCCACCCACAGGAATTTGTTGTTGTTACTGTATTTTTTTATCAAATAAATGCAGAATTGGATGTCTTTCAAAAACAAAAAAATATCTTACCAACCCTAAACTTTGGAATGGTTGTGTTGATTATTTAAAACAAAATTTCTATAGCTGACATTCAACCAGATTGATCTGTTTGTAAGGTTTATAAAACTTTCAAACTTCAAAACTTTCAGACAAGGATTTTTCAACTCAAAATGACAAGTTTTTATTTTAACAAATCTATTCTAGGTTAAAAATGTATACTTATTACAGTAATATTCAATGAATTTCTTTGTTTTTTCCCCCTATTTTAATTTAAATTGCAGATCTGTATCCTGATAGAATAGACATTTAAAAGCACTCTTAATTTAATTCTGAATGCAGCACAACGCTGGAAAATACTGACCATGCCTTTTAATTATGACTTTGCTACATTTTGAAATTCTAAAACAGTTGTTTTGCAGTACCGTTTGAATTTTCATCATTGGTGTCAGGAATTCAGCATTTATAAACTGGAACAGAATAGACCGCAGTACTGCATCCCTTTTTCAGTCACTGTTGTAACATTTAACACTCAGGATTTTATATTTGATCTTTAATGCACAAAAGAAAGGGCAAAGAATGAAAGGAAAAACAAAAGGAATCTGACATCATAAGGTCTGGATTCCCTTGATCCATCATAATTACTACTAGGGAAAACAGATTCATGTGAATTTGTCCCATGTCTGTCTGTGCTTCCTGACAGAAATGCAAGAGATAAGACAAGAGATATGCAAGGGAAAGATTTCACAGGAACCTTTGCAAACTGGACCTGAAATACCCAGTTGTTTTAAAAAATAAAGCACTCTAGGTATGTGTTGAAACTCTATTACAGTTTGACAGTCATTATGGGCTCTTTGTTTATTACTCTTTGTTTATATCTGCAGCTACAAATAATTTTCACTATCGCCCATTGAAATAATGACATATGCAGCCAACAAGCCAGTACTTGAAGTGTATTTAATGAAAATGTTTATTTTCATTTATTTGATTGTCAGTGTTTTGACCTCGGTAGTGAATGCTCTCATTTCAGTTCTACAGATAATGCATAAGTCTATTGTGAGTTGTCTTTCTTGTGGCTGGTTGCTGGAGTCTTTGGACATCTCAGACCCAGTTCTCAGTTCAGAGAGAGAGAGAGAGAGAGAGAGAGAGAGAGAGAGAGAGAGAGAGAGAGAGAGAATGTTTCAGCATCTTTGGAAATGCGCTCCAGTTTTGTCCAATTGCTTTGGTGTGAATTTTGACTTTTATTTGTGTAAGTGCATCTGCGCAAGTGTGTATAAAGTCATAGGACACCCCATGAAATATTTTGTTCTTTTGTAAGAAATATGGACATATCAATATTTGTTTGAAGATTGTGAAAGAAGATTGTTTGAATCTTCTTTCAAACAATATCTATAGATAAAGGTGATGTAATGAACCAAAAACAATGAAATTTTAACCATGATATCATTTATTTAACAAAAAGTTAGGACACTCTATGCCCTAATAGCTGGTATTGTCCCCTTTGACTGAAATAACCTCAATAAGATGTTTCCTATAACTGTCTACAAGTTTCTGACATCGACTGGGAGAAAGTTTTTCCCACTCCTCCTTACAGAATCTTTTCAGCTGTGTGATGTTAAGATCCGGGGTTTGACTTGGCCATTCCAGGACTCTCCATTTCTTTCTTTTGAGCCATTCCTTGGTGGATTTACTGGAATGTTTTGGGTCATTGTCATGTTGCATAGTCCACATCCGCTTCAGCTTAAATTTTCGGACAGATGGTCTAACATTTTCCTCAAGTACCCTCGGATACAATGAAGAATTCATAGTGATAGGGAATTTGCCAGGCCCTGCTGCAGCAAAGCAGCCCCAAACCATGATGTCCAACCATGCAAGGTCACCAGCTCTGTTACCTCAACCGCACTTTACTTCCCAGCATCCCTCATGTTTCCCACTTGCACACCATCAGCCATCACCTAATTACATCAGCACCTGCACCTCATCATCAGCACTCCCTATAAAGAGACACTTCTCCTGCATTCCCTTGTCTGGTCTCGTCCATGATTAATTCCACAGTCTACTCACCTGAAGTACCTTTCTTCCCATCATCACCGATCTACGTTACCCTGGCTCTTCCTGTATTCATCTACCTGCAACAAGAGATGTCATTACTGTCCGCTAGGGATGGGCAAATGAAGCCTCATGAAGCACTGAGGCTTTCCCCTGAATGTTTCGGGAAAAGATTCGAAACATCAAGAGTGTCGAAAACAGCGCCATCTTGTGGCAGGTCAAATTTATAGCAGCCATGTTTATGAGCAGCTGAGTGCGCAGCGCCGTTGTTTTATCCATTAAGCACAAATAAAAGCCTGACAACGCTAAATGTTCAGTTTTCTGATAATATAATTCACATATTAAAGTGTGGCAATAAAATAAATGTAACAATTATATTAATACTATACAGAAATAAAATTTGCAATAGTTGCTTGATGCAAGTAAATGTGTCAGAATATATGATCATGTAACATAGGCTGTAGGCTTAATTATATATATATATTAAACAAATTTTTTTTTTTTTTTTTTTAAATGTTAGTAAATGGACTTAATCTTTCAAAAACCTGTAGAGTAGTGGTCTGGGTTCAAACATTCTGACACGCAAAGTGAAGCATTCACGTGACTGGAAAGAAAGTGAGGTTTCATTTTTCTTCGTTTTCCGTTGATTACGTGTTTCTCTGAAAAAATTACGCGCTCAATCACTTATACCTGATCTTCTCTGCCTTTCATGTTCATCATCGGACATCATCGGAAATGTCAGCGTTACACATGACATTTCCACCCCCATGCTTCACAGTTGGTATGAGGTTATTGTGCTCAAATGCTGTCTTTGACTTGCGCCACACATGTCTTCTGCTACTGGGCCCGAACAATTCAACTTTGGATTCATCTGTCCAAAGCACATTGTTCCAGAAGTCCTGGTCTTTGTCTATGTGTTCTCTGGCTAATTTTAGTCTTGCCCTGATATTTTTTTGACAGCAAGGGTTTAGTCCTTGCACACCTCGCCAGTAAATCAAACTTGTGCAGTCTCTTTCTTAAGGTAGACGCATGTACTTTGACAACATTAACTGTGGCAAGAGTTACCTGTAGGTCCCGAGATTACATTTTAGGATTGTTGGAGACTTCTTTAAGCATCTTGTGGTCTGCTCTTGGGCTGAACTTGCTAGGACGGTCTGACTTGGGCATGTTGGCAGTTGTTTTAAAGGTGCCCTAGAATGTGAAATTGAATTTATCTTGGCATAGTTAAATAACAAGAGTTCAGTACATGGACATGACATACAGTGAGTCTCAAACACCATAGTTTTCTCTTTCTTATTTAAATCTCGTTTTTGAAAAACACCCCTGAAAAACAGGCGAATCTCCACATAACACCAACTGTGACGCAACAGTCGGGATCATTAATATGTACGCCTCTAAAAATGTGCATATGCTAGCCCATGCTCAGTGCCAGGCGGAACTGCGCAGCCGAATCATCAGAAGTTCTGCAGGTGAAGAAACAAGCAGGAGGAGGATCATAGGGAAAATGGCAGATCTATCTATAATCGGATACCGCTACAGTTTAATTCGAAGTTGTTAGTTTGCTCTGCCCATTTCACCACGGACTGTTTTTCTAACCTGGAACAATATCAAGCAGCCAGGCTTCTCTCTGCGTCTCAAACGGACGAAGGGGGCAATTTCAACTAACGTTATATTCCCGCAAGCGGTAAGTAGTGATTTTATTAACGATAATTTACACTGTGTTATCTAGATCCAGCGCGATATTGTTTTTTCCTCGAGAGACATCGTGGCTTGCAAACGAGCGAACGAAGCATGGCAGTTGCTCAGTGTTTGGATGTACAAATGAACACAAAAGTATTTTTTTAGCTCCTTCATCCGTGCCTCTGAAGAACCAGTGGGTTATGTGAATTTCTGATGTGTAATTGTTCAAGTTCAAAGACAGATAATCTTTCTCTCAAAGTCGTTCAACATTGTTTATGCATCAGTAAATCGCGTTGCAGTGATAAGATCTTCATTCACGCGATCAACAGGCTGTCATCTGTTCAATGCTCATCTGCAACCTTTTATGTGATGGGAATAGATCTAAATACTTAAAAAACTTCTCATGATTCGTTAATCCCGATAGCTGTAATAGTAAAAACGTATAAAAGCTGTAATAGTAAAAGTTTTCCAGATAGCTCTCCATGTAATGCCAGATATTTCATATGCAAGCATGTCAGCCAATCACAGCAGTGGGCAACAACACTGAAGTCTCACAGCAGACACGCCCCTTCAAACAGAGTGTTCAAATCAATAGATGAAATCAGGCTAGGAAATATGCCTTTTATTTCTAAATTATAACCAATTTTGATCTAAAAAACATACTAACATTATAAGGGCACCCCAGGAAACATTATAAAATAATAAAATAATCCATTCTACGGCACCTTTAAATTTTCCCTACTTGTAAATCATTTTCCGGACAGTGGAATGGCTGATTTTGAATATTTTGGAGATTTTTTATTTTTTTATTTTAATCCCTTCCCAGACTCATATGCATCTACAACCTTCTTTCTGAAGGCCTCAGAGAGCTCTTTTGATCTCACCATGGTGATTTCACTCACTTCACTTCACTTCACTCACAGTCAAGAGCAAACCAAACTAAATGTCTGAGGTTTACATAAGACAGGCTCCTCCACAATCCTTTCTAACATTATTCTAATCTTTTGCACATGATGTGGCACACCTGATTCTTATTTTAAATAGGAAATAAATGTGGAGGTGTCCTATTTTTTTGCTCACCAAATATTTCATTTCTATTAAGGAAATTTTTTCAAATAATTTTAAAAAGACATTCTTCAGGTTTATTAGTTTTTAGTTTTATTATTTATATTACCTCCATCTCTCAATATTGTTAAAATGAAGATCCAATGTCCATATGTTGAAAAAGACAAAGGTTTTCATGGGGTGTCCTATCTTTTTCACATGACTGTATCTCCAGTCTCTCCTCCCTTTGAGAGTCTCTTGTAGCATGTTGAGAGAGTTAATGGCTGGGCTCGTCAGACCCAAATGTCAGACAAAATGTTAAGTCAACATGATCAGCCGCTCTCACACAGCAGATAAATTATGAAAACCCTGGTGCCTGAATACCAATTTATTACTTTATTTAAACAGAGAGAATCTCTCCTCACACTTTATTACTCCTGAATACACACTGCTGTTCGCACCTAATCGTTTATTCAAATTTTTTGTGCCTTTGACATCACATACACCCCTTAGATATTTAAGCAACTTCACAGTATTTGTGATTAGTGGCAAAATATGGTCATATGAGTGTTGAGGATTATGTTTGGGTTGTAACTGTTGATATTTGTTTAAATGTCCATGATTTACATCTCTGCTTTGCCTAAATCTTCCCAGAAGCAGTGTTTTTACATTTAAAACAACCAAATCTTGCTTATTTAACTTCTCAAGTGCTTACTGCAATTTTCAAGGGATATTATTAACTTCTATTATAAGTAGCTTGAATGAGTTGAATTTGGGTCTTGCTAAATATTGTGCAAAAACCTTAATATATAGCCTATGGCATAATTGGCCACTAGCTCAGCAGTCTGAGTTTTAGAAGCACTGAAAGGCATCAGTCTTTTGTGCATGTATGGACCTCTTATGTAGCACTGCTCTAAATGACACTGAAAAGCACATGTACTGTTGACCTGAGCACATTAGTGAACATTAGATCAGCCTGTTAGGCAAGAGTCTTCCTTTATATATAACCCCCCTCCATTCAGACACGCAAAATGGAGAATGTTTTCATGGGTGTCTGAAATGAACATGTTCCACTTATCTAGTTGTATTCCTCTGGTTCTGCCACACACATCTGTCTATGACAGCAGCTCCCTTGTGTTTTGTCTTTGTTGTTGTTGTTGTATGTCATGCAAATGTGTCAATTTATATTTAACTCCCTTTATTTCCCTTTTGGGGACAAAAAAGTCAGTCTGTCTTTGATTGTGTAAGAAGAAAAATATATACAACTACAATACCACAGTACTTAATGAACAGTTATAGATAAGATACACTTTTTTATAGTTTATTCTCAATTGGTTTATAATACCAAACATGCATTAATAATTTTCTAGCCAGTCATATACCACATTACACTCTGTTATTGGGACGTTACGTCATGACGACGAATGGGGTTTCGCTAAGAAAGCCTCTCACCTTCAAGAATTAGAAAAAGAGCCAAATGCAATGAAATGCCTTGGGTCTGCGGAATTTGCATAGCTTATCTCCGCCCCACCTCGTGGGTATATAAGGAAGTACGCCAGCAACATGCAGTTATGTTTTCTTGCTGAGGAGCCGAGACTGAACTCAGACGTTTCCAGCGGTACAGCGGAAGTGGCAGGGAGATGTAACGTCTTCGCTCCCTACTCGGGGAACGAGGGTTACATACGTAACCGAGACGTTCCCGTCCGTGGTCACTACGAGTTAAGTTGTGACGACGAATGGGGTTCCCAGTCTAATCACGCCACCTCGGCTGTCTTCCAGTGCCCTGCGTAAGTCTGAGCTCCCTGTCGTGAGAGTAGCACGAACGAAGGACTCCTACTTAACACAGGAATACCAAGGTACACTGAGAAGCATATCTCAGTAGAAATATGCAATTAGTGCCTGCCTGAAGGGGGTGGGGGGTGGGGGGGACTTACAGAATACACATATGACCCGAGAGGGGACTGCATATGTTTCAACCCCAGGGGGGGCAAGGTGGCTTGCCAAGGGAAAGACACATGCTCGGAGAGGCTTACAGTGGAAATACACATGTGGGGGTCGCCCAGAGGGGGAACCATGCACATGGTGGCACCTAGCCAATCGCGAAAGCTGCCAGTGGCATAACTCTGCCGTTGACGTCAACAGTGCTGGAGGAACTCAGGGCTTCTCGGGGAGGCTCACCTGAGGAGAATATCGCACGTATCCAGTCCGTGGAGTGGAATGGCGAGCAAGCGAAGACACCTGAGCAGATCCTAGTACCAGCTGGTTGAAGCTAGTACATGAGAGGACACTGGCTCCACTCAGAGATTGTAGAATCTCGCGAATATGTTGGGTGTCGCCCAGCCTGCAGCTCTGCAGATGTCTGTTAGCGAGGCGCCATGCGCTAGAGCCCAAGAGGAGGCCAAACTCCGGGTGGAGTGTGGCAGGTGGCAGGGAAAGCGTGAGAAGGCAGATAACCGGGTCCTCAACGCATCCTGCTGCCAGCTGGCGAAAAGAGAGGGGGCTGAGGAGTGTTAGGGGTCACAGGGTCACACACACCATCAGACTAGCCCTCTGGGGGCCATGGGATAGAAATAGCTTTTTCTTTGAAATTGTGGGTACCGCTGGCTCCGCTTATTTGGGAGCCAGCGGCGGAACAGACACACAAAAACAAGACACACAATAACAAAAAAGTTTCACCCGGCCCTCCACCGGATGAAGGGAGTGGATCGGTGACCATCCCCCAGAGCAATCCTCCATCCCTGGGAGGTCCGCTCAGGTCAGCGTTTCCGCTGTCGCTTGCCACCTGGCTTGGCAGCGCCTGCAGCGGACGGGGCGCCCCTCCTGCCGCTGGCTCCATGCTGCGACCTGGGTGGAGGCTGCTGCGGTCGTCCAGCGGGAGTGGGGGCGGCTGCAGGCGGACGCCCTCTGTGACGAGCAGGAGGAGGATCTACCGCCAACGACGGGTGTAGGCAGCAGCGGGCCGTCGGGGTAGGATGTGCCGGATGGCCTCCGTCTGCTTCTGGACGGCAGAGAACTGCTGGGCGAAGCTCTCTACCGCGTCGCCGAATTGCCCAACCTGGGAAATGGGAGCGTCCAGGAACCGAACCTTGTCCGCCTCTCTCATGTCTGCCAGGTTGAGCCAGAGATGGCGCTCCTGGACCACCAGACTGATTGCGCTAGCTGCAACCTTCGTACCCCGGAGGGCAAGATCGGTGGCAGTGCGGAGCTCACCCATGAACTCACGGTCTGGACTACCCTCGTGCATGTTCATTAGCGCCTGGGCCTGATGGACCTGCAGAAAGCGCCATGGCATGCAGAGAAGAAGCAGCTTGCCCACAGGCTCTGTAAGCCTTGCCCGTCAGAGCGGATGAGAACTTACAGGCCTTACAGTAGGGGTGTGACGAGATCTTGTGTTACGAGATCTCGCGAGATTAAAACGCGACGAGATTTCTCGTCGAGGTGAAACATTAGGCTTGTTTGAGATGAGCAAAATCTGCGCAGAATCGATCACCGGTGATCAGCGCGAGATGCATGCCGGTTAGAAATGTGTCCGAGTGCGGTCCGCCTTGCTCTGATGTCATGCTGACGTATGTCAAAAAACTCTCGCGACCGCAAGCCGCACGTGTCGGATTCTGCAGTCGAGCGCAGTTGCTCTCCACCGACTGCGCTGATCAAAAGCATGATGGGAAACGACTTACTGACGACACAGCTTAATGATCATTGGTTTTAAACAACCGTGATGTATTGTTCTCTTTTAAAATGTTTGATTTTAAAACTCTGATATCATGTTTTATGTGTATAGCCTACGTTATGTGTGAATATTCCCAAACTATCTGACAGTGCGATCTCTATGGGTTATGCAATGTAATTTTTATTAAAAAAAAATAATAATAAAAACACATGTCTGTATTAAAGAAAAAAAAGATTGATAAACATGTATTTGGAATGGAATTAAATAAGTAGGCTACTTATGGGTGTCTTGTTCATTATATTTATTTTCATATAAAAGCAACAGAACTTAAATTCCATCCAGTTTATTAGCAACACTGTCCACGAGCGTGAATCCCGTGAATCCCGCGATATCCATCTTTGATCTCGCAGGTGTCAGATCCACTGCGTGAAGAGCGAACTGTCCGGCTTGCCTGCTCTTTTTTCACTCCTCCTCTCACTGCAGCCGCCTACTCTCGACTACATTTCAGGCGAGGCAAGTCTCATCTCAAACAAGCCTTTTGTCTCGTGAGTTGTTGTGATGTCAGTGATGGAGCGTGAGGGTGAAATTAGTATTGAAGATGCCCCTGCCACTTTTAAATCATTTGTGTGCCGGGCCAATCACACACACACTCCGCGCACACACACACACTGTCCCTCGCTCACTCACTCACGCACACACACACACACACACACACACACACACACGCGCACACTCTCGCTCGCACTCAACCCATCGTGGAGGACCGTTAAAATTAAACATGCTAGTCTTTCTGTCGTGATGTCCTGAAGCATCGCAGACGCGTAGGTTATCGCCCACTATGACACACTATACGAAATGAAACGATCGAATCTTGCGTCCCGACGCCCGTTGTCCGAATCTCCACGAAACGGATCGTGCCAAAATCGTGCTAAAATAGTGTAATCTGAACCAGGCAGGTACTAAACATTTGACCTATCACGCAAAGAACCTATTAAAGCACTAAGACATGGGAACAGTATAGCTAACATTCACATATCACAAGTCATATCGACATCGCAATATTAAACAATGTAATCGCACATCGCAGCTTTTCCTCATATCGTGCAGCCCTGCCCAAAGGTCTCAACTGCTGCCAGAAATCATCGACATGCTTATATTCTTGAAAAAGACCATGACCATAATCTTAGGCTGTTCTGTGTAGTTAATTTATCTCTTATTCATGCTTGAAGAAAAAATGTGTTTCTGTTTGAACTTGTAGTTTTGAGAGAGCAGTACTTTGATTATGGATACACACTTACTGTTTGCATTTAAAGTGTTATTTCAGTTATTTATATTTATTTTATTTATACTGTTTTCTTTTTTTATGTTCGATTTGTGGAAAGGAGTTAGATTTCTCATGTGAAATCGTACAGGGGAGAAGCCATTTTGCAGTGTTTGCATGTCCTTTACTGCATAGAATTAATTAAAATAGAAGTAAAATAACATTCATTACAAGTTGATTTCAAAATGCACCTAAATTGTTTTGCATTTTGTGATTTTCAGTTGAATAAAAGACTATTTTCCATTCATATATTTCATCATTGAGGATTTTTTTTAAATTGTGTAAAAATCTCGTCTTGTCTCGTTCTCGTGAACCCAATCTCGTGTCTCGTCTCGTCTCGTGGAGTAAGCGTCTCGTCACACCCCTACCTTACAGGGGAGACGAGGATTCCCCCTCCAAGAGGCAGCGGTCGCCGGACACAGCTGCATCACGACTGACTGCTCCACCGGAGGGATCACCTCATAACCCTTAGCCGCTCCTCCATCAAGGGTAGTGAGGGGGGAGGAGCTACTGGTGCCATCCATGCCTTCGTCAACTCCTCATGCACTTCAGGAAAGAATGGTACCGGAGCAGCGGGCTGAGAACCAGACCGGCCCGCTCCGAGAAACCAATCATCCAACCAAGACGGCTCGGGACACGGTGGTTCATTCCACTCGAGCCCTACTGCCTCGGCGGCCTTTTTCAGCCGGGTCGTTATCTCCAGAGGCCAGCTCCCCTTCCGATGCTGCGACAGACTTCCTGTCCTCTGGAGGGGCACCAAAAGAGACGGCTGGTCGGTCCTTTACAGAGGGACCAGCGCGCTCATCTGAGGCCTCCACCGGCTGCGACGTGAGAGAGGCGGGAGGGATCCACGGGGCTTTGCCGGGTGGATTACCCCTCACCGTAATCCTCAGGTCACCCAATCCAGATGGCACTCAAGGTTTCCTCTGGGAAGGTAACCCAGAAGCAACACTAGAGCGGGGCCTGGGGATGGGGCCTGATGCATGGGCCTGATGCAACCTTCGCGAACGAAGGCGAGTCACGACCTCAACGCCGAGATGGTCATATTCCCGCAATGGGAACATGAGTCATCCACCAAAGCTGCCTCAGCGTGCTGTAAGCCCAGACACGTGATGCAGCTTTCGTGACCGTCAGAGGGGGAAAGAGCCTTACCGCACTCAGAAACGCACGGATGGAATGGCATCTTGAAAAAGACGCACTCACACCCATGTTTGCTCTTTTAGAAATGGGACCCGTCACCAGTGCAGGAGCACACAGGGAATGACCGCGGCAACACTATCTCAGCGAACTGAGACAGTGAAGCACTCACTTTCTCGCCCTCAAACGACTGTCAACACAAACAAACAAATACTTTGTTGTTGTTAAAACAGCAGTTGAGAGCAAAAGGTCATACAGAACATTCACTCGTCTTCGGTGTGTCTGAGACATGCTGTTATTCAGTTTAAAGTGGTACACCGTCTGCATTGGTCCAAAGACAAATTGACCAAGATAAAGTTGGACCTGGATCCTGCATGTGATCGTTGCAAACAAACCCCTGCTACACTTCTACACGTTTTGAACTTGTTCGAAGCTTCATGGATATTGGTTATCTATTTTTGATGCATTTTCCAAAATATGTGGAAAAACTGTGCACCCGTGCCCTTTGACTGCATTATTTAGGGTGATCAAGGTGGATGCTTCTTTTAGCAGGTACCTGGTGAACATGATCGCTTTTTGCTCTTTGCTAGATAGAAGACTTATTTTGTGTAGGTGGAAGGATTCATACCCTCCAACATATGGACACTGGATTAGAGAGGTCATGTGTCATATACATTTGGAAAAGATTAGATATAGTGTAAAAGGGTTGGTTGAGAAGTTTTATAACATGTGTATGCCATTTATGTCTTACTTTGAATGTGTATCAACTGACCATTTTGTATAACTGTTTACACAAACCTGTGTTAAGAACTGTATGATGTTACCTAGAGGCCTGACTACTGTTTACATCTCTTATTGATCCAGTATGGGGTGGGGGGAGGGGTGCTCTTTGTTGCTGTGCTAATTTAAATGTGAAACAAAAAAAACAATAAAAAGACTTTGTAAAAAAAAAAAAAAAACAGCAGTTGAGAGCTCAAAGCTCGTGACCACCGCTGCACCACGCTGTAGAAACCACCAGCACTGGGAGAGTCTTTCCAGAAGAACACCGACACACTCGCTCGTAGAATAAACTCCGAACACTCACAGAACGGCTCCGAAGCAAAAAGCAACTAGTGCATGCATCCACTTTCGTATTTGTACCCGCTCCGCGGGGCGGAGAGTGTGATGCAAATCACGCACGCATAATTTTCATTTGCTCGTGCTCGCACGCTCTAAGACAATTGGCTCCCTAGCGTGATTCCATTCAGTCGACGTCGACTACGTCTTGACGTTCTCGACTGAAAGGGAACCCTTTATACTACACCTATTTATAGAGGATTTGCCATTTTTTTGTTAATAGTTATTTAATCATCAAGCATTTTCTCATACATTATTAATATATCAAAATGCATATACAAAGAGTACATCATTTATAATTAAAACAAGTCAAAACTATCTATGCAGGATAAGTCATTCACCCATTTTTTATACATATTTACACACAGGATCCATGTGTATGCTGATACATTGTATACTGAACCAAGGAAGAATATATATGGCAAATATAGATATAGATATGGAATATGAAAATATTAATATGAAAATGCACAATATTGATGAATAAATGTTGCAAATGCTTCAGAACATGTAGTTATTGTAGCGTGTTGTACTTATTTGTTTGATGCCACGCACTCTCTCAAAAGTTTTTTTTTAAATGCACCATATGTCACACCAGTTCACGACACTTCATTTCGGTAACCATGGCTTCACAAACATAAAAAAATGATCACTTCCTGCCAAACTATTTCCAGTGAAGGAGCTGCAGTATAGATGTTTGTATCCTGTAGGGTTCATCTATATCATCTATATGGCAGGGATTTCATATTCTGATGCAAAGCTGTGCTGAAGTCTTTCAAACTGCTAGCAACACAGCAACTAACTGAAGGGCTTTATGGGGGGTCTGGGGTGCATTCATTAGGATTGAGGAATTTGCTGTTGTACTCTATTCATCTGGAAAGAAAGCTTTGGACAAAAGACTGGATATGGTAATCCCTGCCTGGTCTCAAAACAAAAGATGAACCCCTCTCTCTCTCTCTCTCTCTCTCTCTCTCTCTCTCTCTCTCGCTCTCTCTCTCTCTCTCTCTCTCTCTCTCTCTCTCTCTCTCTCTCTCTCTCTCTCTCTCTCTCTCTCTCTCTCTCTCTCTGTGTGTGTCTGTGTGTGTGGGTCCTTCACAATCATTTATCGGGCCATTGATTCATCCATAGTATTGATGAAATGGCACCCTAAACTGCACAGTGTAATCTTACAATGTGTCATCTCTCGCTTCATCTCTTGTCACTCTCTCTTTTCTCTCTTTCTAACATGCTTTCTTCCTCCTCTCTGCCTGTCACATTTAATTTCTGCTTGTCTCCCACTTCTACTCCTGCTCACCTTTTGCAGTCCAAGTTAATTCATCTAGCTTATTTTTTGTCTTTATACTTTGTCAAGTGTGTGTGCGCGCTCTTTCCTCTTTACTAGAGTCAGATAGCACTCCATCTTTACTCTTGACCATAGATGTCACTGAATCTCATCATTGAATCGTTCATCACTGAATGAACATCAACATGTTAGATTTATTTCAGCTGGACAAAGGTTAAATTATCTAATATTTTGTCTAATAGAGTGACCAGTGAATGTTTTTCAGGTAATGTTTTCATAGTTTATTTGTTATTAAATCCCTTCTAATTAAAAATATAGAAACATGAATCATATAATCACATAGTATACTTTAGATATGTCTCTTTGACTGGTTATTTGATTTGTCTGTCATTATTAATTAAATTAACTAAATTGTCAAAATGTGTCAGTTTAAATGTAGAATATTTGATTTGGTATTTTACATTAATTACATTTTTTTTTTTTTATTAAATATTACCTCACTTTTGTTGTTCTGTTTATTTTTATTTTAACTTTTTTGTTTGTTTGCATCTTTATTGTGGTATACGGGTATAGATGTTCCAACAGGATGACTGCAACCTTGCATTTTCATAAATATCATATACACACACATATATTCTGTTCATTTGTTATAACATCCTAAAAAATGCTCTGCAGAAACTGAAAGAAACTGCATGTTACATTTTCAAGAAGGGGCATTCTGCATCATCATTTGTCTTTTGGGTGAGATTTCATTAAAGTCTGTTGTACACTGGTGCATTTTTTATGATGCTCTGATCAGACGATATTAAACTCATAATGCTGCATATCAATCAAAAGAGAAAATGGTCTCATCTAAATTCATATGCTGAAAGGGAACGTGCGACAGTGTAGATTTTCCTGTGATAGAGGAGCAAAAGCTTTTTTGATAAAACAGAATGCATTGTGCTTCATCCACTTAAAAGTGGAATGTTTGTGTGGGAGGTGTGTGAGTGTGTGTGAGTGAGGCAGTGTTTCTGTAGAGTGGATGTGCTCTTCTGGAGATACTCTTGCTTCAATCTCAGTGTTTCAGGTTAGTTGCTATACATGGGGGGGGGAAAGCACAGGCTTTTAGTTAGCACAAAGCACAAAGGCTGTTAGTTTCTTTATTCTTTGTTATATTTGATAAGGTTATATTTTGGTCATAGACATGTATAAATTATATTCGTTAAATGAGTGCAAGATAAGTTAAATTGTTTGCTAGGGGGTTAAAATCTGAGGGTTAAAAACCACACTGTGTATTGTAAATAATATAATAATATATACTTTAAATTATTTTTTTTTATTTTTATTTTTTATTTGAATTTGTATTGTTTTACTACTTACACAATTATTTTAAGTTTAGAAACATTTTGAGTCCCCCTCCCTTGCCTCACAGTGCTTTGGTCCACTGCCTGCTTTCCCCCTTTACCTCACCTACACACACAAGTCTGGTGGGAGAGAACAAACTTATTCAGTAGTTGTGGAACTCCAGTAAGTAGGCTGTCAAGGCTATTTTATTCACTTTAAACATCAAATGAAGTGATTCTTTTCTGTTTAAAATAGATGTAAAAAAAATTATGATAACAGATGTAGTTTTCCATGAGTCCTCTATGATAGCAATTATAACATTACCTAGCTTGTTTGGAAGCTTGTTTAATACCGTAAGTCACCCACTACAAATAACACGGCGATAAGTCTGTGTATTATAGACCTACCGTTGTGTTGGGCTTTGCTCAATATCAAGCGTAGCGTTAGTTCTGGCAGGTCACGTTAGTCAAGCTCGCATCAGCTGACCCTCAGCTGATCCACATCTACCTATAGGAATACGACACCTATCACCGTATACGTACAGTATATAAGCTCCTTCAGTTTTATCAGCAGCTATCGCGTTTCTCAGGAGCTAATTACCCTCCTCCATCCCCAGCTCCTCCTCTCGCCCAGTATTTGGGATTTACTTTCCAAATTTGGATTTGGCATTCTGATTCCCCTTGAATCAGAATAAATTCTCGAAATATGTTGTACTTAAAAATTTTGAATTAAATATATTTGCAAACTTTCATGTTGGTTCTGTTCTGTTTACCCCAAGGGGGGTTATTGCTGCTCTCCCTACTCTTATCCATGCTAGGCTGCATGGATGCGCAGGGAGTTCTCGCCCAAAATGGAACCATACCGCCAATCCAAACTGTATGCTAATTGTCAATCGTATTTGACGGTAGTGGTCCTGTGCCAAAAATACTCCTTCCAGTTTGTCACAAGTTTCGGAAAGTTTTTTTCCTTATACGGGTCCTAAGGGCACTTCTCCTGGAAGGGCACGCGCGCACCCGTAGACCAGAGCGAGAGAGCGAAAGCAGTACGCCCATCAAAGCTCTGTACTCGGCTTTAGGGAAATCAATGTCACCAAAGAAGTGGGTTTTTGGTTGCCAGGGCAAGACAAATCTGCACAGATTCCCAAAGAACCCAGCGTTAAGGGACCAGTGGATGGAGTTTGTTTTTCCAGAGCATCAACGGAGTTGTTCAAGTGTTCTTGTTTGTTCCATGCATTTCGATGATGATCGTTTTATAAACAAGGCCCAGTTCGACGCCGCATTTGCAGATCGTCTAATGCTTAAGGATGGAGCAGTCCCAACGATAAAGGTTCACGGTCGTGCGTTGGAACCGCAGGCGGTGAGTAAAACTGCTTCAAATGTCTGTGTGTTGTTAGCTATCGGCGCGTTAGCACAGCTTTAGCTCCGCCCACATGGCACGCCTCCAGCCGCTCGTTTTTTTCCGGAAAGACTCGGTACAGCCTATCTTTCTTTTATAAATATAATAAAACTAAAGACTTTTTGGAGATATAAAGGATGCAATACTACTCTATAGGTACTCAAGATTAACATTAACACTGAAACAGAGTGTTTCACCCCCCCTTTAATAATCATAATATGACTGCGTGGTGAACCTATGAACCTAACTTATATTTAAACAACAGTCTCCATGCTATACTAATAATAGTAGTAAGGCTTTCCTCTGTGTACACATATCCTGACAAGTAAAATTTTGGCTGTATTATTTGTGTCCCCTTCTAAAATTGCTCTTGAGAAATATTGTGTTTATTTTTCCCCCAACTGTTAGATGAAATTTACACCTATGTATTAATGTGAAATTTTTTTTTGAGATTTGTCTCACAAATTGTAGATTAACATTGGCATTATATACCAGTTATTGGCTTAAAAAACTAGTAGGTTTAAAGCCCCCTTGTGGTGAAAATCAAGTTTTTATGTTTATATGTCTAACCCTTCCCAGCCGGGTACACTCGTATAATGCTATTAAAGGAGCCCTGGTATCCCAGCAGTAGTAAAGGGTAATGTCTGCTTCTTCCCCTGAAGAATGGATAGTTAACTACAAGAATACTACAAGAATAATTTGTTATACTGTATAGCGCGGTGCCTCCAAATAATAAACATATATTATATATATATATATAAAAAAAAACAGGTTGATCATAAGAAAGTTATAATAAACCCTGAGGTTTACTGAATAATCCCCAAACAAAAATAAATAATAAATACAATTAAAATTAAATTAAAATTAAAATTAAACAAATGGTAGGAATATGAAACTACAGAATAATTCACTTACACAGTGATGGAATCTTGAATGTTTCAGGGAAACCTACATTACATTACAATGTTACCCACATTTAAATAGTGCAACACTTTAAGAGACCCAAAACGTAGTACTTCAGTGACTTAAAATAGTCAGACCCCCCCCCCAAAAAATAATTTCAGTTACCTCAAATGCAAGTGAATTACTCTTATTAATATCAATTAATACTTATTTGAACTCTTAAATGTATTCGTTCGAAACAAAATAACAAAAATTTCTTTAAATGTAATCAAATGACTCTTAAATTGACACCGACCAGGAAAGGGACATTTATGACGGGAAAGTGCTGGGACCCCCTCCCGGTCTGAGGAAACAACTCTTACCCGTCCTTCGAGCGTGTACAAAGCACATGAGGCACAACTGGAGCGACCCGCTCAATCTCAAACACAGTCTTGCGGGTCTAGAGGTGAAGGATATGGCGGCTCTCGGCATGGGTGATCCCCCCGCTATCGAGCCATCGATTGCCAGGCACCTCAACCCAGTCCAGGGCGGGCTGCTCGCTCCCCGAAGCCGGTCTTGCCTAACAAGATGGACCGTTTTCTGCCTTACAATAACCGCTTATAGATCCTCGGCCTTGGCTGTCAGGGCCCTGAATGTCTCCTCCCTCCACTCCGCTTACCAGGCAGAGATTTTGGACGACTTAGGTCAACAGCTGGACAAGGGATCCCCCTCACTCGCGCTCTGGAAGGAGATCATTACTGTTAATGACCTCATCCTCCATAACGCTCATCAGGCCGTCCAAACCTGCGGGAGCTCCATGGCTGAACCTGTCGGGCCTCCCTGACAGTGAGAAGAGGCTCTCTTTGGCCCCGCCATCGCATTGATGCAGCAACGATGTGACGACAAGAAAAAGGAAGACGAGGCCTTAAAGTTATGCCTTCCCAGGAAGGCGGCCCCACGCTAGGCGCCCCCTGTGCGTTTGCCTAACCCTCTGTCTCGGGATGTAACTTCCATCAGGGCAAGGAAAGGCCCTGCATCAAACCTCCGCCATGACAGAGTAACCCACCCTCTGCTAAACCCTGGGGGAGACGAACTCCTGTCTTGCGACTCCTGTCTCGCGACTCCTGTCTCAAACCCTACCCCACCTACTTGAAACGCAAGCGGCCTGCCTGATGTTCAGCCGATGGGGGCATCGAGTGCGCCCTGGTAGGATTACCTGGGAGGCAAGCTCTTTGGACTCTCTTCCTGCCCTAGAGCCCCTGTTCAAGAGACGGAGGGTTTCTTGTGGAGGGGTCGGCCACCCCCGTCTCGATGCTGCCCAGCCCATGTGTTCAGTGGACGTTGTGTGTTCTCCCCCCACATTCAGGGGGTCTGTTGTGAGGAAAAGTGCAAAAGCAGTGTCACCACACCGCACATAATAAAATAATGTTTTGGTGTTCCCCTCACCAAGTTAATAAAGGCTTCAGCCCATGTGTTCCCCTAACACAAAACACACACAAAACACACACGAAACACAAAAAACTAATTAAATCAAACGGATCAAATGAATTCGTTACATAGAGGAAACCTCTTTCTGCAGAGAAAGTACTTTTCTCTACCGAGAGAGAACATCTCTCTGAACTCCTGCACGCCGTCCCTAGTTCGTCCACTAGGGAAGCTTCCGTGTTATTGCATCACAAATGAGCCAGCTGGGCATACACGAAGCTAACACGGCTCCCGAGTGGGTGACGCGTACAATAATGCAGGGCTACAGGCTGCAGTTTGTAATGAAACCCCCGCATTTCAACGGCGTTCTCTCTTCACACACGGAGGAGAGCGCCGCTCACGTTCTGAAAGAAGAAATCTCCTCCCTTCTGAACAAGGGTGCGATTGAGGTGTTGCCCCCTCAATCTGATAAATCAGGGATTTTATGCTCGTTATTTCCTGATTCCAAAGAAGGACGGTTCTCTCCGCCCAATTTGGACCTCCAAGTGTTGAACAAACAGTTGAGGAAATACATTTTCAGAATGTTAACTCATGGCTCGCTTGCCCGCGCCATGAAAATGGAACAACTGGTTCACATCGGTCAATCTGAAGAATGCTTTTTTCCACATATGCAGTAAAGTTGACAGAGCGGATCAGGTAGTCCGAGCTTGTGTGATTGAGTGGAGGCAGCGATCAATTTACATATTCATGGTTCCACAAATTCTAAATGAAGCAAGGGTGTAGAGTTACATTCAAGCTATTTTAAGGCATGAAGAAAATATTTTCACAGGAAAAAACTTTTAAATATGTAATTTTGGTGGAATTATTGGAAAAATATATGCCTGTCTAAATGATTATTATAGAATGAAATATTGTATGAATGCATTACTTCTGTATCTTCTGATAATATCACAAACACATCACAAACACACACATCCACATTTAAACACACCAAGGACAATGTCGGCCATTACACTGCGTGAGGTATCAGGCTGTGTCTCAGGCTAGTGGGTGGAGATATGACCATTCTTTGTTAGGCCAGATCTCTAGAGGAGATCTTGGGGGGTCTCTAAGGGGTTGACCCCGGTGGTGTGCCCAGGCCGTGAGAACCCCGATGGGTCCAAGTCTGGACAGGTTAGGGCAGATGGAACATGGATCCTTGATGGTCACGTCCCGTCGGGCAAACAATCAGAGCCACTGTCAAGGCCATCTACACCTGCTACCACAGCAGAATTGAAGAAAGAGACAGGGATTTCAGTTCATGTAAACAGAAAAGAGAAAACAGAGAAAAGGTGATCAGTGTGTCAAAAGGAAAAATATACTAAAGGTTAGAAAGAAGTAAGAGGAATCGTGACCTGAATTGCTGTTGTTCATGTCATAGGTCATGACCTTCTAGAACAATAATGGCCATGCTCTCACTTTAACATAGGTCAGAGTGACAGTTTGCTACGGCCTCATTTATTCCTTTCTTTATCTTCCTCTACCTTGCCCCTCGGTTCGCTTTGAGCTAGTTAAACTGAACTGCCGTCTGTTTAAGAGTCTGGTTACTTCATCTGATTTGTACTCCCTCAATCTCATGTTGTCTTTATTTTCCTGCTGACATTTCTTCACATCCGTCCACATCTCTGACATCTCTGCCGTGTTTACTTCCTCACCCACTCATCCCTTTCTCTCTTGCTCTATCTTTCTCTCTCTGTAATTGCAGTGGTGCGGTGCAGAGGCTGCTCGTCTGCGCTCCAGCTGGGCAGATTAGCATAGATCTCCCACGCAGACACAGTTGACCTTCACTCCACCAAACACTTGTCAAAATGCCAGCCATAATTACCCTGGCCTCTCCAGCTAAAGTAATGGCTTACATATACCTGACTCACTCTTTGCCACCAATTGGATGTGGAATATATGTGAGCGTGTGTGTGTGTGTGTGTGCAATGAGATTATTGTGTGTGTGTGTGTGTGTGTGTGTGTGTGTGTGTGTGTGTGTGTGTGTGTGTGTGTGTGTGTGTGTGTGTGTGTGTGTGTGCGTTGGACTGTATCTTCTCACTGATCCTTTGAGCATTTTATGAGGGTTATATGAGTTTTCAGCACAAGTGTACAATAATTCATATCTCATCAGCATTTGACAGACAGTCCAATAGCATTTTCCTTAAGTATTTTGATTGACTTAGCCATTTATGTAATTGTCAGTGTCACAGACAATTTAATGTAGATTGTGGCTATTAAAGAGTTCAGGGTTTGCATTGTGCAGCATAAGTGAAAGCATGTTCCATATTTAGTGTATACAAGATTTTCATGCTTTTTAGAGCCCTCTAGAATAATATATATATATATATATGTAATTTATGTGTTGCTTAAAAAAACATGGTTGAATGGACATCAGCGAAGAAACTGAACAAAGGAATCTCCGCCTGGCCTTCCTTTGGGGGTTGCTGGGTCGCATGTCTCAGGAGTTCCGCTTGCTCCGATGCTTTGTGGGCCTGGATGTGCCTGATCGCCTCCGCCTGCTTCTGTGCGGCCGAGAACTAGAGGTGGGAATCTTTAGTCACCTCACGATCCGATCCGATTCCGATTCTGGAGGTCACGATCCGATTCCAGATCGATTCTTTATCTACTTTTCCCCCCTTATTTATTCATTAGTTTACATAAGTAATTAAGTACTTTTTTAAAAATAATTACAAATTTAAAAAAAGAATTAAAACAGTTGTATTTTAAGAATTTTAAACTTATATAACTTCAAAACATACAAGCAAGTAGCAAATAATAAAGAGGAGCATAGAAACATGACAAACAACAAACAAAGAGTGCTTTCAGTATTTAAGATTATCTGAACATTTTCCATTCAAGAACTGTGAGTGATTTTTCTTCATCGTACTTTTGTATTTTACTATGACATAGACTGCGGGAGATCTATTAAGCTGCATTCACGCTCGGATCTCTTTTGAAATATAAGAAGTAATGTGGTTTGTCCTGTCCGTTTAATCCCTTAAGACATAACTGGCTGTGTTTACGTTCATTTTGCACAAGTATATTAAACCACTTACATGGAGTCGCACAGCCGCTTGCGCGAGCAGTCTCGTACACAAACAAAGCGCGCGTCAGCATTTAAAATTGAAAGCAGCCTTCTGTTAGTGAGATTCATATTTTAAATATATAAGTCCACTGCATTCCAAACCACATAAATGATGACTTCGTAGAGCATTTGTAAGGAAAATACAGACGGGTGAGACAGCACACTTTAAGTGTAACATCAAAACAAGCGCGCGTCTCTCACAGCGCATCCTGTGCAACGAAGCCTGTGAATGTCCTTGTAATTCGCTTCAACCTTTCCGAACTTTATGAAAGATTATTTTACGGAAGGTTCGAGTTGTGTACGTGTGTGAGGAATTGTTAGCAAGCAGAAGACGGGTGTTCCTAAAGCAAACTCAGCGTCATCGCACATCTGGTAAAAAACTAAGCTCAGAATCGATTCTGAAATTCTCAGAATCGATCCAGAATCGTTGGAGAGAGAATCGCGATGCATCGATTGATCGATTTTTTCTCCCACCACTACCGAGAACTGCTAGGCGAAGTTCTCTACGTGTCACCGAAGAGGCCAGCCTGGTAGATTTCGGAGTTGAAATTTTTTTATTTGTCGGTCTCCCTCATATCACCACAAGTGTGGACATATTCAGACCCAGGAACTGCACTGTGACTTTCTTCGCACGTAGGGCAAGGTCCGTCACTGTGTGCATTTCCTGCATCAAAGAACTACCCTCGTGCTGCTCTTTGAGTGCCTTGGCCTGATTGACTTAAAGCAGGGCCATGGCATGCAGGGCGGAGGCAGCCTGCTCTGTAAGCCTTGGCCGTAAGCACGGACAAGAACTTACAGGCCTTGGATGGGAGACGTGGATTTCCCCCGCCATGCGGCAGTGCTTTGAGGACACAATTGCATCACAACCGCACGCTCCACTGGGGGGGATCTCCAAGTATTCACCGATGTTGCTGTCACCCCGTGTATTCACTGAAGTAGCCCTCTGCTGATCTCCAGCAGAGGAACTAGATCGGGGCATAGCAGAGGGGACTCCACCATCCACGAAAGCCACCTCAGCATGCTTTAAGCCCAGGCACGTGATGCAGCGATCATGACTGTCAGATGGAGCCAGGAAACAACTGCATCCAGAAACACACGGGTGGAATGACATCTTTGTGCTTGCTCTTTTAGGGAAATTGCTCTTTTAAGTGCTGAAGCGCACAGGGAATGGTTGCAGCACAACATGCTAGACCCTTTCACTGCTTGCAATGTGCAGAAATGCTCTTTCAGGAAGCTGCAGAAACAGCAGGAAATTTGTCTCTTTAAGAGCGACCACCGCTGACGTGACGTCACACCAACACTTGTCTAGACGAGCTTCTTACTTGTAGCACACTCTTGATAATTGTAGAGCAGAACAAACACTCGGCTCCCAAGCTAAATCATTAATGTGCAATTGCACGCGCTCTTCCTCATACACCCGCTTCGCTGGGCGGGGTGCGCAATACAAATCTCGCACGCCAATGTGCATTGGCTCTTTTAGTTACACTTGAAGGTGATTGGGCTCTCAGGCGAGATCCCATTTCGTCAGTCGTTTTGACATATCGTCGAACGTGACTGACTAAAAGGGAAAGTAAGTCACATGAGGGTGAGTTGGCAGAGCAGAGCACATTTTGAATTTTGTGTAAATCCACTTTTTTCCCCAGTATTTCGTTTTTCCCACATTCATTTCACACGTCTAGTACAATTATAGGGGTTTGTTCATTAATACAGTGTATACTTTTTTTCTTGATTTACCCTGAAAAAATGGAAGTGAAATGTGACAACTTCCCTCATAGTTGTATCCCTTTTTCTCATGGTTCTCAATAGGATTTATAAACATTGTCAATGTGAATTATATTGTAAACATCGTAGAATAGCATAGTTCTAATCACCTGTGCAGCTGGGATTTAAACCCGGCTAGTGTTTTATGCTGGTTAGATCAAAATTAAAAAACTATCTAAGCGGCTAAATAACAGATTGGAGATTTAAATAATAGCAGATTTGTCTTATTTTATTTAAACACTAAAAACTGAGAAGAAAAATTTATTTCAGTAAGAAATTTACTTTTGTTATGGTTAAATAAATGTTCAGTGATATTTTCAGTAATGTCTTCTTGGCACACCTTTTTTTCTATATAGTGTTGTTGATATGTTAACTAGTAAATACACTATCTTTTTTTTTTTTGTCATGCTGGCATGTGTGGAAAGTTTTAAACCATGTGTTTTACAACTAACCCTGCATTAGTTTGTGCCCCGCTCACCCCTAAATTGCTTTATTTTTTTAATTTTTTAATTTTTTTTAATTTTGTGAACTGAGTGTTAATAGACCTCTTTTATATAACTTTTGATACCATTACTCATTATGGAAAACACACACTTCTGGTGTTGTTTAAAAACCAAGAAGGAATGCCAACTAATACAAGTCAACATAATTGATGATCATGTACAATAAATGGCTTTTAATGAATGAACACAGTTTTTGTCATCGTTACACTGGCGTCGGGAGCTTGTACAGTTTGTGAGATGCAGTCATTTAATGTCTCTTCATGTCCTCATTAAATAGGAACTGAGTCACAAAAGTGTTGTTTGGTGTTGACTGGCTTACGTTCATATTTTTGTAGCACATTTGAAAGCACATTACACATTTGTCTTCAAAACAAAACCTCAGATGTAGAATGACACCCTCATTTTGGCCCACTGCCGCCTCTCTGGGTTTAGTTAATTCCTGTCCTTCTTAATTTTCCCTCTATCTCTCATCTTCCCCTTCTCTAATTCCCTCCTCCCCTGCTTTCTCACACTCTGTGTGTCTCTGTTCCCCTCATTCGCCTCCCACCCCTTTCTCCTTCTCATCCTTGACTGCCCTCCTTGGGTGAGCGCACTTAGTTCTGTGATCAAAAATGTCCTCTTCCTTAACAGGCTGTGGATGAGAGAAAGGCAGAGAGGAGCAGAGGGTGATAAGGTTTTCAAAATATGCTAGAAATTATACTAAAGGAAAGGTTACACTTTATTTTAAGGTGCCATTGTTACAGTGTAATTATATTTTAAGTACTGAGCAGTGGCGGCTGGTGCTAAAAAAATTTGGGGGGGGCGCAACAAACAGAATTTTTAATCCAGGACTGTATGTAGGCTAATTGTTAAATAACAATTTAAAAGTGATAATAATGTAGCTATCATTAGCCTAAAGTTGAGCTAAAACTTCAGCCGGTACCCGGTAGGGTTGGGAAATAGCCAATTGCCAAATAAATCTGAATTTTTGGGCTAAATGGCGATGTATGGTATAATCTGAGTATTTAATTATTATTTTTCTATTTGAATAAAACAAAAACTGTATTTATTTTTTTATTTAATATCCTGATCAATATTGTCCTACAAACAATGTTCATATTGAAGGTTATAAAAACAAACCTAGTGTAACCTTGCTGTCTATCTGCAGTCTATCCAAAAAAGGGGTCAAATCACATTACATTCTAACATTGCAACATTACAATCTAAAAACAAAATAATGCTTTTTAAAGAAGTAGTTAAATTTACTAAACTTAAAAAAATATTAATAAAGAAAAACAAAGCTAATATCATAAAAATACGCATGTAGGTTTGAAATTATCTAGCACATTTATGTTCACCAACAACAACAAATATTCAACAACAAATATTTTAGCTAAATATATTTATAATTTAGTGCTAATGTATATTTTAGTCAGAATAATTGCGCTCCTATTCTATTGCGCTCCGTCTGTTCGGCGCGCATGCACGCGGCGGCGCTCGTTCACGGAAGTTTAGCTTGTAGAAAGCTCGGCCTCTCATGACAGCAAACTGGAAATATTGACTTTCTAACATTTACAGATGGAGAATATGTCCGTGAAATGTAAGTTATGCACTGAGGAAATTATTGGATGTCACTTCAGCTTATGGCTAAATATTATTAGAGGTATATTTGTTTCCAGCAATCGCTGCACAAGTGAAGTTTACGTATGATGATGAAAGCACGTTAGTGCGAGCCCTCCCGGAACCCATAGAGAATGCATTGCAGTGCCTGCAGTTCGAAAAAAAAAATCTTTGAATGTAAGTCTATGGGAACACTCTGGGCGATTTTATTTACAATAAATTGATCCTGTTAAAATTTTTGGATCTGTGTTTTTACATTTTTATGTGAATGTATCTGTGTTAGAGCAGTAGGGGGCCTTTCCCTCTTTAATGGGCAAGCCACAGTCTCAGCTTCTGCCTGGATGGCACATGTCAGTCAAACGCCACTTCGGGCTCTTACTTGCTTTCATTCGCTCTTGAAAGGAGAACATTTTATTTTTGGTGCAGTTAATCTATATGCTACAGTTCTTATATTATGAATGTACTCTACTATTCAAAAGTTTGAGGTCGGTAAGATTTCTTTGTAATGCTGTTTAAAGAAGTTTCATTCTAAGCTTGTTGAAAACGGTTGTGCTGCTTAATATTTTGTCTTTAAAAAAATTCAGGATTCTTTTATGAATAGAAAGTTCAAATGAACAGCATTTTTTAAAATAGAAATCCTTTGTAACTGCAAATGTATTTACGATCACTTTTGATCAGTTTAATACATCCTTTTATAAAAATAAAAATAAAAAGCTAATGTAGTTTTGAAAGTTTTGAAAGGTCGCTAATGTATACTTGGTTTGGGTTCAGTTGAACTGAATTCAACATCAGTATCAACATCAGTACTGGGGTATTTGTTTGAGATTACAGAAACATGGAAGATAAAAGAAAACCTTCTATCAAGTTTGCTAACCTGTGATTACTGATAAAAATATGAGCCAGTTTTTCACTCTAAATCCCAACCGGATGCTTTCGCTTTTTTTTCTTTTCTTTTTTCACCATCAGCTCCGGCTTGTTAATTTGAACCAGTGCCTGGCTGAGTTGCCGGTTTCTAGACTATAGCTTTGTGCTATCATGTAATCACACTCGCAGTGATTTTGAGACATTATGCAAGCCTTTGATTAGGTAGCATGCTGTCCTCTGTGCATTTGGATATGTGTCTAGGCTTTTCTCACAGTAAAAATCCTGAGTTTGAAAGTGTGAAATTTGGTCTGTGATTACAGCAATGTCAGGACGTGCTGTACTCTGGGCATACTGTCTGGGCCAGGGGGTTTTTGTTCATGGAGCTTTATCCAGCTTTGAAACTGAGAAGTGAAGTGAAGGAGAGAAAGATTGTATCAGCTCTGTGATATTTTCTGTGTCAAGGCCTATTCACACCAAATGCAGAATATATTGTTGACCAAAGGTCTGTTCAGACTAAGGCTGAAATGAATAGTCTCTGGTCTACATGAAACCACAATTCACTCCTGTTCAATAGGTGGCGCTGATTGAGAAACGGACCACGCATAAAAGCATGAAAGAGGAAAACTCTGTCCATACTCTATAGGCTTGTCAGCAGAAATGGTCTTATTATTGGGAGATACGAGGGTCCTTGGCTCTACCATTGGAGAAAGCATAATGGCCAACTTGAGTCACGTTTGCCTTGACATCCAATCATATTACAGCCTTGACGTCATTGACGCCACAAATTTCATTGTTGGACAGTCAATCATTAGCTATGTTTCCATCCACTTTATTTATGCGTATTTTGGGATATGGCATTAAAAAATGCTGGATGGAAATGCCAAGATGCGCATCAATTCTAAAAATGTGCATTAAAAAACGCATGCGCTCGTTTGAGTCGGACACATTTTTTATTTGATAAGAAAACATGCGCATAAACTATGATAGATACACATTTACCGAAGAAATTCCCATAAAAAAATGGGACGGCATATCTGGACTAATCAGCGGACCAATTTTTTTGCACAGCATCTGAAATGCTGTTTTAGTTGTTCTGAAATGCTCTGTCATCAAAGTGATTTGGTATAATTGCCTTTCAGAACTGTCTTACATGACTACCAAACAGCAGGCTTGTTCCTCCAAAATGCATTCATTGCGTTTAGTCTGTGCGCTCTGTGATGCAAGTAATTTATTATATACGAAAATTATTATAGTTGTAATCGAAATTCTACTAATTTTCCTACATTTACAGACTTATTCAAACAAAAGTAATTGAAATAGATCAACACAACAAATTTTTTAAGTGGTTTCCCCAAATTCAACTGAAAATGCATAATTACTAATGACTTTAATGACTTTTTCATTAAAATTACTTTTGCTTGATTTGTTCATTACAAACAGCTGAAAGTCTGCAAATTTTGGCAATAAACCTGATTTGCAAGGGGGGTTGAATCATTTTTATTACTACTGTATACAGTGGCTTCTCCTACTGTTCTTAGTGATATTTAGCACCTGTATATCAGGAAGTGATGATTTTTTTCTTTTCGACTCACTGGATGGAAATACTGCTTTATTCGCAAATGTTTTATGTAGTTTATACCAGTATCGGTAACAGGCCCGATACTGCGCTCATGTACTTGTAGTATCATTAAAATGCTCTGACACCAACAACCAATACCACGTAGTGTGTACAGTGCTCGTGACAATGAAACACCTACAACAGAGAAAACAGAGAGCAGAATGGATATATCAGAGAAGGATGTCTATGAATGAAATGTATAAAATGAATAGAATGTTAAACAAATTAAATATTTACGCCTATATAGCTGCTGTGCGCGAGCTGACAAGCAAAACAAGGAGGGGATTGAGTGCGCAGCTTGTCGAGCGCACATCCCTTTTTCCCCAGACATCGTTGGAATGTTTGTAGTTCGGTCGGATAATGGAGTAGCAAAAAAATTAAAATGAGGAACATATTACTAACGTTAACTGATGGTAAATAGAGAGAGCGCGCACTTCTGTTGCATGCTCTTCTTTGCTGATCGTTCACCGATCGTCTTTTGAATTAAAACTAAATCGCATGTGCAACGCATGTTCAAGTAAAAACATGATTTATGTATAACAAGGAATGTAAAGTTCCCTTCATTATTACAGGAAAGCACATGACGTTTTCTAGAAGTTTTCTGTGTGCAAACATCCGCAGCGCACGCCCAGAAAGCTGCCTCTCAGACAGCACGCGGATAGCCTATTAAATTGAGTTCTCTTCTTGCACTTGAACGGACCAATTCACACAAAATGCCCTTACAAGTATTCTTGTGAAACATAGTCGGTCTTAAGTGAACATAAAAAGTTGAAACAGTATGTTGGATACGTGCCTCTCTTAAAGTGACAGCAGCCTAATAAACCCACTGCTGTCTTTGTCCTCAATGTTAATCTAACAACAAAAGACTGTTCCCTTTCAAGGGAACTCCCGTTGCGTCGAAACTGACGCTATGGGTAACGCTTTGCGTGATGACGTCTTGAAGCACATGTCAAATCAGTCCAATGGTGTGGCGGAACGTCAGAGGCGGGTGACGTCACGTACCAGGAAGCTATAAAAGCCGGCCCGAAACAGAAAACGAAAGCTTTCTGAGTCTTCAGTTGCGCTCTGTGTTGAATCTGTCCTTGTTATTTGGTGTTGTCTGTCTATATCATATATATATATTCAGTATGGCGAGCAAGCAGCAGTTTAGAGTGTGTGTCCATCCCTGCCCGCGTTATTTAACGGGAGGTGATACTCACACTCTTTGTGTTGTTTGTTTGGGTGAGGAGCATGCCCAGTCAGCACTCGAGGGTGGTGACTGTGTGCATTGCGAGGCGCTTCCATTGCGTACGCTCCGATCCCGCTTGGCTCGGTTCAATCCCGACCACGTTCCCCAGGGCTTGGGGCGTCGATCTCAGACCTGGGGTTCACAAATGGATTTATCAGTGGATGTTGAGACGGGCTCTGCCTTATCTCAACATCCTTCTGATAGATCCAGTGCCTCTCATCAGGGTGTGGAAGCACGCGCTGCGGTTTCTTCCCCCCCGATGGAGGCACCAATACTGCAATTGTCCAGCTCTGAGGAGTTGGACGTTGTTAGTATTGAAGCTGAGTCTGAGGATTCGCCACCTCAGTCTCACGCTTTTGAGGAATTGCTCGATGTTGTCACGAGAGCAGTTCACAGATTATCTATTGAGTGGCCAGAGGATAGGCAGGACGTTCGTTCGAAAAGTAAGCTCGACGAACGCTTCCTGCCATCTCGCACACAGCCTCAGCGAAGAAGCCTTCCGTTTTTCCCCGATCTCCACACCGAGGTGTCGAGATCGTGGGGAAAACCGGTTTCATACAGAGTGTATGCACCACAAACATCCCACTATTCTTCCATTCACAAATATAAAGAATATGGTTATGGGGAGATGCCGAAGGTGGAGGAGACGCTTGCGAGCTATCTCTCTCCAGCAACGGCATCTTCCCTGAAAGCTCCTTCACTTCCCTCTAAGCCAGTAAAATTCACATCATCTCTGGTTCATAAATCGTATGCAGCCGCTGGTCAAGCTGCAGCGTGTCTGCATACGATGTCTATTATGCAAGCCTATCAGGCAGAATTATTGGGGGATTTAGAGGAGGGCGGGGGAATTGGTCCTGACACAGTGGCCGAACTACGCAGAGCCACAGATCTGTCTCTCAGGGCCACCAAGGAGACCGCTAAATCAATCGGGCGGTCTATGGCAGCCCTGGTGGCCACTGAGAGGCATCTGTGGCTCAATTTGAGCGATATAAAAGAGAAAGAAAAGCACGTTCTCTTAGATGCTCCGGTTTCCACTGTTGGTTTATTTGGTGATGCAGTAAACAGTGCGGTAGCTAAATCTCAGGAAGCTGTTAAACAGGCAGCTGCATTGCAAAAACTTCTCCCCCGCCGTTCTTTCATTGAGGCTGCTGAGCGGGAGCAGCCTCACTCCTCTAAAAAGAGCGCTGAACACCGTGCCACTCAAAAACAGAGTGTGTCCTCTCGTGCTCCCCCACAAAAATCTCGGGGACACGGAGGGCGCTCTCAAACCCAGCAGTCTTCGAGGGGTAAAACGGATCTGCGGACCGTTATTACCGCCAAGAAGGCTGCTGGGAAAAGGTCCTGACGTCCGAGGGCTCAGGACAAATGAGGGTAGTTCCCCCCAAAGCAGAGCGGTTAACACCTCTTTTCACGGTGCCCGTCTCTCTTCGGTGCCCTCAGGGGACCGTTCTGCCAACCCTGCCACCTCTGGTGTTACAGGGCGCAGTGGTCTCCGGCGAGCACATATCTCAAGGTCCACCCGGAAACGTAGTGGCCTCGGGATGCCCGCCCCCTCCGAGGAGGGTGCTAGAGCAGTCTGTTCGGTCGTTCCCTGCCGGTGCGCCGTTACAGGGCGTCGAACCGACTACTCAACAGCAACAAAATCCAGAAACCAGTCTCGAGAGGCAGGTACCTCTAGTAGAATCTTTGACAGCGTGGAAGCTACTGTCAAATGTTTCTCGTTGGGTCCTGCAGACCGTGGAAAAAGGGTATCAGATACAATTCAAGAAACGCCCACCTCGGTTTATGGGGGTCCTGCCCACAGTGGTGGGCCCCGAGCAGGTTCTGGTTATGGAACAGGAAGTAAACACTCTGTTAGAGAAAGGGGCCATAGAATATGTACCTCCCTCCAACAGGGAAACCGGGTTTTACAGCCGGTACTTCATAGTTCCAAAAAAGGACGGGGGATTGCGTCCCATTTTAGATCTTCGAGTTCTGAACGAGTCAGTCATGCAGCTCAAGTTCAAAATGTTAACTTTGAGACAAATCGTGCCACAGATCAGGTCCGAGGACTGGTTTGTCACGATAGATCTCAAGGACGCATATTTCCATATTTCCATCCGTCCGTGTCATTGGAAGTTCCTGAGGTTTGCTTTCGGGGGCAAAGCATACCAATATCGAGTTCTTCCATTCGGCCTGGCTTTATCACCCCGCACTTTCACCAAATGCGTGGATGCAGCTCTGGCGCCTCTGCGCCTCCAGGGTATTCGCATCATGAACTACATCGACGATTGGTTGATTTTAGCTCAGTCGCATCAGTTGGCGGTTCAACATCGAGATGTTGTTCACGCCCACATGAAAGAGCTGGGGTTACGGCTGAACGCCAAGAAGAGTGTGCTTTCTCCACTTCAGAGGACCACTTTTTTAGGCGTGGTTTGGGATTCAGTGTCGATGCAGGCGCGCCTGTCACCGCCACGGATAGATTCCATCCTTGCAGCTGTGAAAAGTGTAAAGCTAGGCCAGCTACTCACTGTCAAACAGTTCCAGAGACTGTTGGGTCTCATGGCAGCAGCTTCCAACGTGATACCTTTTGGACTACTGCACATGAGGCCCCTGCAGTGGTGGCTCAGGACCAGAGGGTTTTCCCCGAGGGGCAACCCATTTCGCACGATCAAGGTCACGCGGCGATGCCTACGTGCCTTGGTTATGTGGAAGAAACCCTGGTTCCTGTCCCAGGGCCCAGTACTGGGAGCTCCTTGTTGTCGCAAACTGCTAACGACGGATGCTTCCCTCACGGGCTGGCGAGCGATCCTAGAAGGTTGATTGTCCAATTTGGCACGCCATATCCTCTTGTGGTCCCAGGGGAAGTTGCTGTCTCTCAGGGCAGCCTACATCCCCGGGGTACAGAATATAGGAGCAGACACTCTGTCGAGACAGGGGCCGAGGCCCGTGGAATGGAGGCTCCACCCCGAGGTGGTGGAGCTGATATGGAGGGAGTTTGGCCAAGCACAAGTGGATCTGTTTGCGTCTCGAGAGACGTCTCACTGTCCACTTTGGTTCTCCCTCACGCATCCAGCTCCTCTGGGACTGGATGCTATGGTACAGACGTGGCCGAGGCTACGTCTGTACGCCTTTCCCCCAGTGGCTCTGCTCCCGGGAGTTCTGGAAAGAGTTCGCAGGTACCGGGTCCATCTACTTCTTATAGCCCCGCGCTGGCCGGGCAGAGTATGGTTTCCCGATCTTGTGTCCCTCCTCGACGGGCATCCTCTGGAGTTACCCGTCAGGAGGGACCTTCTGTCCCAGGCAGAGGGCTCGATATTTCACCCTCGGCCAGAACTGTGGAACCTGTGGGCTTGGCCTCTGAGGGGGCCCAGCTCATAGAGTCAGGTCTCTCAACTGAGGTTGTTGAGACCATTCTACAGTCCAGAGCTCCCTCCACGAGGAAACTTTATGCCCTGAAGTGGAGAGTATTCACTTCTTGGTGTAGTGACCGTCGGTTGGATCCAGTCAACTGCCCAATTGGTACAGTTCTGGAGTTCCTGCAGGACCGGTTCACTGCAGTTCTGACCCCGTCCACTTTAAAGGTTTATGTGGCGGCCATAGGTGCTTACCACATTCCTTTGGGTGGAATGTCTGTGGGGAAAGACCCTCTGGTATCTCGTTTCCTTCGTGGCACTTGGAGGCTGAGGCCTGCAGTTCGCTCTAGGGTGCCACCATGGGATTTGTCCGTTGCGCTGCAAGGCCTTTCCCTGGCCCCCTTTGAGCCCATTGAGGAGGTTCCTGAGAAGTCTCTAACTCTGAAAGCTCTGTTTCTTCTCGCCATCTCTTCTCTTAAAAGAATAGGGGATCTCCAGGCATTGTCGGTTGCTCCGTCATGCTTGGAGTTTGCTCCGGGTATGGTCAAAGCTTTTCTTCACCCTAGACCGGGCTATGTCCCCAAGGTCCCCACTAATGTGGCTAGACCTATTGTTCTGCAGGCCTTCTGTCCTCCTCCCTTTCAGAATGCGGACCAGGAGGCTAATAATTTGCTTTGCCCAGTTCGGGCGTTAGACGCTTATGTCCACAGAGCTGCCCTGTGGCGTAAAAGTGATCAATTATTTGTGTGCTTTGGGTCTCCTAACAAGGGAGGTCCGGTGTCTAAGCAAAGGATGAGCAAGTGGGTGGTTGAGGCTATCTCACTTGCTTATGAGGCGGCTGGACAGCCTTCTCCTTTGGCTGTCCGGTCGCACTCTACTAGGAGTATGGTGGCCTCTAAGGCCCTTATATCAGGAGTTTCGTTACAGGACGTCTGTGATGCGGCAGGCTGGTCCTCACCGCACACCTTCGTCAGGTTCTACTCTCTGGATTTAGACTCTGCTCCAGGGTCTCATGTTTTGTCTTCTTAGTGCTGCTCACTTGATACACACAGGACAGACATTTGTAACTATGGAGGCGTTGGTATAGACGTTCCCCATAGCGTCAGTTTCGACGCAACGGGAGTTCCCTTGAAAGGGAACGCCTCGGTTACGACTGTAACCTCGGTTCCCTGAAGAGGGAACGAGCGTTGCGTCGCCTTGCCATATCTCCTTCATGCCTGTCAGCGCGACTTCAGACTTTACGAAGCTTTCGTTTTCTGTTTCGGGCCGGCTTTTATAGCTTCCTGGTACGTGACGTCACCCGCCTCTGACGTTCCGCCACACCATTGGACTGATTTGACATGTGCTTCAAGACGTCATCACGCAAAGCGTTCCCCATAGCGTCAGTTTCGACGCAACGCTCGTTCCCTCTTCAGGGAACCGAGGTTACAGTCGTAACCGAGGCGTTTTCAAAAGAAATCACTCTCTGCTCTTGACTGGTTGAGCCCTGCTGGAGCAGCTCTAAAGAGTCACTGTTCTATTAAATTTAAGATAAAATATGATAGAGCAATAATATGAACAGTGAAAGTAACATTAGCTCCTACAATACATGATAACATGCTTAATTATGCATGAAAATAACTTAAGAAAAGATCTATTTGCTAAGCCAACCAATTTGATTCTTATTCTTTTGGTTTCTCTGCCTAAAATTTTTAAATGCAATGCATATAATAGTATCAGTACTCTGTATCGGCAAGTACTATAAATAAAAGTATTGGTATCGGACTCGTTTTGGAAAAAGTGGTATTGGTGCATCCCTAGGTTTATGCGATATTCCCATTTTGTGCATTAGTTAAATTCATTACTTGGGGTGAAAACATGTTTGCAGAATCCTACCTGTCATGCAATTGTCCATCACTTCTCTTAAAAAAACTCTCTTCTCTTTTTCTGTGTAAACTCTAAAAATAGATCAATCCAAAACGAAGAGCAAACATGTTGAAGATTAGCCGATGGGCTGTCAATTCATTAAATGATAAGCCGTTTTCCCACAAAAGCAGTTTATTCAGTGTAGTGAAGCCTCTCCTCCATTGACATCCATTATTAAAGCCTCTGGTCTCCTTCCCTGTGTAACGCAGGTTCCCTTTCAGTAGAGAACGTCTGACGTAGTCGACGTCGACTGAATGGGATCACGCTAGGGAGCCTATCTTCTTCGAGCATGCTTGAACGAGCCAATGCACGGCCTGTTTGTCTGACAGCCGGTTGAGGGCGAGAATAGTGATTGCTTCACTGGTACAGGCTGCACCATCCCTGTCAGTGTTGCAGCGATCATTCCCCTGGGTGCTCCGGCACTAGTGAGAGGTTTTTCATTTTCTGAAAGAGCAACACAGATGCGTTTGCGTCTTTTTCAAGATGTCATTCCGCCCGTGCGTTTCTGGATGTGGTCGTTCCCTGTCTCCTTCTGACGGTCACGATTGCTGTGTCACGTGTTTGGGTGTTCAGCACGCTGATGCAGCTTTTGTGGACGGTTCATGTTCCCATTGCAGGAATATGACTGTCTCTGTGTTGAGATCGAGACTCGCCTTCGTTCGCAAGGGTGCAGTCCCCATTACCACGCCCCACCCTAGGGTGTCGTGTGAGATGGGTGATCGGAGATCAGTGATGGAGTTTCTGCCTGGTAACCATTCCCTGTGGGCTCCTCACTCCTCCATCACACCGATGCCGGTGGAGCCCCCTGTTGAGAGTACTAGTCTCTCTGTAATGGACCGACTAGATGTCTCCCCCAGAGGACAGGATGTCGATCGCAACATTGGAGGCTGAGCTGACCTTTGGAGATGACGACTTGGCTGTGTTATCCCCTTCAGGGAGTGTAACGTTGCCCGAGCCAGATCCTCAGTTGTCAGCTATGCTGAAACGGGCCGCCGAGGCTTTCGGGCTCGAGTGGAACCCTCCACCGTGTCCCGCTCAGTCTCGGTTGGATGATTGGTATCTCTGGGCGGGCCGTGCTGGTTCTCAGCCCGCCGCCCCAGTGCCCTTCTTTCCCGAAGTGCATGGAGAGCTTACCAGATCGTGGACGGCACCTTTTACTGCCGGAAGCGACCTGGAGAGTTCTTCCCCCTTCACTACCCTTGACGGAGGAGCGGTGAAGGTTTACGAGGCTATTCCCCCGGTCGAGCAGTCTGTCGCAGCGCACCTGTCCCCGACGGCCGCTGCGGACCGGCTGGAGGATCCTCGTTTCCCCCCTCAGGCCTGTGGTCGCTCGTCTGGACTTAAGGATAGAGCGTACAGAGCCTGTGGGCAAGCCACTTCCTCTTTGCATGCCCTGGCGTTGCTTCAGGTCTACCATACCAAAGCACTCATGGACATGCACGAGGGTAGTCTAGGCCGTGCACTCACCAGTGAGCTCCGCACCGCAACGGACTTGGCGCTTCAGAGCACAAGTGTTGTGGCCTGCGCGGTCGGCCTAGCAATGTCCACCCTGGTGGTCCAGGAGCGCCACAGTTGGCTCAACCTGGTTGATTTATCGGATGCGGACAAGGTTCGGTTCCTGGACTCCCCAATTTCCCAGCTTGGGCTGTTCGGCGACGTGGTGGAGAGCTGCACCCAACAGTTCTCTACCGACCAGGCGCAGTCGGAGGCAATCCAACACATCCTGCAAGCTCTTCAGACGGTTACCGTTCCGCCACTGGCTCTCCGGAGTCCAGTTGTACCCCAATTGTCACAAGAGCAAATTCCTCTGTTCGTGGGCCCCAAGAAGGTCAGACTGGCGGTGTGCGACCCTGTAAAGCCTTGCATCCCTCGGTCCCTTCTTGTGTCGCCAGCCGGCAGCCGGGTACGGTGCGAGGACCCGACTACGCCTTATACCGTAACCCCTGCCGACCAGTGGAGTCAGGTAAGTGTTGCCTCGCACACTCAGACCTCGCTTCGGGGCACCTCCAGGCCCTTCGAACCAGGTCCCTGTCCTCCACCCCACTGCCCCTCTCTGGGTACGTCTGTGGTACCTCTGGTCCCTCTGTCCCGGTTTGTGGAAGCCTGGAGAGAGCTTCCCGGCCGGTCCAGCTGGATCCTCCGTACCATCAGACTCGGCTACACGATTCAGTTCTCCCGGCGTCCGCCTAAGTTCAGCGGCGGTCTGTACACCTCAGTGCTGTCCGAACGTGCCCCTGTTATGCGTGCAGAAATCGCAGTCCTACTGGCGAAGGATGCGATAGAACCGATTCCGTTAGCTGATATGAAGTCGGGCTTCTACAGCCCATACTTCATTGTACCCAAGAAAGGGGGTGGGTTACGACCAATCTTGGACCTGCGACACTTGAATCGGGCCCTTCACAAGATTCCGTTCAAGATGTTAACACACAAATGCATCCCCGAGATTGGTTTGCAGCGGTCAACCTGAAGGACGCATACTTTCACATCTCTGTCCTGCCGCAACACAGGCCATTCCTGCGCTTCGTGTTCGAGGGTCGAGCTTATCAGTACAAAGTCCTACCCTTCGGGCTGGCCCTGTCTCCCCGTGTCTTTGCGAAGGTCGCGGAAGCAGCCCTTGCTCCTATGAGAGAGCGTGGCATTCGCATTCTCAACTATCTCGACGACTGGCTGATACTAGCTCAGTCTCGGGAACAGTTGTGCAAACACAGGGATGTGTTGCTCCAACATATCAGCCAGCTGGGTCTTCGGGTCAACTGGGAAAAGAGCAAACTCACCCCCGTGCAGAGGATCTCTTTTCTCGGTATGGAGCTGGACTCGTTCCAACAGATGGCGCGCCTCACAGAGGAACGTGTCCAGTCATTGCTGACCTGCCTAAGTAGGCTCAAGAGCAGAGTAGAGGTTCCACTGAAACATTTTCAGATGTTTGTAGAGCTGCGGGCTGGGCGACACCTAACACGTTCGCTAGATTCTATAGCCTACGTGTCAAGCCGGTTGCTTCCCATGTGCTCTCTTCACATAGAAGCTAGCTAACAGCGTAGCCCCGCTCGATGTGTTGGCTTGCTGCGCCATTCCCCTCCTATGGACTGGATACATGTGGCATCTCTTGCTCCATTTGAGTCCCCAGAACCTGTTGAGCTCCTCCATACCCCCTGCGGCTCGGACGTGGCGGAGCGTTCGATGCTAGGCCTACCACTCGTATGCATTGGTGGAACTTGTGTTAGGCTGGGTCCATATGTTGTGATCCCTACGACAATCCCATATGTGTATTTTCCACGGTACGACTCCCTCCAGTGAGCCCGTGTCTTTCCCTTGGCAGAGTTTCTGCCGTCACTGTTTTGGTTGATTCTCCCCCCTGTTAGGTGGAGTCATTCCCAGTGACATTCCAAATGTTGTGCCGCCCGACATTTCGCCCAGCCCATATGTGTATCTCCCACGTTTCCCCCCTTCGGGCTGGATGTGGCTTCCGTAGCGTCCCTTCCTTCTATCGACAGGGCACGCTTTCCCAGTGTTATCCAAGTCTTCTGAGCGGGTCTTGCGGAACAGCAGTGACTTCCCTGGCCTAAGCCCTGTCCTACTACCGCCTCAAGATGCTTCAGCCAGGTTCAGCTGGCTTTTGACTAGGCACTGGAAGGTGGCAGCTCTAGTGGCTCTTTCCACGGGCAAGACCCCATTCAGTCTTCACGCCGACTACGTCAGACGTCCTGGTTGCGTATGCAACTCACCGTTCCCTGAACGGACCACCGTTGGACCACCGCTGACTCCGAGTTATGCTCGGCTCCTCAGCGAAAAACAGATGGTGCTGCATCCGCTTCCGTATTTATACCCGCCTCGCGGGGCGGAGCGCGTGATGCAAATTCACATCGCCATTGCGCGCATTGGCTTGTTCAAGCATGCTCGAAGAAGATAGGCTCCCAAGCGTGATCCCATTCAGTCGACGTCGACTACGTCCTCCTTCAGGGAACGGTGGGTTGCATACGCAACCAGGACGTTTTTGCTAACCTTGCAAGCTTGCCTTCAAGTGACTTTGCTGTCAGTGCGGCCATATTGATACAGTATTTGAGATCAATTCATCCTAATTGTGCATTTTAACTGTATGTTTTGATGCATTTTGAGTAATACAGAATCATTTTTTTATGAGAGCCTCTACATCTGTCCAGTGTCTTTGTATGTTGGCACATATATTTTACTACAAATGTACACTCACCTAAAGGATTATTAGGAACACCATACTAATACTGTGTTTGACCCCCTTTCGCCTTCAGAACTGCCTTAATTCTACGTGGCATTGATTCAACAAGGTGCTGAAAGCATTCTTTAGAAATGTTGGCCCATATTGATAGGATAACATCTTGCAGTTGATGGAGATTTGTGGGATGCACATCCAGGGCACGAAGCTCCCGTTCCACCACATCCCAAAGATGCTTGTGGGGGCCATTTTAGTACAGTGAACTCATTGTCATGTTCAAGAAACCAATTTGAAATGATTCGAGCTTTGTGACATGGTGCATTATCCTGCTGAAAGTAGCCATCAGAGGATGGGTACATGGTGGTCATAAAGGGATGGACATGGTCAGAAACAATGCTCAGGTAGGCCGTGGCATTTAAACGATGCCCAATTGGCACTAAGGGGCCTAAAGTGTGCCAAGAAAACATCCCCCACACCATTACACCACCACCACCACCACCAGCCTGCACAGTGGTAACAAGGCATGATGGATCCATGTTCTCATTCTGTTTACGCCAAATTCTGACTCTACCATCTGAATGTCTCAACAGAAATCGAGACTCATCAGACCAGGCAACATTTTTCCAGTCTTCAACTGTCCAATTTTGGTGAGCTTGTGCAAATTGTAGCCTCTTTTTCCTATTTGTAGTAGAGATGAGTGGTACCCGGTGCGGTCTTCTGCTGTTGTAGCCCATCCGCCTCAAGGTTGTGCGTGTTGTGGCTTCACAAATGCTTTGCTGCATACCTCGGTTGTCACGAGTGGTTATTTCAGTCAAAGTTGCTCTTCTATCAGCTTGAGTCAGTCGGCCCATTCTCCTCTGACCTCTAGCATCAACAAGGCATTTTCGCCCACAGGACTGCCGCATACTGGATGTTTTTCCCTTTTCACACCATTCTTTGTAAACCCTAGAAATGGTTGTGCGTGAAAATCCCAGTAACTGAGCAGATTGTGAAATACTCAGACCGGCCCGTCTGGCACCAACAACCATGCCACGCTCAAAATTGCTTAAATCACCTTTCTTTCCCATTCTGACATTCAGTTTGGAGTTGAGGAGATTGTCTTGACCAGGACCACACCCCTAAATGCATTGAAGCAACTGCCATGTGATTGGTTGATTAGATAATTGCATTAATGAGAAATTGAACAGGTGTTCCTAATAATCCTTTAGGTGAGTGTAGTTCTTAACTACATTCTGAACTAAACCATTATGGTAACACTTAACAATAAAGTTCCATTCATTAACATTAGTTAACTTCATTAGTTAACAAGAACTAACAAAGAAACAAGTGATCTAAAGCAGTGGTTCACAACCCTTTGTCCTTGAACCCCTCCCTCCTTATATATAACAAAACCTGTGCCCCCAAATGATTGAAGTTACAAACAACTCATAGGTACAATTAAAACTTGAATTCAAGTTTTGTTAAATTATTATTTTTCAATCTCATGTTACTATTTTACTTCAATCAATGTATCTAAATATTTTATATTGAACTATTTTTACTCATAATAAATTAAGTTCAGTTTAGTGCAGCCATGTCTACTTCTTATGTTGCGTTTTTTAAGGGGCTTGTTTAGCTTCTTTTTTTTTGTGATATCTGACAACCATTCACTGGAGCTTTAATGCAGAGAGGGAAGAGTTCAGAAGTTAGTAAAAGGAAGCAGCAGTATGCAATCTGAACAGTAGCTATTGTTAGTGCCGACTGGTTGGCAGTTATTAAATAAAGCTTTTTAAATTATACACACCTTGTAACCGCGTTGTTATCTTATTCTAGCCCGCTGCCACTCGTCCTTTCATATTCGCCTCTTACAGCGTGAGGACGCACGTGTCTTTTGCATCATTAAAATGTGAGCGTTTATATGAGCGTCAAGTTGAGAGACGTATCAAATCAAAGGAAGGGATTATCAGCTGGTTCTGATCAGTGGCCGATCATTTTTACTTAGAAAAATATAATGTGCGCTGTTGCATTCTCAATGTTTAGTGATACAGTGCCTCAGATACAGGATGTTTATTAGCTTATACAAGTAGCTATTGTTCATTACCACTGAAACCGTTTGCACGTCCATGTTGAGCGCGCTTATCGTGTGTATAAAGTACGGCCCTGTCCCAAATGGCCACTTCATATGCACTTACAGTCTTGTGGATTTACAATGGCTGCCACGTGCGCGTGTCCACTAAGTCCATGAGAACGTAGGGTGTCCCATTTGTCATTTTGGATGTCAGAAGGGTGCGGTCGATATGCGCCCTCGATGCGCACTTCGTGAGTGTTTAGGATGCCATTTGGGGCAGGGCCTACAGTACCTGTACACATAAGAGGCGGCAAGATCGAGTGAAAAGCTTGATGTGTGCCGGTAACTACACATTAATTATTGAAATTTTCTATTCGTTAAGATTTTGATACAGGAATTGTTGTCATGTAAGCTTCAAATGCTTCCCCGTTGCAAGCATGTGCGTTCTCTAAATTGTCCGGGGGCTGCACTGCTTTCGCAGTTGATTGCACGTTATTAACAACATCACGTTATTAATAAACATTTATAAAATACATTTTTGAAATGTATGAATCCATTCATACATTGTTAGTCCATAACATTGTAATAACATTCATAAATTGTTAGTCCATGTAGTTAGGGAAAGTTAGGCTTTTTTTTTGCCAATCTGCAAAAAAAAATCTTACCAATAGCATTTTTTACCATCTATTCCTATAGGTATCTAGTAACACCACCCAATTTATCCACTGCCAAATCCTCGGGGAAACACCTGGAGAGGCAATCAAAGTTGGGGTGCCCAGAGGGCCTGGGTAAAAATAATGAATTGTTTTTTTTTTAACCAATATTAGCTTTTGAGATATCAACCAACTCCCCTGCATCTCCCTCACTCCTGTTATCATCTGGCTGGTTGATGTTCTGGCAAGAGTTACCATGACAGTTCCCATAAACAGAAATACATTTGACTCCTTGCTTTTTACAGCAGCACCTGAGAGTGTCACAGTCCCCTGCACAGATGCAGCTGACAAACTTCAGAAAGTAGTCCGGTGCAATGGGATCTGTTTTAGGGACTGGTGCATATCCTTGTTCTCCTTGTTTCCATCCATACTCAAGGACATCCAGTGATGGACTTTGTAGCGGTAGCCAATCTCTGGTCTGGAGATATACCCACAGAGAGTGCTGTGCTGCAGCTCCTGTAGTCGAAGGCAGTTTCTCAGGCTTGATGCTCCTGGCTGTGGCCCGCTTGCTGAAGATCTCAAATCTTAAGTCTTCCAAATCTTCAGGTGGATTTCTGCAGAATATGTGCTTGAACAGTTGGCAGCCAGCTTTGATGATGTGACTTTTCTTGGCTATGATGTCATTGAACACATCCATGGCCCACTCTGCTTTGTCAGTCTTGCAGAGCTTGGTGAGCAAAGTTGGTTTGCTAAACCCAGAAATTGCTGATACGGTATCGCAGCCAGAGAAGCTGTGTAGGAAGATCAGGTATTGGCAAGCCTCAGATCTGCTCCCAAAATCAATGGAGAGAAGCTAATCACTGACACACTCAAGTTCTTCAACCGTCTCATCATCATTATTGAGCGCAATGTCAAGACCAAAGAAGCTCTGCACTTTGAGTTGACACCAACACCAATGTCTCTATTTGACAAAAATCAGAAGTTGCGAAAGCCAGACAAGGCTGCCCTTGCGAGGTTCCTGAAGGCATTTGTGGAGCCTGTCAAAAAAAACACCTGCACAAGCCTGGTGGTTGATGGTGGTTGGCTCCTGCACAGCGTCAAATGGGAGGCTAACCTCACGTGGAAGGACATCGCCGAGAGCTACCTCCGGTTTGTGATGTCCATGGGTAGCCAGCACCTCCGGATCACTGTGGTCTTTGACGGATACGGTAGCTCCACCAAGGACCATGACCACCTGAGACGTACGAAGAATGCATGATGTGACATTCAGATTCGTTCAGACTTAAAAAACATTGTTCCACAGGGACAATTCAGCACCCCCAAAAAACCCTAGTTGGACATCTCAAAAGCTAATATTGGTAAAAATTTTTTTTAAAATAATTCATTATTTTTACCCAGGCCCTCTGGGCACCCCAACTTTGATTGCCTCTCCAGGCGTTTCCCCGAGGATTTGGCCGTGGATGAATTGGGAGGTGTTACTAGACACCTATAGGAACACATGGTAAAAAAAACTAAAAACTACTGGTAAGAAAATTGGTGGCAGATTGGCAAAAAACTGCCTAACTTTCCCCAACTAATGTTAGTTACTGCAAAAGTAACATTAACTAACAGGATTGTATTGTAAAGTGTTACCTCAGTTATTTTAAAGCCAAGATTATATTTTAAAATAATAAGGTATAGTGTAACAATTAATGTACATTAATTTATTATTAAACATTAACAAAAACACCATGTATCAGGTACTTCAGGACCATCTTCTAGGGCAAAATAGCAGACGATTGTGTATGAGCATAGGCTCCGTAAACATTGTATCTCATTGGCTTTTTCTGACAACAAATGTTCATGCATGGTTTAAATGGGTCCATAGGAATCAATAGTTTATATTCAAAATCTCATTGGCTTGCTCAAACATACAGTATATAGCAGTCCTACACAGCTGATTCAAAACGTCCCACCTTCTTGGATCATGTGTTTTATGCAAGCTCATTGATATCTTCAGACAGTTGTAGTCCAGACGAGGCAGTCCCCAATCTGTGGCAAGGTGACAAGGCAGTAAGCGCTCACTGTGTCAACACAGATTTGTGGAGAGGAACTTCAAAACAGTGGCAGCCAGTTCGACAGCCGGCCAGAGCTCTTGTGTATTGGTGGAGGCTCTGCCCGTAGACGGGGATTAGGAGAATGTGGGCACTGTTTTTGTTTCCTAATTCCCCCAGCGAGGTATTTGTGGAAAACAAGCATGCATAATATCAAGTGATTTAGGCTTGATGAAGACGAAAGTGTTGGCAAGTGTGAGAGATTAAGGAAAGTGACGAATGAGACATGCTGTCAGAGAGAGAGAGAGAGAGAGAGAGAGAGAGAGAGAGAGAGAGAGAGAGAGAATACACAGTTCAGCAGAGACTGAGAAAAGGTAAACACAAAAAGAGTTTTACCCATGATGCCCCATCCATACCAAAAGAGTTTTTGTGATTATCATACAGTATGTGGAATAAAGCTGTTTGAAAAGGGTGATGGAAATTGTATGTGACAATGTGATCAATCTCTAATTATCAATATTGCCTTTTGCCCAAAAAATAGATTTATTAAACATTTTCATGTTGTCATATCCATTCCACACCCAGTAATTCTCAGTCCCACAAGTCTTTTTTATCCCAAAATTAATTAGCTGGTTCCACAGTTACACACACACCAGTGTGTTGTTGTCAAGCTCTGGCATTTTGCACACAATTTCCCCGCTTGAAAGGAACAGACACATCATCAACGAAGGCCTTAACTGGATTCCACTCTTCTTTTTATTGCATCAATTATGATGAATGTTCAAATAGGTAGACAGAAGAAAGGTGAAAAACCTTTAACAGAAATAAAAATACAAAATATGTAAATGAATTGCAAATAAAAGCTTATTAAACATCCATTGTTGTCATTTAAGTCTGTATCTCTCAAATATTTCTCAAATAATATGATTAACATGCTTAATACACTTTTTAAGTATAACCTGCAACATACACAATTCAGAAAATTAACATTAACACTTTATCACAATGTGTATATAAAGTCAGATCACGTTATTTTAACGATCTGCTCAATCACATGTGAACTTCAGATATAATATTTTATCGTCGCTCTCTCCCGTGATTAAATCAAAATACAAACAAAGGCAAACAAATCAATACACCAGTAACTTAATAACATTAATATTTTCTACACAGAACTAAATTTAGCTTGAAATAGTCACGCACTGAGCAGTTACAGAAAGTAGGTCACGGAATCTTTCCGTGCCGAGCACAGACAGATAGATATATGCTGCGTCACAAACTAATTCGGCATCTGGCGCTACACTAGCGTCATATTCTCCCAATCACATAAACAAACAAATTATTAAAGTTCTCACCGGCTGCCACTTCGGGATTTGACGATGTATTCAATGTCAAGTCAAGTCAAGTCAAGTTTATTTGTATAGCGCTTTTCACAATACAGATTGTATCAAAGCAGCTTCACAGTATTAAATTAAAATAATACAACAAAGTTTGTTTCAAGAGGAATTTATTGATTGATAAAATAAAATTAAATATCCCCAAAATATCCCCATGTTTGTGCACTTTCTCCGTGTCCAGCTGTTCAGTTTTCGGCAGAGCTCGTCTCCGACTCGACTCGTCTCATACACACACTCTTTTTCCGGTTTTCCCCCTTCGCCCCGATTGGCTGAGAGACTATTATAGTTTTTTTTCTTTTCTTTTTTTTTCATAATTAATTTATATTTCTTTCAGTTTGACTTGAAAGTTGTTGTTTTAAACATGAAAACCTATGCAAAGGTATATCTTTTTGTTTCTCTAACTTAAAGGGATAGTTCACCCAAAAATGAATATTAGCCCATGTTTTACTCACCCCAAGCCATCCTAGGTGTATATGACATTCTTACAATAAAATACAATTGGAGTCACGTATATTAAAAAATGTCCTGGCTCTTTTATAATGGCAGTGAATGGCTGTATATTTTTTAAAGTACATAAAAGTGCATCCATACATGATAAAAGTGCTCCACACGGCTCTGGGGGGTTAATGAAGGCCTTCTGAAGTGAAGCGATGTGTTCGTGTAAGAAAAATATCCATATTTAAAACTTTATCGATTAGAATAACTAGCTTCTGGCAGACGGCTAACGCAAGTCGGCTTACGCGGAAAAAGTAACACTTGACGATGTATGACGCAGGATGTAGGAGTAGGAGTAGCGTAAGCTTTGATGCCTCTCGCGGTTCAAACAAATAGGGCTGGGCAACAAACTTAAGCTATTCCCACATTTCTCTTTAAAAATTGTCATTTTAGACTTCTAATTTGTGACTAGTGTTTTGTTTTGCTCTATCCTCTGCGCTTCTGCGTTCGCCATTACGTTGTGCGTCATGTCAAGTGTGTCTCTCTTTCGCCGTAAATCAATGCGTACAGCTGTCTGCCAAACAAAATAAAGTTTTAAATATGGATCTTTTTCTTACATGAACGCATCACTTCACTTCAGAAGGCTTCACTTCAGAAGGCCCCCACTTTTGGGGCCCTTAACATGCTCGAAAACTCTTGAAACTTTGCACACAGGTAAGAACCCGTGGCCAACAGGGTGAAGCTGGTACCCGGGCGTGGCAGGGGGGCTCAACAGCGCCCCCTTGAATGGGGTCCGAAAACTTGGTCCATATATCAAACACGCTTGCATGAATTAATATGAAACTCGGTACACATATAGATCTCATCGGGCAGAACAACTTCCACACTCTATGTTATTAGCTCCGCCCAACAGGAAGTCATCTATTATGGGTTGTTTGAAAAACGCATCCTCTGGAATTTGAAATACTCCTCCTAGAGAATTCATCCGATCACCACCAAACTCGGTGTGCTTGAAGTCAAGACATTGAGGATGCTAAATTGCGGACAGATGTTTGATATCTCAAACGGTTTGGCTGTGGCGAGAAAACAAATTTATGGTGAGAAAAGTGAAACAGGAAGTGTGTTATAACTTCTGCATACATTAACTGATCTTAGTGAAACTCCAGCAGTGTGTTCGTTGTAAGAGGGCAATCACATGGATGTGACTTTTGTGAGTCAAAGTTATAGTGCCACCAACTGGCAACAGGAAGTGTGTCACTTTTAAAATGCTTTGAAATCACCCTCTTATTTCTACCCGATTTGCTTAAAAGTTTATGTGTATAATGTAAACACACTGCAGATGTAGACCTGCGAAAGGATTATTGATATCTTAGATACTGTTGCCGTGGCAACGCATCAAACTTTAATTTTCTTTTTGGATGCTTTTGAGACTCTTCACATGCATGAAAATGCATGAAACTCGACAGACACATCACATTTATTAGCCAGTAGACATGTGCAAAGTTTCAAAAATGGGCGTGGTGCAGGGGCTCAGTAGCGCCATCTTTTGACAAAAGTGTTAGTGTTAGTTTTATCTACAGCAACAAAACGGTATGTATATTGTTTTTATCAAGCCGGACCACTTTCAAATTTACAGTCATTAGCTCCGACCAACAGGAAGGCTCAACAGCGCCCCCTTGAACGGGGTCTGAAAACTTGGTCCATATATCAAACACGCTTGCATGAATTAATATAAAACTCTGTACACATATAGATCTCATTGGGCCGAACAACTTTCCCTCTGTCAAGTTTTACGCCAGCCCAACAGGAAGTCGGCTATTATGGGTTGTTTGGAAAACGCTTGCTGTGGAATTTGAAATACTCCTCCTAGAGAATTCATCCGATCCCCACCAAACTCGGTGTGCATAAAGTCAAGACATTGAGGATGCTAAGTTGCGGACGGATTTTTGATATCTCAAACGGTTTGGCCGTGGCGAGGAAACGAATGTATGGCGAAAAAAGAGAAAAATGTAATTATACACCATTTATTTCTATATAAAAGTATACAAATATCAGAACTAAACCCCTTTTTTTTTGAGAATTATTTATAAGTTTAAAAACAGGAATAGTACTATTTAGTCATACAAAAAAAAATCAAGTCATACATAGGGCTATACTGCCCTCTTGTGTTCAAAATCAGGTAGGCCTATTGTATCTATATAAAAATATACTAGGTATGTGACTGAGAATATTTTACCACCGGTTAATCGACGTGTGACAGCACCGGGGGCTTTTAACCCCCTGAGGTCTACGGTATCGCCGGCGATACCAGCTCGCTTTTTTTTTATTAGTGTAAAAGAAACTCATAAATACTCTGTTGACTTTGATTTTCCATAGGAGTTTCATACATCAATCGATTCTGTTAAATGTGTATTATTTTTGTGTATACTCACAATAAAAACAAAGTGTTGTGCTTTTTGCCAAATAAAGAAAAATAAACACGAAGCGAGTTCTGCCGCCTTTCTGCCAGTGTAGTCCATTCTGAAACGAGTCCGAAAATTAACAATAACTCAGCGAATACTCAGTCAAACAGACATACAGACACACAGGCATGAAGCTTGAATTCTCTTCTTTTAAATGAAGTAATTTATATAAAAAACAAATATTCTCATCTTGTGAAATCTGTATTAAAAGAGAGCGATTCCAGTCGAGCTCATCTCATCTCATTACGTTATAATCGGCCCCGCCCACGGAGAGCGCGCGCTATTCAAACGCAAATGGCTGAGGCAATCCTGTGAACGCCCCCATCAGCTCGAGAAAACACACACGTTTATTTAGATCATTGTTTACACCGTCTTGCAGCGCTGTGAGGAATAATACTAATGGAAAATGTCCCTCAGAAGTGCGGGTATATCGAGGAGCGAGCAGCGAGCTGAGGAATACTAGTACGTTTTTTCCCTCTCACGTGAATTTCTTCACGTGGGTTTCTGTTTATGAATGAATAAACGGCAGAGATGCGCGCTGTTTACCACAGCTGGCAAAGACAGTTTAAATTTAAATCGCGTGTGTGAATGAATGATGATGTTTTAGCAAACTGCATTGCTATACTGAGATAAGTAAACATCGACTGAATGTTGAAATAAAATGTAGGCTATTTGTATAAGCAACGTATTAAACTGCAAATGAACAATATGCCCTAATATTTCATGAAAACAACGTTACAGTCAGACGAAATATGAAAGACAACATTTTGTTGACTAGATTTGGGTACAGTTTTTACTGTAGAATATACTGCCACATCAAATAAGCTTTTGTTTAGCAATTTCTATATATAAAATACTATTTTTGTCAAAAATAAAGTCATCAACTAAGATGTTAGCTGTTCCAATGTTGGTTATATTCAAACTAATGAATACATAGCCTAGATAAAATCTAGGCCTATAATCTTTTTTTTTACAAAGAAAGAGTACACTTGAAATATTGTTGAAATTGTAATTATTGTTGTAATTGTAACCGTTTTAATAAAATAGCAAAACATATTTACAAGATAGATGTAAGCAAAATCTTAAATGGTCAATATAAGTCTTCTTCTAAATATATCTTTTGTCCTTGCATTGTGGCTCAGTCAGTGTCACACCTGAATGAATGGCTAATTATGCAGAGTGGGTGTATTCTAAGGTGTAAACCACTCCCCGTTCACGCCCCCTCGCATATTGGCTTTCCAAGCAAAACCTGTTTTACATCAATTTAAATCAATGTATGGTTTTATGTGAACGATAAAGCAAGACTATTTTCACATAATTTTGAAGAAAAAACTATAGGCGACGACATCCATTAGTCAAAAGTCTTATTGCCACATATTTAGTATGTGTTTTGTGGCCTTATTTCAAAAACTTTAATTTTTAGTTTTTTCGATAACCACGCATAAACATTATTCTCTCAAAAATGAAAACATGTACATACATGTGGCTCACATATTATTTTAGTCCTGTTTGTGCTATATAGAGTGAATTTACACCTTTGCCATTAATATGTTTATAAGCAACTGAAAAAAGCACAAATGTCAGAGCATGTCAGAACACCCCCAGGGCCCAAAAAAACACTCAGACTCCAGAGGGTTATATCGCTAACTTAAAAACGAAAGTAAAATATGTTTGTCCGCACGGAACACTGATAATGGTGCGGAGCAGAGCAAGCGTTTTCAATGAATTCCTATGGAAGTAGGAATGAATTAAAAAATGTTGACTGTTCTACTCGTTCCTCGCCGTGGACGCGCACCATTATGAATGCCCGTACTCTCGTGAGCATTTTAATTTTATTTTAAAATAAGCCCCATTTCGGGGGGAGGATTGCTTGAATTTATTTAACAAAAGCACAATGTTGTGTTTTATTGCAAGTGTACACAAATGTAAGTAAACACTTTGCAGTTTGAATGATGTCCTGTATGAACAAAATGACGGAGTAGCCTATGTTTTTATGTCTCTACTGTTCGATCGCGCCCGCGCCACACACACATTCCAGCATTGCAATCTTGACATCGCAGCCTGTTCATTATATCCGTAATAAAATATAATAATAAAATAGTCAACCTAACATATCAAAATTACACTGCTCTGTTTAAATAGTCAGTAGGACAATTCGTACTATTCAGCATAAGCATCTCTCCACTGGGATGTTTCCAAGTACATTTTTGCGCATGTAAAGAGAATGATTTTTCTACATCGGTATTGGAACGTGAATGAAGTACAAAGCCTATAATAAAGAATAGTTTAGCCTCCAAATACATCGCGAATGTTGAAACATTTTGATTCTAATGAGAGAGTTAGCCTGCCTGAAGCCAACGCTGCTTACTTTCACTTTCGCTTTACATTATTTAGTTTTGGCTTGTTTATAGTTAATTTTTTATTCTTGTTCTGTTCTGAATATCATTCAATTTAAAGGATTTGTTGTGGAATATTTTGAGTGTATCATAAAATCAGAATAATTATCTCGTTTTAGTGATTCCCTAGTAAAAAAATGAAGCAAGAAATATTAAATATTAAAAATACAAAAAATATTATAAAAAAATACTATATATGTGTGTATATACGGTAACTAAAGGCACGGGGGTGGCGCTGCCACCGGCTTGGGCCCGTCATCGCTGCTCGCAGCTATATTTAATTATTTAGTTTTAGAGGTGTGAATCCTCACTGTCCTCATAATTCAATTCAATTTAAAGGGTACATTTAAAGAGTAATTATTTGGTTACAAAACAATTTTCAATGCGTCATGTCTTCCAGTATTTTTTATCAGTACAGGCTAGAGGTTGTTATCATGATACCAAAATATTACTTTATAATAAAGCCATAAAAAAATAAAAAAATGCTATTGGACACTTCTTTTTATCTGTTTAACTCCTTTATTTTACTTATTTCATTAAAGGGATAGTTCACCCAAAAATGATAATTCTGTCATCATTTACTCAACCTCAAGTTGTTTCAAACCTGTATGAATTTCTTTCTTCTGCTGAACACAAAAGAAGATATTTTAAAGAATGTATGTAACCAAACAGTTGATTGGCACCATTGACTTCCATGTTTTTTTTGTTGTTGTTGTTGTTTTTGTTGTTTTTTTGCATACTGTGGAAATCAACAGGTTTGGATCAACTTGAGGGTCAGTAAATATGACAGGTGAACATTTTTGGGTGAACTATTCATTTAAGTACTTTTTGACATTTTAAAATTGCACATATAGTCTATGCTTTAATTTTCAAGTAAATATAGATTCAAAACATACAAGCAAATAGTCAGTAGTAAAGAAGAATAAAGAAGCACAAGCATTAAAAGAGTGTCTTTATTATCAAGGGCAGTGAGTGATTTTCTTTCTGATAATTTTTTCTATTTTAGTTAGATTTTTATAAATGACATAATAGACAGCAGCAGATCTAGTAGGGTGCATTCACACTAATGCACAGATCTGTTTTGATGTTTTGTCCCATCTGTTTACAATCCATTAATACATAATAACTGTTTTTATTTATTTTGTAAAATCAAAAAACGTTTTTGGATTTTTAGTGACATTAAGTACTTTTGGACAATAAGTAAATATGAATAGTTAGTTTCACAGAAAAACAAAACAATTTCAGTCTTTCTACTTCCAAATTAAATGTTACTTGCCAATTATTTGTAAAAACAAACAAACAAACAAACAAAAAACTAGCAATTCTGAGTGGAAAAAAGTAGATTTTACACCAATTCACTTTATTAATTTTTTTGCTGTAGGGTATTGATATGCCCTAAAGCTCACATCAGCATAAAAAAACTTCTGGAGCCCACCATAAGAGAAGTGACTGACATTAATTGTTCAGTCACTCAAAAATTCAGTCACATTCATCAGGGGCCCGTTCTTCGTACGTTGCTTAAAACATCCGAGATCAAATGAGACATCCAAGATGATATCATCGTGCTAATCATGATCTGGCTAATTAGGTTCTTTGAACACACCTGCTGGATACGATTAGTATAGCTGGATTGAGTTAGTGAGCTAGTTGCGCGTTCATGCACTTGTTTAAAAGAGGATATGTATCGATAGTAGAAACATTGATCAGCAACGCTGCTATTGGCTGTTCAGCGTGGCCAAAAAGCGCGCTCAGTTTTTCTCCTCAGCAGAGCAAGAACTAATAGTCGAAGTTTATTCTGAATTTTAATGTTTAATCAAAACGCCAGGGAACACCTCAAAGTCTGCAAAAGCCAGGAGAGAGGGCTGGCAAAAAGTAGCAGACAATTTAAATCCGTTAGAAGTGGCCATGTTAGATGTTTTTATCACTTAAACTATATATTTGTATTTTAATAATTGCATAATTACTTTGTTCATTGTAATGTTCATTGTAATGTGCACTTTTACATAATACACCAACACTTGTATCTGTTCCCAAGAAAGTGGTGTCTGAAATATGTGCAGTAAGTGGACATTTTCTAACTTTCCAAAGGAAAGAAAGTAGGTATAAGACTGCAATGTCCATTTGTTTCCATTGCACTGGACAGTGAATAAACCCTCTCAGATAACTGTCATATGGAGGAACTAGCCTACCTGCAAGTGCATAAATAACTTTTACATAAATTACTTAATTTATACTTGTATGCTTTATGGCTGCAATATAAGTTGCAGGATTCCACATCTACAGAAAGGCCTACAGAAGAGTCTGCACAGACAGAGGAGACATAGGCCTACAGGTGGGCAGTGAATAGCCAACTTTTCCTTTTCATTTGTTGCATGAGGCATGTGTCTAATATCTCTTGTTGCAGGCACTTGACCACTGGCTTTTCTTTACAAAGAACAATTGAAATAAAACTCAAGGAACTAAGCATTTGTCTTTTATTAAACATTTAATGAAAAGTGTTTTTTTTTTTTTTTTTTTTTGCAATGTTGTGTAATATGGCACATGCAGCAGTGTCACAGGCCCTGTCAGGTGTGCAACCCTCAGACTTTTCAGACACTAAAATCTTCCCTTTAGTTAGCCAGTTCATTTCATTGTGTGCCCTTGTCCTGGCTAGAGCTGCATTGTAACTGGTTTGGGTCAGGGAATGGGGTCATAAAACACCTGTCTGCAGGCAGGAACATGTCATAATCACCTATGAAGAAATGCAGTTCTGTTAGGATCAGCATAAGTGTATGTAATACAGTGAGCTTGATATTTAATTGTGGAACTTTTCTTACCACTTTCAAATAATGTGCATAAATGTGAATCTCTGAAAATTCTTAAGTCATGCACAGATCCTGGCCATTTTGCTTTCACATGTGTGATATGGAAGATTTTAGTCAACTGCCTTTTTTAATTTGATATAATATTACTAATCTGGAATATTAAGAATCAGAATAGTAACTGGGCTGCACATTTACATTGTGAACCCCCTTTCTGTTCACATAATCCCCTTCATTGAGGCCTTGATGGCGGTCTATAGCCTATAGTCTATGGTACCAATCACGTTAGTGAAGCCTGAGTGACACATAGCCTATACTGTAATCGGCATGGTCATGATTGCATGATCTTCATAAAAAATTATGATAGCCTAAAAAAAAACTGCTTTAAAAAAAACTGCTTTACAACATTGGGTCTTAAGTGGCTTGGAAATTGTCACCTTGGTATCATCTAATCTGTTTATAAATCAGCAGTCTGCAACCTTTGCTACTCATGCCACCACACAAATAAGAATGAGAAAGATTAATAATATTAAATGTATTTATTTCTGTGTGTGTGTGTTTTTATAAATATATAATTTCCCCACATTTTTATGACAAATGACCTCTTGTAGTAATCCTTCTGTATTACCACGCAGTGGATAAACATTCAACCCAGCATACATTTTTATTAATCTATTCACAAAATGTAATGATTTTGACACTTAGATTCATTAAGGAAAGAATTTCACATTAAATGATCACCACATGATGCACAAAAAAATTGTTCATTCATGCTATGGTGGGAAACTGAGTCCAGCATCCACCACTGCTGAGTAAGTGAATGAAATGAATAAAAATGGCACTTCATGACAGAAAGGTTATCAACCCCTGAAATGTTTTATATGAAACAAGGAACAGGCATGTGTTTAAGTCACTCTTGTTTCTCCCTGATTTTTGGAGTGTTTTAGAGTCTTTATTTTGGCCTTTTCTCAATATGCGTTCTTAAGCGATCTTGCGTCCCTGTGTTCTTGTGTTCTTGCACTACGTCATCATCAACTGTCGAAGTTCAATTACAACAAGCAAGTACAGAGGATGCATGAAAGTACCCGGATGTGTTCTTTATACTGAGGATGCATCGAATGCAGACTTGAGAGAATCAAACCGTTAGAAATCCCAGATGACACTGTGGGCAGACCACGTACAGAAGCCTGTAAGCTTTCAAAATCTTATTTTCACTTAAAAGATTCAACCTGCAAGCTCACAAAATATGTGACTGCTTGTGAAAGTAAACGTTTGTCATTTTGTTTTGCCTAATTTTAATAAAGTGAAAAAGACCTGGAGAAAGTCAGTTTTTTTTTTTTTTTTGCATATTAAAAAAAATCTTTACACTAACAAAGCATAAGTAACATTAAACATACATATTCACTTTTACAAAAACACGAAAATTAAAACGATATAAAGTACTATGGAAAAAATTTAACACTTTATTTTAGGGTCCAATTCTCACTATAAACAAGTTGCTTATTAGCATGCATGTTACTAGGATATTGACTGTTTATTAGTACTCATAAAGCATATATGAATGCCTTATTCTGAATGACCATATTCAACACCCCTTAATCCTTACCATTACTTAAACTTAACAACTACCTTACTAACTATTAGTTAGCAGTAATTAGGAGTTCATTGAGGCAAACGTTGTAGTTAATAGTGAGAATTGGACTCTTAAGTGTGACCAAAATGAATGGTTTCATAGGTTATGACTTTTGTTTGTGATGTTATTTTGTATTTATTGTGCATTGATTGGACGCTACTTATAATATGCTTGGACGGTCAGTTGAGCAACAAGGTTGCAGAGATCTCAATTCTCACAAGGATGCGTTCTATGTCCTTGCGTCCTTATAAGTTTGTTCTTTCAAGGTAGCCTGACAAGACCGGTCTCCACTAGAATTCAAATCTTGGTGTTCTTTGAATTGAGAAACAGCCTTTGTCTTTGTTATTGGTCCTTTCCTGTATCTCTGCTTGCACAAAATAGTATTGCCAGATTGTTAGATTATTAGAATCATGGTTTTATTGATTTGTAAATTTCAAGATTCTTATGTAGTAGTTTAGTCTGGTTAGTTACACAAATTCTCAGATCCATGCCAAATAGGTATGATTATTTAGAATTACTGTCTAACACTAAACCGTTGCCTGAAAGTTGTTTTGCCTGCGAAGCTTTGCCCATTTCAAAGACTAGATTCCACTCTTCACTCCAAAAAACATAGTCAGCTGGTTTCTTACAGGTAGTCTGTCAGGAGGAGGGCGATCTGATCGATTACAGCCACAGGAGGTCTTCTACATGCTGGCAGAATATTCTAGTCTTCCTCACACTGCAGCTCTCTACGCTAAACAACACATTCTTCCTCTTCTCCATCTTTCTCCTCTCTCCTCGTCTATCACCGGCCTCTCAATAATGGCCGCTTAGTTTTCTTCTTTCTCCCCTTCTTTCCGTCTCCTGGATGCCCTCAGATGCCAGGCTCTTTATGGGAACAAGTAGTGGAAAGAATTGATTGGTCAAGGTGAATGCTGATTGTAATTGCACAGAGCCTTATTTGGTTCTCCTGCTTGACAAATTCAGGAAGTCATAGGCTTTGCTGCTTCAGGGTTTCTGTGATTTCAAGGTGGTTTGGCTTTGCTGATTTGTATTTATCGGTAGTATACCTCTGATTCAACATTGCATTGTCACACTGGATATTATTAGGCACTTGGGAAAAATCAATATTCAAGAAACAATTTAATGACCTGTTTGCACAAATTACTGGTAACTGTCCACACCATTATTATTTTTTCAAACGAAGTACTATGTACTAAGTACAGTTTCTAGTAATATTCTTTTAAATGTTTACATACAGAATTCATAGATTTGGCAGCCATTTGTTTCTCAGTGCTAAATATTCTTCATTGAGAGGTTTATACAGCTACATGCATAAAAATAATATTGCATTGTATTCATGGCCAAGCTCCTCCTATCTATTCAAGACTGTTTGTTTGTGTCTGTACATGTGTATATATTTTCTTTTTGTATAATGGAAAAGTGTGTGTCCAAGATGCCCTCTTGAAAGCAGTAGTGTTCTGTCTCACTCACTCGTGTTTTGTGAACACACACACAGATAGAGAGAGAGGGAGGAAAAACAAAGACAGGCACCCTTCACTTCAAAGCAAGCGAGTGACATTTAGGGCCCTCTGTGTTCAAAGCCCCCATTTTGCTTTTGTAGCTCCTCTTTGAGTATAATTAATATATTTCCTCTTCTAAAGGACTTGTTGGGAGTTGGATTAGCACACGGCTTCAACCAGTCTTTACTTATTTCATTATGCAGCTGTACTAAAAGGGAAATTCATGAATATGTCTCTTTGTTAGATTTTTTTCCTCCTCAGTATTTTCATTAGAAACAAGTTAGCTTAAGACCATATCTGCTACCACAGAGGCAGAAAAAAAACACAAACTGTGAAGAAAAACGTACTAGTTTAATTTTCAAGGCAGTTGACAGAACGACAACTGAAATGATTTTCGACTGAGAAAAATGCCTTTATTTCAATGACATTCTTTTTTCATACAGATTTCACATCCATTGTGTTGATGTGAAAAGCTATTTGATCAGATTCTCAGTTTATCCTTTGGTTTCTCATTAACTCAGCTGTCATAGCGTCTTCTATCTGCTTTTTAAGCCTGTAGTTCCCACTATGCCTTTTTTGTCTGCAAATCAACTCATCAGGCTTATTGTCACAAGGCTCCTCGAGCTTTTGTCTTGGGTAGTGGCATTGCATCTGAAAGTTTTACCTTGTTCACTTATTGGACCTCAAATAAGGAAAATAGAAAGGATGACAGGATTATAAGGCCTGTGTATTTCTTAAACAAAACAAAACATTTTTTTAATTGTGGTCATCGATTCCCAGTTTCGATTCCAGTATGGTAAAAACATTTATTCAAACATTTATATCAAACATTTATATCAAACATATTTATTCTGTGTCTTTTGGCAAAACGTTTTGTTGCAGCTGATTTCTATGAACAAAAATACTTATTGCTATCCTGTGCTTTTGTTGCATTCTGATGGCATTATTAATACCTTTGACATGGCAAAATATACCAAAATATATTAGTCCAGCGTTGGCTCGACCGTGTTTAGGGCGGGGCTGAAGAAGTTTTGGCACTCTGCCAGCTAGATGCATGAGTGTTTCAACCAGGTCCGGTACCCGAACTGGGTGAGGCGGGGCAGATAACCGTACATTCTGGTAGGTAGCATTATTTCATAGAACACCGGCACAGTAACTTCATATTGACACACGGCTAAACAAAGGCAGAGTACCGTAACTCAATTTGAGCGTTCCAAAACAAAGCCAAAGAGCGGTAACTGGTGTTACGGTGTTCTGCCTTGGTTTCTCATGGGTTTTTAGAAGTTACTGTTAAGACAACTCATTATGTTCTCGAAAAAACAACGGAATTGATTCAAGATATTCATCCACATGATAAAGGAGGTCTTGAATGTGCCAAAAATATAAATAACACATTTTCGACCAAAAACGAAGTTACGGTCTTTTGCCTTTGCACGGCAGCATTATAAGTAGTTTTATTTGTCCATATCTGATTAAGGGTTCTGCTTAAAATTGTCTAGGGTGTTTTCACACCTGAGTGTTTGTTTCGGAACCTGGTGCATTTTCTCCCTTGGTTTGGTTCGTTTAGGCATATGTGAACACGGCAATTGTGCTTGAATCGGCACCAAAACAATCGCTCTGAGATTGCCTGAACGAGGTGGTCTCGGACCGATTGCAAACGAACTCTGGGGTGGTTTGAAAGCAATCCAACCCAATGGACTTCTTTCTTTCTTTCCTTTTTATTTTATTTATTATTATTGTGCTTTATGCAATATTTTAGAAGGTCACTGCAAAAATATGTGTATCATATCCAAAGAGAAAAAAATCCCCTTTTGTATTCCATTTACGGGCCACAATAATGATCATTACGTTTTAGATAGCACTTCCCTTTGTCCTCAGCATCATCGTCCCAGTCTCTGCCTTTAAGGTAACAGGGTTGCTTGATTTAAAGCTTTGGGTAATATAGAGGTTACTCTTTAACCCTGCAATTCACATTCAATGTCAGCCATCATTTATATCCTGATGAAGATCAAAGTTCCTATTGGGGATGTGTCCTAAAATGCCAACCCCAAATCCCTCACTAAAATTGAAAGTACCCTGGTGTACACCCTTCAATAAAAGAAAAACTGAGAGAGGAGGAAGAAAAAGACACAGAAAGAAAAGTGAGGGAAGAAGATAATGCCTGGAATGAATTATGTATCACTCCTAAGAGGAATATCGCTCCTCTTGGTTGGCCTCTCTATCTCGCTCTTTAAATCGATACAGGCTCACTGTCATGGGTCACTACCCAGCGTGCACCAGGGTACCACTGTGCTTCCAAAGTAAGCTATCCCCTGCTCCCCCATCCAGCCGCTCTCATGGTGATAAGTCTGCCATATCTGAGCCTTAGCTCCAAGAGGACAGACTCTTTCAATTTAACTCCAATATCCGCTTCTGATTGAGTAGCGTAGGCCGAGCGGTGCAGAATTCATATATTCATCGCTCTTCAAGGTTTGCGTGGGGGCTCTTGGCCATGGGGAATGCATCGAGAGCATGTTATTATAAACCTGCTCTGAGTGAGACATGTCATGGTGCTGCATCTGTCACCTCCATATTGTGAAAAGTAGCAAAGATATCCCTCAGATATTCTAATTCGTTTTTTCTAATGATCACATTCACAACAGTGTTTGTATTTACTCTTGAAGATGCACGGTGAGGACTATTCCAGGTTCAGAACAAGGTAAGTTCAATCAACACAGTTTGTGACACAATGTCGCTTACTGCAAAAAGTAATTTCCACTTGTCCTACTTTTTCTTTTAAAAAAGCAAAAATGGTTGCTGGGTTACTAGTGGGGCACTAACAATGGTAATCGTAAATGTTAAAGTACTCACTGTTTTTAAAAGTATAGCCACAAGACAAGCAACGCTAACATGATTTTAGTGTTATACCTTTTCTGTGTAATGTTATATCCAAATAACAACTTAATTTCTAAAACCTAAATTACCATAAATATGTCAAGAACAATTTAACTTTAATTTAATGCACAATTGGTAACTAATAATTGATTTTAGTTCTTTTATAAAATTATATACCTCAGATTATCTGAAAATGGCCTAATTTTCTTTCATTATAAGCTCAACCGCACTTGCTTGATGCGTGAGAACAAATGGATGAGACACTGGATGTTGTGTCATCCATTTTTTCTCATGCATTAAGCAAATGCGGTCATACCCTAATATGGTCATACTTCCTGATTCTATTAAGAACTCTAGCTGCTGCATTTTGGACCAGCTGGAGTTTGTTTATTAAGCATGCAGGGCAACCACCCAGTAGAGCATTACAATAATCTAGCCTTGAGGTCATTAACACATTAACTAACTTTTTTACATTTGTCATTTAGAGAATGTCAAAGTTTTATCAATTGAAGCATCGCCATGCTTCCTAATGATATCTCCTAAGTGTAGCATATACAGGTTGAAAAGCAATGGTCCGAGTACTGAGCCTTGCGGTACTCCATACTGAACTTGTAAACCGATATGATGCTTTTTCATTTACTGCTACAAATTGATAACTGTCAGATAAGTATGATATGAACCGAGCCAGTGCAATTCCACCAATGCCAACATAATTTTCGAGTCAATTCAAAAGAATGTTGTGGTCTATATAATCAAATGCAGCACTAAGGACCAGCAACTGTCAGGAACCAATCAGACTCAGCATCCCTCACCACACAACGATCACTCTGCCCAGAATTCTGATTACTCACACCTGTTCACAATTATCAACCTCATTCCACCAACACATAAAACATACTGCAATACCCCAGTTCTTTGTCAAGCCTCCAACAGGAACTGACCCTTATCCTCTGTCTCCGATTCCTTGAGAAACCTGTGACTTCTGAACGTAAAGTATACTCACCTGTGATTTACTAACCTCTGGCTTCTTGATCTGTGACCTCCAGGAACATTGTCAGTATCCATTTGTTACCTGACATCCAGCGATCTCCAGAATTTCACTGAATCCTCCTGCCACCCGTTGAACCAACGCCAGAACCTGTAAGAGAAAGACCAGTATTAATATCCCAGAACGGATTGTGATTCAGTTATCTGGAGTGTTTGAACTTACCTGATGTGGATCCCACATCCTGTGTTTCCTCACGTCTTCTCGCTCTTGATACTCACCATGATTTGTTGCACCATCGAATAAAGCTGTGTTACATTCACTTACCTCAAGCTCTGTGTGCCTTGTATCCTTACAGAAGGCTTGACCTTTAAATCGAAAAATCTACGGTATGGATCCTACACAGCCTACAGCCGCTGCCATTCCCGTGCAACCTTCAACCAATGCTGAGAATTCGACACCACCAGCAGCCAGCGCTTCCGCAAATCCCGCTCCCACGCTGGTCTGCATCGCTAACTCCGCCTCCCGACCAGCGCCATTCTCCGGCCGGGCGGAGGATAGCAGTGGATTCCGGTTCCAATGATCACTCGCCCTCGAACAGCAAGCTCATCTGTATCTTACAGATCGATCACGGATCTCTTTCATCATCCAACAATTATCCGGATCAGCATTGAGATGGGCTGAGTCATTGTGGATGCAAGAAACTGCGGTTACCACATCATTGCAGAGCTTTGTTAACCATTTCAAAGAAGTATTTGGACAACCTGTCTCAGAGTATTCCATTGAATTCCGGACTCTAGCCTCAGCGAGTGGTTGGAATGAAAAAGCTGTCCTTTCTGTTCATCGCCGAGGTCTAAATCCTGCACTCCATCTCCAACTCGCTATATACGATGATACCCTGGGACTGGAAAAATTCATACAACAAACTCTCCGTATACATCAAAGATCTCTGAGTTGTTATCAAGATACTCGACACTCTTATGCCACATCCCATCAAGCTCTCTCAGAATCCGTATCTGAAACCCCACCGGAGAAGATGCAAGTCGACACTCACTGACTTTCCCCGGCTGAGCGCATCCGTCGTAGAGAATTGAAGTTATGTTTGTACTGTAGCGTTGAAGGTTACTTCCTACGTACATGTCCAACTCGACCATCTCGGCTGACGGTGAGTTCCGTTCGAAACCCTCTCTCTGTATCGACCCCGCTCACGATTTCTGTAATTCTGAAATCCCAAAATTTCCACGTCTCTGTAGCAGCCATCATTGACTCTGGGTCAGCGGGGAATTTTATATCAGGACGATATAAAATTTCGTCCGTGAAAGATTTACTCTGTGAAAGACTCAACCTCCAGAAGATCAACACTTCCAAGCCATACTCCATCCATGCAGTGACCGGCGAAATAATCAACAAAGGGTATGTTACATCTCAGATAACACCCATCATGTTGTGTGTTGAAAATACTCACCAAGAAATGTTCGAACCTTTTATTCTCAAGAATAGTCAAACGGACATAATCTTAGGTCGTCCATGGCTAATTCGTCATCAACCTACCATTAATTGGCAGTCTGGCAAGATCAACAGTTGGTGTTGTCATTGTCCTCCTATTGAAATCTCACGTCTTGTTCTACCCGATGCTGAGCCACAAGAAGCTATTATCGTGAGTTCCACATCCATCGAAAGTCCCAAGGAAAACCTGTCTGTGAATATTCCCCACTGTTATTCTGCGTTTGCAGATGTGTTTAACCCGGTTGCTGCCTCCAAATTACCTCCACACCGGCCCTGGGATTGTTCCATTGATCTGGTCCCCGGAGAGTCTGTTCCCAAGGGTCGAATTTACTCCTTGTCAATTCCTGAACAAGAAGTCATGCGGAAATACATCGAGGAGGCTTTACAGCAAGGTTACATCCGTCCTTCCACCTCACCTGCTGCCGCCAGCTTTTTCTTCGTTCCCAAGAAAGATGGAGGTTTAAGACCATGTATTGATTACAGAGCCCTGAATAAAATCACCGTAAAGTTCAGTTATCCGCTACCTCTTATCCCATCAGCCCTTGAACAACTCAGAGAAGCCAGAATATTCACCAAGTTGGATCTAAGGAGTGCATACAATCTGATCAGAATCAGAGAAGGGGATGAGTGGAAGACTACGTTCATTACTCCTGCAGGCAGGGCTGGACTGGGACAAAAAATCGGCCCGGGCACTATATGATCATAAACACCACCCATCTTTGCACGCCCTTAATTATATGCATACCAACTCCTGTTCCTTAAAACCACTAATGCCATGTAATGAGTGAGTATAGGAACGAGTGAAAATTTGACATTTATTAATTAATACAGTTGAACTATACTCCACAGTGATGAATCCTAAAACAAGCTATAAGCTGCAATGGCATAGCAATACCAGTGTTTCTCACAGGATGTTTGGTAAAACTGTGGTGGGTGGACCTTGGTTCTTCTTGGGGGGTCCGGGGGCATGCGGGTAATATAGAGGTTACTCTTTAACCCTGCATACATAAAAAATAAAGTAAACTTTCATAATTAGTTTTGTACCAATTTCTATACTTGAAAGAGATAAGCACATGATCTTTTATTTTGACGCAAACTGCACCAAGCTTTTATTTTGGCGGAAAACATGGTTTACAAACGCCTCTCACAAAATTTCTAGTGAATTGCGGTAATCATCTTTATATACTGTCTATGTAATCGTCAACTATGCAATGTGGAAATAATCTATAACTGGGTTATGGGTTCCTACACTCGATCATGACATAGCTTATGTGTTTTGAAAGTAGTTCTGCTTACCGCAGGCTCTACACTTTCTCATCTCTCTCCTGATTCTCCTCACTATCATCATCATCACTGGAGCTGATGAAGGGCAGAAAACATATATTTTGACAGTTTACAGTGTCTGCTTCAAGGGCCTGGTTCTATTTTTTCATGCTATTTTTCTGCACATTCCTTGCGTTTCTTCCTCCATCTCGCTGACTATTTTGACAGATACACACTGACACTGCTGCACGCTCGCTCACTCGTTTAAAGTTGTGATTGGGCCAGCCCAGTGTCAATCAAGAAAAGAACCAATGGGCCGCTGATCTACGTGTTTCATGGGCTGGTTTGTCAGAAAAAAAAAAACGAACACTGACTTTTTTTGACCACTGCATTACACCGGCACAAACCCAGCGCCGCCAATTAAGCAATACAAAACAAAACAAAATGAATGGGCCGCCGATGTACCAATTTTATGGGCCGTAAAAAATTGTTTTTTTAAATAATACAAATTATGTATGAGTATGAGATGTATCGGCCCAAAAATCACGTCGGCCCACCGGGCAAATGCCCGGTATGCCCGATGGCCAGTCCAGCCCTGCCTGCAGGGCACAATGAGTATCTTGTCATGCCGTATGGACTTGTAAACGCCCCTTCCGTCTTCCAGAGCTTCATGGATGAGGTGCTACGAGAATTCCTGGGACGTTTCGTGTTGGTGTATATCGACGACATTCTTATATTCTCCAAAGATCCTGTTGAACATCAACATCACGTGTCCTTAGTACTCCAAAAGCTCCGGGAATTTACTCTTTTCTTAAAAGCTGAAAAGTGTACGTTTCATCAGTCCAGTGTTGAGTTTCTGGGTTATCAGCTTAGTGAACGAGGAGTGGAAATGGATGATCGGAAAACTGAAGCTATCACGTCTTGGCCCACTCCCCAATCTGTAAAGGAACTCCAGAGATTCCTAGGCTTCGCCAACTTTTACCGAAGATTTATACACCAGTACAGCACGTTGACAGCTTCCCTAACCTCTCTGCTAAAATGTAAACCAAAGGCTCTTCTCTGGACTCCAGAAGCTGAACTTGCTTTTCAAGCCCTCAAAACCGCATTCACCACTGCACACTTGCTCCATCACCCAGATCCAGAAAAGGTATTCTTGGTTGAAGTAGATGCCTCCACTACTGGGGTGGGAGCTATCTTGTCTCAGTACTCCGAACATTCCTCCAAGCCCATGCCTTGTGCTTTCTTTTCAAGAAAGTTATCTGCTGCAGAAAGCAACTACAGTATGACATCGGAAATCGTGAGCTGTTAAACTTGCCCTAGAAGAATGGAGGCACTGGTTGGAGGAGGCAAAACATCCGTTTATAGTCCTCACTGATCACAAAAATCTCCAGTATTTGAGAGAAGCTAAAAGACTTAATCCACGTCAGGAACCAATCAGACTCAGCATCCCTCACCACACAACGATCACTCTCCCCAGAATTCTGATTACTCACACCTGTTCACAATTATCAACCTCATTCCACCAACACATAAAACACACTGCAATACCCCAGTTCTTTGTCAAGCCTCCAACAGGAACTGACCCTTATCCTCTGTCTCCGATTCCTTGATAAACCTGTGACTTCTGAACGTAAAGTATACACACCTGTGATTTACTAACCTCTGGCTTCTTGATCTGTGACCTCCAGGAACATTGTCAGTATCCATTTGTTACCTGACATCCAGCGATCTCCAGAGTTTCACTGAATCCTCCTGCCACCCGTTGAACCAACGCCAAAACCTGTAAGAGAAAGACCAGTATTAATATCCCAGAACAGATTGTGATTCAATTATCTGGAGTGTTTGAACTTACCTGTTGTGGATGCCACATCCTGTGTTTCCTCACGTCTTCTCGCTCCTGATACTCACCATGATTTGTTGCACCATCGAATAAAGCTGTGTTACATTCACTTACCTCGATCTCTGTGTGCCTTGTATCCTGACAGTAACACTAATAGAGAGATACAACCACGATCAGATGATGAGCAAATCATTTGTAACCCTAATGAGAGCAGTTTCTGTACTATGATACGGTCTAAATCTGACCGTAAATTCCTGCAGATAACATTTCTTTCTAAAAAGGAAGACAATTGTGAGGATACTGCTTTTTCTATTATTTTTAACAGAAAAGTGTGTGGAGATTTGAGATCGGTCTGTAATGAACAAATTCTCTAGGATCAAGTTTTTAATGAGAGGTTCAATTCAACAGCCAGCTTGAAAGTTTTTGGTATGTATCCTAATATCAGTGATGAAGAAATGATATTAGGAAGAGGATCTAAGACTTCTGGAAGCATATCTTTCAGTAGCTTAGTTGGTATAGGGTCTAACATGCATGTTGTTGATTTTGATGATTTAAGGCGAGACACAGCAGGCAAAAACATAGATTTTTCATGCAGTGGTCAGTTTTGAGATTTTGGGCTAGTTTACTCATTCAATATGTGTTCTTTCAAGCTGGTTTAAAGAAAACGTTTGAAGTCTGTCATGACCGGTATCGTTGTAAAGCTCTGAGTCTCCTGCACAACACTATGTAACCCAAATAAGGGCATTTCCTTTCTATTTAAATCTTTAAATGCCGTTTTCTCAAAATGAGTTTTTTGTCATTCTCCAGTACAAACATCTCAGCCCATGTAGCACGTATGTACACCAAACTTTCCAGTTATACACTAAGCAGTATTCTGAATATATTTTCTGAGGGATTTGTTAATAAATCATTCCTGGCCTGATTTATGTGTCATTTTAATTAAAAAAATACAGCGAAAATCGATTTTTTAAGGCTATGGACAGTATTTCCTAGGTAATGAAAGCATATATCCTGAAATTCCTCTGAATTTTTTTTTTTATCTTGTGTGTGAACAAAATGAAAAAATTATTTTGCACCTGGCTTTATCATATGTTCAGATCTATCTACGGAAAATATGCAAAATCGTGCATATTTAATGAGATAATGCCTAATTTGCATAATTAAACATACAAATTCCAAAAACTTGTAATACACAAGTAATCAACTGAGGAAGTTTCATGGTGATATCTATTATTTTAAAATTGTACCCTATTCACCTGTCTCGCCTTAAAACAATGTCTTTATGAACTTTTTGAGGCTTTTTCTTTGTGGTGGAATGGACTTTCAATGGGGGAATGGAAATCTCTCAAGTTTTATAAAAAAGATCTATTCCGAAGATGAACGGTAGATTAATGGGTCATTAACCAATAATGATGCACAAGTTACAGTGAGTAACTTGTGAGAGAATTAATTTTAGGTGAACTTGTATTGTATTGAACCCAGACTATTCCTTTATTAAAATTTGCTTTTTTTAAAGATCACGACCATATGTTTATAGGTACTCTTGAAGATGTGCTTAAACTCTCCTGGAAGAGTGTGCATAAAAGCTAAAAAAAACAGATGATTAATAAAGCAGTTCAACCTCAATTATCCAGCCTATTTGAAGGAAAAGTGCTATTTGCTATATAGTCAGACAACAGTTAATGAAAAGGTATACATTCTGTCATAACACTGTGATGGCAGCGTTCATATTCGTAGCCTTACACCAGTGCCGCACTAATTACCTGCCTGAAGGCTGCTGTGGAGAGAGTGGCCCTCTGGATATTTTTCTACTTCACACAACACCTCTCTTTTCCTGTCAACACACCGGGGACACATCCCTCTCTCTTTCCCTTTCTCGCTCTCTGGCGCTCTTTCCATCCATTGCTTCGGCCGAGGAGGTGTCACATTATCACCTGAAGGTGTAAACAGCCGAAGAATTACCTTTTCCACACCGATTTCTCATGTACACACATACTTATAGCACACACACACACACACACACACACACACACACACACACACACACACACAGGTACATATATAAATTTTCTCTTGTCCTGAGATTATGCTTACAAACCCTTTGCTATCTTTCTCTCCGCATATGCACCTCCCTGTCCTCTCTTTCTCCTGGCTGTCTCGCTATCTTTTTGTCTATTTCTCTCTGTCCATCTCTTTCTGTATCTCTTTCTTGATCTGATGGATGGCTCACAGAACTCACAGAGGTGAGAACGCTTCTGATGTTGTCAGTCTCTGTTCTCCACTGTCAAAAAAGCCTCCTAAATATCATCCTTGCATAATGCAAATCTTGCATATTGTCTCATACCGCATGCACTATACTTTTCCTGTTTTTTGTGTAAATGTGTTTACTGGGTGCTTGATGCACAGCTCAGTATACATTCATGTTTCCTTACCTAAAAGTATATCAATATTGTTCTGTTGTAGTATTGCAGAGTTAAGTTTTAAAATGAATTTTGAAATACAATGTCACTGATTTTAAAAAGTCATTTGAAAAAAGTGAACATCCATTTACCTTGAATTACCTTGTATTTGACAGAAAAGCTTTTTCTGTAAATTTTTCAATACTTAAATGTTCCATTTGTTTTTATGCCTCACAGCTAAAGATCAAGTTTTCTTAATGCTTTTTTTATGCTATAATGCTCTTGATAGTTCATCCAAAAAAGTTATGTCATCATTTACTCGTATGGTATTACCGTATGGCTTTGAATTTTTAAAGAATATCCTGCCCATTCTCTTGTATTTAATGACAGTTAATGGGCTCTGAGGGTAGCTATAAGCAGTTTCCACAATCAAGGTATGTGTAGCAAAGTTGTGCCATAGATGCCAGTACATGGATTTATAGATGAGGGTGCTGTTTGCAGCTGGCTGTTTGTGTGTTTACCGTTGTTTCCCATTGTGTGCGTGTTTGTATTTGCTGGGGTGTATTTTGCCTTTACCAGACTGTGTAAAGCTCCTGCAGTTGCTCCATGTGGTCTCTCTACTCTCTGGCAGTATTGCAAGGCCTGATGTTGGCAGTTCTGCCCTGCCAACCCCAGCAGCCCTCATCCAGACAGAACACTAGCCACATTCATTACACATTCCATGAGACACTTGCCAATGTCACCACTGCCACATGCACTGAAAGAAAGCTTTATTGTTATTAAAATTACAAAAAATTTTACATTATTATTTTTTTTTTTTCATTATTTAATTTTTTGTAAGTTTTATTAACATTGATGATGTACTAGTAAAGCGGATACAGACCAAGTTCATCGTGTTTGAGCTAGCCAGAGACTTTCCACAGACATTTTTTTTTCTAATAGACAATAATGGAAACTTGAAATAGAACTATTTAATATAACTATATATTCAATTGATACAATTCCCAAGTAGAAATTAAGGGTGGAAGCTGCTCTTTAAATGATTTAATCTCTTCTGATGTAATCTGGATTTGTAATATCACAAGATTCATCCACACTATAACCAATCATAAAGAATCACAAGTATTTCTGTTTCTAACAACCAAGACAATTAATTTCATTCATGGCTTGTCTTCGCAAACGAAGATTTAGGAAGGACATCCAGGTCTTCTACAGGCACGCTGGTGGCTGACGAGGCCTATGCAGGACAGGCAGGTCCTGCCACAACGGCTGCAGGTAAAGGTCTGGTTCAGGATAGGTGCTGAGGGGACACGGTTCTTTCTTCTTCTGTCCTCCATATTGGCCCTGCGGGTATCTTCAAAGAGGGAGGTGGCCTGATGGACTGTGCGCCGCCAGGAGTCGCGATCAGCTGCTTGTGCTGCCCACTGACAGTGATCGGAGCAGCAAGCAGTGAGGGACTTCTTCAGGGAGTCTTTGTATCGCTTTCACAGTGCCTTGATTTTGTGGTAGCCAGAGGACAGTTCCCCGTACAGCACAATCTTAGGTAGACGGTGGTTCTCCATCCTGGAGACGTGCCCTGCCCAGCGAAGTTGTACCTTGAAGACCATGGCCTCAATGCTAGTAACCTCCGCTGACTCGAGGACTTCAGTGTTGGCGACGAAGTCACTCCAACGAATGTTGAGGATTGTGCGGAGGCAGCACTGATGGAAACGCTCGAGAAGTCTCAGGTGATAACGGTACGTGACCCAGGACTCAGCACCATACAGGAGAGTGGTCAGCACAACAGCTTTGTATACACTGACCTTCGTGTCTTTTTTGAGGTTGTTGTTGTTCCAGACACATCTGTATAGTCTGCTGAATGCCTTGGTCAGCCTGTTGTCAACTTCTTTGTCGATCTTGGCGTCAGACGAGATAACGCACCCCAAGTAGCTGAAATGGTGGACAACCTTCAGTTCTGTTTGTTCGATGGAGATGCTTGGTGGATGGTACTCTTCTTGTGGTGCGGGCTGATGCAGAACTTCAGTCTTCTTCAGGCTGACTTCAAGGCCAAAGATCTGAGCAGTTTTTGCGAAACAGGACGTGATTCGCTGCATAGCTGCCTCTGTGTGAGCAAGGAGGGCAGCATTGTCAGCAAACAGCAGCTCCCGGATCAGTTGCTCCATGGTCTTTGTGTGGGCCTGCAAACGCCTCAGGTTGAACACGCTCCCGTCGAGACGAAAACGAATATATACGCCATCAGCGTCGTCGAGGTCCTCTGTAGTCTGCTGGAGCATCATGCTGAACAAAATGGTGAACAGTGTGGGAGCGAGAACGCAGCCCTGTTTCACACCGTTTGCAATAGGGAAGGACTGCCAGAGGTCGTTACTGTGTCTTACTTGTCAAAGCTGATCTTCATGAAGCTGGATGATCATGGTGAGGAAATTTGGTGGGCAGCCTAGCTTTTCCAGAATTTTCCAAAGTCCCTGCCTGCTCACAGTATCAAATGCTTTTGTCAGATCCACAAAGGTGACGTACAGCGCTTTGTTTTGTTCCCGGCACTACTCCTGAATCTCCCTCAGGACAAACACCATGTCTGTGGTTCCCCGGTTGGCTCTGAAGCCACACTGTGTCTCTGGAAGGTGATATTCTGCAATCACGGGTACCAGTCGATTCAGAATCCCCTGTAGTCACTGGTGTCAGCGCAAAGCTGAGTTCTTTCTACGAGGTTGGTCCACCACTCGTTCTGAATCTCTTGAAGCTTACGCTGCATTGTGCTGGTAGACGTGGATATTTCCTTCTTGCCTGCGCAGAGGAGTTTTATAGTGGAGTGCAGTGTACGCAGAACTGACCCCACCCTTTAAGCCCGGGCTTCAACTGCCATGGCCTAGCAAGCTGGGACGGTGACAGCAAGGTCCTCGGGCCGTAGGTTTTACACCAGAGTTTCCCTCATCTAGGCAGATGGCCTGCCAAGGCTGAAGAGATCTGCCTTCCCTGCTATTTGAAACCATAGCTGGTAGGTGGCCGGTGACTCCATCGTGGGAGTTCATTCGCCCAGTGATGCTGTGTGGACATAACCCCCTCACATCGTTTAGCCCGCCAGCTGAAGTGGCGGGCTAAACGATAGCGGTGTACCGGGGTGTGGCACTAGGAGCCAGACGTGAGAGATTTAGGAGATGGATGAGGACCAGTGTGTCCGTCAACTCAATAGTTGAGTCCAGCTATCAGAAAACAAAGGCACTACCTCTACCCAGAGCTCCCTACACCCCAAATTTCCTTAATGACTTGTAAAATGTTGCATGGCTAAACACTGCAAAAAGTCTTCTGCAGTATTTTTGTCTAGTACAAATATCTAAACATTATTAATCAAGATTTATAATATCCTGTTTCTGAAAGATTTTTGGGATAAATTAAGTTAATTCAAAGGGAAGACTGCTTTTTGCAGTGAAGGATCAGATTAAATGCTGCATAAAATGAAATTTATCTGACACAAAACAGAAGTTCTCCACTCAGTCATATAGCTGTCTAATCATATCCATATTGATCAGAAGTGATCAAACCCTCTGACCATTTCAATCCCTTATTAGAAATATTTGTTGTGTAATACATACTTCGCTTCAACGTTTCGACTGTTCCTGAGACTAACATTTATCATACCCTTTAAAAGCATCCATTCTCACTATCTTTTATATCTGTTTAAGCATGTGCTTATACCGTACTTAAGCTTTAAGTGCATACGTGTATTGTAAACCCTGAATAAACTCTCAGCCACCCACAGTCTGTACAAGAGGTCATTTTAAGTCTTTGCATCTTGACGACATGAATCATCCTCTCTTCATCAGACATAAAAATATATATATATACGCTTTTTGAACCTGACTTGTTCTTGACTCTTTGAACCTTTAAACAAACTTCTGAGCACTTGATGAACAGACAGTGAAAGGTGATGAATCTTTTTAAATATATATGTAAAATATGCAATCTGTGTGTTATGTTCTTGTGCAACTTTGATAAATGGAGTTTTAACTTGCTGTGCTGTCAGATCTATTTGAGAGCTCAGTCAATGTGACTTCAGCTGTAAATAAAACGAGTCTCAGGGAATGATTGTTTAGTTGTTGTGACTAAATGCAGGTGTTAATGTTACTATACAAATGCTTTAATTTCTGTACCACTAGAACTAAACTGAATTGCAATTGGTTTATTTATGCAGCCCATTGGATTTTGAACCAATATCCTTATTGGATATTGAAATCATTTATAATTTATTCCATTGATGGCAAAGCTGAATTTTCAACAACCATTACTTCAGTCTTCAGTGTTGCATGATATTTCAGAAATCATTCTAATATACTGAATTATTGCTTAAGAAATATTTTTTTTACAAATGATTTTTCTGAATATGAATATGTGATACTTTTTTTTTCAAGATTCTTTGATGAATAGAATCTTCAAAAGATCAGCATTTACTGTAAATGTAAATCTTTTGTAACATTATAAATATTTTACTATAACTTTTGATCAATTTAATGCATACCTACCAGACACTACACTAAATGAAACTATCTATCTACTCCTACTATCTGCTAATTTATGTAATTGTGTTTGAATTTAGCTTTAAGTTTATCTCAAAACATTTAAATGCAACCTATTACTATGTTAATAATTAAAATATAAATATTAAACCTTTACATTTTGCTTTTGTAGGTAACCACATTTGATAGAACCTTTTTTTGTGATGTCAATTGAGTTTTTGTAAAGTATAGTGAATGATATTTCAACAATACTTCCCAAGCACAACCGGGGTTTCCAAACTCAATTGTCTTCCTTTCCTTTCTCGGCATATTAAAAAGCAGAGAGAGCTCAGCTTTAGAAGTTCTTTGTTTTAAACAGGACTTTCTTTATTAATAAAACTATCACATTTGCTCTGCAATGCTGTGGGTTGCCACTGAGCTTTTATCTCTCCTGAGAAACAAAAGGGGAAATTAAGCTCTGGGGCGGCCATTTTCAAACTTCAGTCCAACTAATGACTAACCATGCAGAGCTCTCCAAAGCTGTCTCTCCCTCCCTCCCTCTAGCTAGACTTATCACTGTGCCGTATATGATAACATATTATTAAAATTTCTTCTCCCAATATTACAGTTGCTCATTATTAAGAAGTAGCAGCTGAGAGGAGATGAGAGTACAAGGCCAAAATGGAGGGAGGCGTGTGTTATGGAGGCAGAGGTGGGATGTGTTTGTGAACCACAAGGTCATGAAAGGATTCAGTGATTAATGCATTTTGTGATGTGTGCGTATGTGTGTATGGACGTGGGTGAGTGGATGTTATGTTGTATATCTGATAGGTGTCATTTTCAACTACACCACTCTCTTTTGTCCCCTCCTCTCTCGTTGCTGCTTTGAGTGACGCTGCGTGTGATTTTTAATGACAGCTGGAACAAATGGGTTGTAATGAGGTGACCTTGCCGTGTAGTTTGTTTGCCTCACCAGTTTCTCTCTCATTCTCTCTCTGGCCAGAGGGCCATGGATCATGCGTTTGAAGTCGTGTAAGGATGAACCAGCTGCAGGGGTAGGTAATGAAGCTTTTGGTAGCTTGGCGAGTTGGTACCAAGTCGCTGATGCCTATAGCAGGTAGTCTTTGTTTGCTTTGAAATAGTTGTACATGTTGGTCTTTCTTCTAGATGCTTCTCTCTTTATGTAAAAGACATTATTCTAAACCTTTGGTACAGTACATATGGATGCACAATTTATATGTTTGAAGACAGCAGACAAACTATAGTGACTAATATGTGTTCACTAGTTAAAGGTATAGTTCACAGACACATCTAACTTATATCCTCATTTACTCAAACTCAAAAAGAAAAATTGTGTTCCTAACCTGACTGCAGAACACACAAACAAAAAAAGTTTTGTGAAATGTTGTTCCACAGAAGAAAGTAAGCCACACAGGTTTGGAACAACATGAGGATGGCAGAATGATCAACAACCCTTTAAGGCAGCTGTCAAGACCATATAGTAGATAGTTGTGTCATTACATTGCCATATCAATTCCCAGCTAGCATCAGTTAAATCAGATGAATCATTTATTTAAATAACATGTTTGCTGCATCAATATTAATTGGATAAAAAGTTCCATACACTGTTTATTACTGAGACTCAGTGCCAGTAAAGCTGCTTATCTGTCTGGACAGAACTCAGGATCTAAGCATGTGAAAGCATATTCACACCCATACCTCCTACTGCCTTACTTTTAGCCAAAATGGACATCCTCCCGCTGTGTCTCAGGGCTCCCGTAGGAAAAAAGCTGCAGCTGGCGACCAGCTTGCCAGATCTTACTTCCTGGATGTGCATACACTTGGCTTTGGGACAGAGAAGCCATCGAATTAAATGAATCTGCTTTGATTGTTTCTCAGTGATATTTACTCTGATGAAAGTGATTATTTTTCAGAAAAGAGTTGATTTTGACTTAATATAAAATTGATATTATTTTCAAAATGTTATTTTTGGTATTGTGAATTTGCTTGCATCGAGTGCAGTTGTTCAAAGGGATGGTGAAATGAATTAATTACTTTAAATGTATTATTATTATTATGGATTTGAGAATGTATTTGTATTTGGTTGGTCCCCCATTTACTTTAATGTCAGCAGCACTCGAGCTGACGTAAACTCCACAAGTATGTGCAAAAACTTAGGATCTTGAATCATGCTGGAGAACATGATCTTCATTGTAGAACAAAAATCTTGATTCATTTCTCATTTGTTTTTGGTGGAACTTTAATGGGTACTGTTGGTTCAGTACTGAGAAGGCATATAAAGTGATGTTATTTTGGAAAACAGATATAACTAACTAAATAAATATGCCTTAATTTCGCCACATTTTCTAATTTCTGGAGGTTGCATATAGTCTCCACATGCTCCTCAAGACAAACTCCTCCACTAAGTTTTGAACCCCACTGTGTACAGATAACTCATTAAATGTTCCTAATCATTCAGATTGGTAATTGTAGCATTAGCGCCGCTGCAGGATGACTAAAAGTTACTAGTGGATTAGAATATTATGCAAATTATATACAGGTTTTACCACTCATTTGAATATTATTTATTAAAGTTATGCTAAATTAAGAGCTCTTAAAAGAGAAATCATTTGACTTTGTACTTTATGTTTTTGTTTGGATGCTTTCAGAGATCCTATCAACATACCTCAGTGTCAAAATAGATGCTTTTGGTGATGAAATGAAAGCTTTAGTGTAAGTTCTGCCAGGAAGACTCAGTTGTTACTGTCCGTCACTTATTACCTTCTCATCTATCCAATTGTGTTATAATACTTGTAGTATAAAAGATCGGTACTTACACATGTCTGAGTTCGCAGATGCTGATGCCTACATTCATTTGCTCGCGTTCAGTTGCCAACCAACATGTCTCAGGACACGCATATTGTTTTGCGATTATTCAGATTCCGACGATGAATTTGTCCAGCCGTCTCCTCCTGCTACACGGCGCAGTTCGCGCTTTCAGTGCCGTGACTCCCCATGGGTGCAGTGGTCTTCGTATGATCAGCACTCTTGAGGCTGCTGGCATACCCATCAGCCAAGGACATTCAAGAGAGGATCTGCTTCTTCTGGCCCAAAACACCCTGGGTAATCCTCCAGTTTCCATTTCTACGACCCCAAAAACCTCAACCTTGACAGCTCAGCATAAACAAGCCGGCAGGAAGAGAACTGAAAAATCATCCTCAATCCATCCAGCAAAAAGAACCACACTGCCTGCACGGGTACCATCTTCTCCACATATCGCCGATCCCACTGACGTGAATCATCAACTCATCCACGCAGTTCAAAGTCTCTCTCAAACGGTTAAAGGATTAGAATCGAAGATGGCGAATTTCGAACATTCCTTCGCTAATCCTAACCTCAGCTCGAATCCTGTCACAAACTCTTCAGCTATTCCACAGTTCTGTCCTCCTCCTTTCGGATTAAAGGGATGGTTTGGAGTAATTTCAACCTAGGGTCCTTTGCACCATGAACCATCCCTTTAAGCGATCCCCCGAGTGTGCCTTCGACATCTGCTACTCTGCCAGCTTCTCTCTACACGGTTCAGACACCATTCCAAGATGTTTCCGCTCCACCTGCTTCTCCAAACTTCAGTCTCTCCACAGCAGCTCCAGCACAAGCTTTCGGTAGGCGTTTTGTTTCACCCGCCGCTGTAACGGTGTCTCCCCATCTTAGAGCTAATATCATCCAAAGTAAGGAAATAAACTTGGCTACATTACTGCTTCCTTCGCCTGCAGTTGACAGGAAAATGGTTGACTGTGGGGACGTGACAGTCCTCCTCAAAATTTCCAATCCTCGTTTTCAACGCAATGTTTCATTTGCCGAATTTGTAATTACTTTTAGCATTTACAGAGATACACTCACCTAAAGGATTATTAGGAACACCATACTAATACTGTGTTTGACCCCCTTTCGCCTTCAGAACTGCCTTAATTCTACGTTGCATTGATTCAACAAGGTGCTGAAAGCATTCTTTAGAAATGTTGGCCCATATTGATAGGATAGCATCTTGCAGTTGATGGAGATTTGTGGGATGCACTTCCAGGGCACGAAGCTCCCGTTCCACCACATCCCAAATGCTCTATTGGGTTGAGATCTGGTGACTGTGGTGGCCATTTTAGTACAGTGAACTCATTGTCATGTTCAAGAAACCAATTTGAAATGATTCGAGCTTTGTGACATGGTGCATTATCCTGCTGGAAGTAGCCATCAGAGGATGGGTACATGGTGGTCATAAAGGGATGGACATGGTCAGAAACAATGCTCAGGTAGGCCGTGGCATTTAAACGATGCCCAATTGGCACTAAGGGGCCTAAAATGTGCCAAGAAAACATCCCCCACACAATTACACCACCACCACCAGCCTGCACAGTGGTAATAAGGCATGATGGATCCATGTTCTCATTCTGTTTACGCCAAATTCTGACTCTACCATCTGAATGTCTCAACAGAAATCAAGACTCATCAGACCAGGCAACATTTTTCCAGTCTTCAACTGTCCAATTTTGGTGAGCTCGTGCAAATTGTAGCCTCTTTTTCCTATTTGTAGTGGAGATGAGGTTGTGCGTGTTGTGGCTTCACAAATGCTTTGCTGCATACCTCGGTTGTAACGAGTGGTTATTTCAGTCAAAGTTGCTCTTCTATCAGCTTGAATCAGTCGGCCCATTCTCCTCTGACCTCTAGCATCAACAAGGCATTTTCGCCCACAGGACTGCCGCATACTGGATGTTTTTCCCTTTTCACACCATTCTTTGTAAACCCTAGAAATGGTTGTGCTTGAAAATCCCAGTAACTGAGCAGATTGTGAAATACTCAGACCGGCCCGTCTGGCACCAACAACCATGCCACGCTCAAAATTGCTTATCACCTTTCTTTCCCATTCTGATATTCAGTTTGGAGTTCAGGAGATTGTCTTGACCAGGACCACACCCCTAAATGCATTGAAGCAACTGCCATGTGATTGGTTGATTAGATAATTGCATTAATGAGAAATTGAACAGGTGTTCCTAATAATCCTTTAGGTGAGTGTATTTTGTGCTAAGTTTTTCCAGATCGAAGGTCTGTTAGACTGGTCTGTTACTGACACTGAACTGCTCGTCCGTCATTTCGGCGGCCAAAAATTTTGGCTTGCGCTATTTGTAGCTTTTATGGACACTCTCATTTTGCCTTAAAGCATTCGCTAGCCATGATCCACCCGCTGTCCGTGGTGCTGAAAATGTAAGACTCCCTTCCAACAGCAGAAGTCGCCCTGTTGCAGAATTCAACGGTGTTCCTCTATGTAATAATTTTAATTAGTCTTTTTTTTTTTTTTCTAATTGTAAATTTGCTCACATTTGTAGTGTTTGCAGAAAATCGATTCTTAGATGCATCGCGATGTGGACGTGGACAATTCGATTCGATTCACCCTAACCCTAACCCTAACCCTAACCCACAAATGTTAAAAATCGATTTTCTAAATGTTAATTGATGACGGAATGTTGACGGAATACAAAAGGCGCCTGGACAGTCTGTGGCGTGCAGCTGTGCACATAACAGAGACGCATGATGCAAGGTTGAGCGAGAAATTCGACAGTCACCCTCTGCATTAAAATCTAGCTTAACTTTGGCTTCTATGAAGTTGAAGGGAAAAAGGACCTGGACAAGAGCCACACTTTATGCAAGTAGGGCTCCAGACTGCGACCAAATGGGCGACAAGAGGTCGCACTGGTGTGACCACCACGTTGTCCAAGTGATAAGAGCTGCAACTTCTGTTACATACGAGAAACTTCAAACGGCAAACGAAGCAAAGTGAAACGAAACCGCGCTATTCGTTTGAGCTGCGATGCGCGGAACGATTAGCGCAAGCTCAGAACATGAACATGAAATGGCGCAAGCTCAGAACAGCTGTACTCGCGGGCCGATGTCAATTACGTGACACTGTTATTACACAGCGCTGGGAGATCCAGTGAGAAAGCGTTACCATACAGATTGAATTAATAACATTGTAGTGAGATCTAATTGGAAGCATTCAAATTTGGTGTAGAATTCTGTTATAAACCACACGTGTCAGATCAAACAGCGTTGATGTGGAAACCAGGGAAACTTTAAAAGCTTCCACCCAACTCGGAAAAGGCAAAGTGAATTACAAACTTTATCGCAACATTTATTGCCAAATCACTTCCATTAGATTAATTAACAAAATATATTGGAAGTAAATTCATTATGGATCATTACAAATACTTTGCTTTAAAAAGTACCAAGTAGTCACACAGTGAGAAAAAAGAAAATCTGTATATAAAAAAAGATGCATATGCACAACACTCTGAATCGTAATCGAATCGAATTGTGAGGTGCCTAGAGATTCCCACCCCTAGTTTGCAGGGATCCGCACCCGAAATCAGTCTGTCCACGCCGGTACAGACCTGCAACCCACGGGAAGGCCCCAATTCGGAAAAAATTCTGAATAGACACCCATCAACTCCTATTAACGTTCCAAACCTTTCATGCTACCTCTTTTCTCACCCTGATCCGTCCTTTGTTGACTATTTAATCACCGGTTTGTCCCAAGGGTTTCGGCTGGGAATCCTTTCCCATCTCACCACCTCTTTTGTAGTAAAAAATGTGCAATCAGCTATAACTGAACCTGACGTGGTTTCAGCCCTGCTAGAATAACAGGTTAATAAAGGATATGTCATCGGCCCTTTTGCTTCTCCTCCTTTCTCTCCATTTCGGATCAATTCTATCGCCGTCGCAACACGTAAATATTCCGGCAAAAAACGTCTTGTATTTGACATGTCTTCTCCACATTCTACCAATACAGCAAGCGTTAATGAATGTATACCCTTAACACCTTTCTCTCTACATTACGCCTCGGTCGACAATGCTATTCAGTTAATTAAGTTAGCTGGTCAAGGCGCTTGGTTAGCTAAAGCTGACATCACAGACGCTTTTAAAACCGTGCCAGTTCACCCCTCAGATTGGCCTCTTTTTGGAGTCAAATGGAATTAAAAATTATATTTCGCTGTAAGGCTCACATTCGGGTGTAGAAGTAGCCCTCATATCTTTAATAGTCTTTCCGAAGCTCTGTGTTGGATCCTGCTGAATATCTGTAAGCTTCCTTTCGTCTTGCATTTACTTGATTTTTTCCTGATCGATTTTCCATCTTCCCAATCTTCCATCCTCGACATACTTAAACAGATTTTTAGCGACGTCGTCGTTCCCCTCTCTGAAGAAAAAACACTGGGCCCCTCTTCTTCGCTAAAATTCTTAGGCATTTCTCTCGATACGATCAAAATGCAAGCATCTCTTCCACACGAAAAGCTTCTAAGAATCAGGTCCTTTCTAGAATCTTTTTCCTCTTTATGCGTCGTTTCGAAGCGTGACATGCTGTCTCTGTTCGGTCACCTAAATTTTGCCATGAGCATTATCCCTCAAGGCAGGGCTTTTATTTCTCGCTTGCTAACACTGGCTCATTCCGTGCCAAATTTAAGCGATCCGCTCCAACTAGACGAAGGATGTCTGTCTTTGGTTTTTGGACCTGTTTGTTAAATGATTGGAACGGTATTTCTTTTTTCTACAGTGATGTTTTCGAGTCATCCGTAGATTTACATCTAATCACCGACGCTGCCCCCTCTATTTGCTTCGGGGGATTCTTTCAAGGGAAATGGTTTGCTGAGAAATGGCCAAACGATTTTTCCCAAGACGGCTTCCGGCTCCGCGCTCTACGAGATTTATCCTCTAGCTGTAGCTAGCGTTATTTGGGCTTCAGTGTGGTCGAGGAAACGTATCATGATGTTTTGTGACAACAAAGCCACTGTTGCCATCATCAACAAAGGAAGATCGTCTTGCCAGACGATCATGCCTTTTTTGAGACATTTAATCTGGCAATCAGTCATTTTTTGGCTTAATTAAGGCTGCTCATATCCCCGGCCACTGCAATGTCATTGCTGTTGCGCTTTCTCGCTTTCATTTTCAGGCTTTCAACAGCTTTGCCCTTCAGCCAAGACGGATCCAACACCCTCCCCTTCCCTAGCAGTAATAATGTTAAATAAGACGATTTGCTTAAATCAGCCAGACATTGCATCTCTAAAGGCGTAGCTCCTTCCACATTTAAAGATTACACTTCCGTTTTCCTTTCCGTTTGTTTTTCCTTTCAGATTCCTTTATTTCCCATCTTGATCACGACAGTCTGCTCCTTTCTCGTCTACAATTTTGATAATCGCAAATTAAAAACTTCTTCCATTCGTAGATTGCTTGCAGGTATTACATTTTACGCAAAGTATTTCAATCCTGATTTTCCAAATCTTTTAACTGCTACTTCCCTTCACTTATTACTCAAAGGCATAGCTAAATCCTCTAGCAATTCCCCAGATAAACAGCTGCCTTTATTGCAAAGATTAATCATCTCCGTCCGTAATGGTCTCTTTTCCACGTATACCACGTATTTTGCTAGAAGACGTGTTTTTATCTGCTTTTTACGGATTTATGTGTCCAGGGGAGTTCACCTCAGTAACGAAACATTTCGATCCTGCCTGTGGTCTTTCCTTTTCTGATTTACGCTTCTCATCTTATTTCTTTACTCTCTTTCTTAAGCACTCTAAGAATGACTCTCAAGGATCTGGTATCACATTAACAATTTCTAAAATTGATAATAGTTTCTGTCCCTTCTCATCCATGATTAAATTCCTTAAAATCCATCTTAGATCCTCAGATCACTCCCCCCTATTTATCCTATTTAACGGAGCACCTCTCTCTAAGGCCTGGTTCAGGATTCATCTAGTTACTGTCCTCAAAAGCTGCAGTCTATCCCCCTCTCATTATACCGGACACTCCTTCAGGATCGGGGCAGCCACTACAGTGGCTGAACGCGTTGTTTCTATGTCAGCTATCAAGGTCCTGGGCAGATGGTCTTCCTCTGCATTTGAATCCTATATAAGACCCGATTCCAAAATCATCCTCAAAGCTCAGCAAGCCCTTTCCAGCAATGATTAAGGTAATCCTCATGTAATCCTCATGCAAATACTGGTGGTGGTGTCATGCTCACACATATTACTCATCTATCCTGTCGATAGTCTTAGCTTGCATTTCCAGTCTGAGTGGCTAACGTGTGATTGTCTCTATGTGGCTTAGTGACCATTGTCTCTGTGCGACCTCGTCTCTGTGTGGCCTTGTGGCCTATTGTGGTCTTGTCCTGTGTGCCTATCATGGCAGTGTGGCTCTTTGGGGCTTAGGTTCTGTGTGGCCTAGCAGCCTTGTCTCTGAGTGGTTTGTCTCTGTGTGGCATTCACAGCCTTGTGGCCAATCATGGCCTTGTCTCTGTGTGGGTCTTCTAGGCCCCGTGGCATATCGTTGCCTGGTCCTGTGTGTGGCCCATCGTGGCCTTGTGGCCCTTAGCGGCATTGGTTCTGTGTGGCCTAGTGGCCGTTGTCTCTGTGTGACCTCATCTCTGTGTGGCCTTTAGTGGCCGTGTGGCCTATCGTGGTCTTTTCCTGTGCGGCCTCGTGGCCCTCGTGGCTTTGGTTCTGTGTGGTCTACCATAGCTTGTGGCATATCATTGCCTTGTCCTTTGTGCCTATCATGGCAGTGTGGCCCTTCGGGGCAAAGGTTCCATGTGGCCTAGCGGCCTTGTCTCTGAATGGCTTGTCTCTGTGTAGCATTAGTGGCCTTGTGGCCTATCGTGGCCTTGTCTCTGTGTGGGTCTTCTAGGCCTCGTGGCATATCGTTGCCTTGTCCTTTGTACCTATCGTGGCAGTGTGGCCCTTTGGGGGATTGGTTCTGTGTGGCCTAGTCTCTGTGTGGCTTTGTGGCCTTGTCTTTGTGGCCCATAGTGGCCTTTGTTCTGTGTGGTCTATCATGACCTTGTGGCATATCGTTGCCTTGTCCTCTGTGCCTATCGTGGCAGTGTGGCCCCTCGGGGCATAGGTTCTGTGTGGCCTAGCGGCCTTGTCTCATGGCCTTGTATCAGTGTGGCTTTTAGTGACCTTGTCTCCGTGTGGTCTATCAAGGCCTTGTGGCTGATTGCGGCCTTGTCTCTGTGTGGTCTATCAAGGCCTTGGGGCTGATCGCAGCCTTGTCTCCATGGCCCATCATGGCCTGGCTCTGTGTGGCCCTCGTGGCCTTGCTCTGTGTGGTCTATCACGGCCTTGTCTCAATGTGTCCTATCATGGCTCGTGGCTTATAGTGGCCTTGTCTCTATGTAGCTTTGGTAGCCTCTCATTCTCGGTTTAACCGAGGAACCACAGGATACACGACTGGTGGGTATACTTTTTCTTTACAGTTCTTTGGGGGTGGGCTCCATTCCTGGTGGAATTATTTCCTCCACCTATTCTTGGAGGTTGGCTTGTGCCCCTGCCTTCGTCTTCAGGCAGGAAATGCAGACTCCAACCTCTCTGGGGTGCCAGCTGCTTAAATCAGTGTGAAAGATTAGCATCACCATCTCCTCTCATTTGACATGCCTATATACACAGTATTACAGAAGTCACAACCTATTAATCAATGTGTGTGTGTAACAGAGAGAGAGAGACGGAGAGAGTGTGTTCAAGCTCTTTGCAATGTGTTAGTCTTATTTTTGTTTTTACAGTTTCTCTATTTAAATGTCATCTAGAGTTTGAACATAAAAAGTCTGACGTGAAGTCAAGTGGGATCATTGTGTGTATCAGTTTGTGTGCTGGAAGGTGGGTGGATGCATGGTCGTATTTGTGTGTATTTGCATGATAGACTGCTGAATTTGGTTGGTAACAACTGGAGATGTGTGAAATGCACCATATCCAACAACAGCCTTATCTGAGACAAAATCACATGACAATGAACACACAAATCCAAGGATCTGAATACAGCCGTCGGCTCTAGAGTCATTAAGAGTGAGCGAGAATGATTTCATTCTATTTCAGTGGTTGCTAGGCAATTTTTAGGCCAATCAGGAAATGCATCCTTACCTCACCTCCCTGCTAGACCAATCAGGTATTGATCACAACTGATGATAAGAAAGAGGGAAAGCTAATAAATAATCCGGTTGGACGATGCGTGAAATAGATTTCAAAGATTTTCTGCACGGGCATTTGGTTGTTAATAAACAGATCCTGACAACCATTAGTTTACACTGGAAATAAGTGTCGACAGTTCAAATGTACAACACTCTCATGCTGCACTGATTCAGCTGTAAACAGCATAATATTTCACTGAGTCTTTCTTTCTTTCTTTCTTTCTTTCTTTCTTTCTTTCTTTCTTTCAAGAACTCTCTACTTCATCTGCATTTCATGCGTGACCAATCATCACTAAGAGTGCATTTTTTCAGTTTAGTTTTCTAAAATCTGTGCCTCAGAAAAACATTGGTTTGTATTGGTCAGATTTTGATCAGCTGAGTCTCCTGCGCTACATCTTGAACATCATCACCTGACTGAAAATACCCTTTGTGTTTATTGAAATATTTTGTTATGTTTATTAAAATATTGTGTATTAAAACCAGACTCTGTCACAAATGTTTATTGATAACTACACTACCCTTCATGTCTAATGAAAAAAAAAAAAAACTGTCATCATGACGATATTAATTCATTTTAGTTTAACCAGTAATTCAAGGATGATTCTGTTTGTCTTGCAAATTCCTTTGACCTACACTCAACAAAAAAAAAATACAGGTAACACTTCTTTCAGTAGTTTAGTAAGCAAATATGGCTACTAATTCCACTTACGCACAATTTCAGAGGAAAATAAGTAATCAAGTGGACACATTGGATGTAACCATTATCATTGCTCAACATTTGGATTCAATATCCTTCGAGTTTCTTTAGTGATTTCGTATTTGGTTGACTGGTTTGCAACTGGCAGTTTCCTTGTTTTGCTTATACCAAATTCTGATCCGGACCCGCTCGTTGCTCTTGGCCTTCAGAGCTGAATACCATTGATGTGGCCATGATCTTTTGAACAACGTTGATTCTAAAGTGTGGCAGTTCTTGCAGTTCTTGCCATTACACATGTGATCACTTACCTGCATCTAACTCTGACTGCATATGGCCAGATCACTGCTGCATTAACCATTTCAAATAACTGACTCTTATTTTTCTGACATTTCTCTTGGTGAGGCTGTTTTACGATTTTATTTTTCCAGAGCAAACCGCTCAGATCTGCAGGCTGAGACGTGGCAGTGAGATGCTAGACACAGTCTGCGTGGCTTGTTGCTAACTGCTCAGCTGCTTGCTCAAACACCAGCTCTTTTTTGCTGCACCTCTCATCTGTCACAGTCGCTTCATCTTATTGTTTCTTTACCCTTTAATCTCTGTCTCTTCGTCCCTCTTTCTACCCTTCCATCTTCATTCAGCACCTATCTCCGTCTTTCCTTCTCTCTCTGTCTTTTCGTCTCCCCCCTCTCTTTCTCTTTCAAGGTTTCACTCTTTTGCTTACTTCCGCTATCACATCTCATTTTCTCTCTAATATTCATTGGTGGACTCAGAGCAAAAGGTTTCTTGCTTTGATTCTATATTATAGGCTTATCAAAGGCAGACCAGGACAATGTCATATTACCATTGAAATATACAAGGATTGGACGCATTACTGCAGGAGGAAAGATGATTGCTCGCTTTCTAAAATGAGTAGGGGGAGAAAGCGGTTTGAATTTGTGCTTGTTTTTCCTCCTGAGACAACAAGAAGTCCTGTGACCATGGTAAAAATGAGGCAAGTCCGTCATTTCATGTTGAAATAAAGGGTTGAATTAAGAAGGTGTGCCTGTAAACACATCGATTTTGGTCTAGAGGATGCATGTTCATATCATGATTATCGGTCTGTAATGTAATCAGATTAATCAATCAAATTAATCTTTAACTTTGTATATTTTGTGTTTTCTCTTTTTTGGCCAGTGATTTACACTCAAAATATGAGTATAGGGAGGTGTTTGAGTATAGGGAGAGTTTTGTGAGGCAGTAGTAGCTATACAGCGTCTTTTTTTGGGCAACCATTGTTAAAGTGCAATACCGCCACCTACGATGTTAGAGTGTCAACCAGATGTTACTGCCACTGAATTATTTATGATATTGTGGTATATAAAAAGTAAAATGTAGCTATGTGAATATATTTATAATATAAACAATATAGTTGATTTGTAAAGATTTTTTATCTCTTTGAAGCTGTGTATACCTTAAATACTGTAGATGCTGTCGATTAGTCTGTCTTGTATGTTTTTGTGCATTTCCACGTACAAGCACATAAAAGGATTGTGGTCTACTCCTTCCTGAACTATTTACTTTTAGCATCTGCATTTTCAGCTTAACAAAACTTTGTCTTCTAATTTAATGGAATTTGCTAAACATTTTCTGCCTGCCTTGCTGAAAACAAGCTATATCTTCATATATCCCTCCTCTCTCTCTCACTCTCTGTCGCTCTCTTTTTGTCTTTCTCTCATTCTCTGTGATAGATACGTATAGACAGGCTTCATATGCGGTGGGTTTGGCATCTGTCATGATGTCTGCTCTAATTCTGGAGTGATTGCTCGATAACGGTTATAGCCACGTCGGGCAGGCACTTGTCATCACCATGGAGAGGGATGGATTGATTGGGTGAATAGGTGAGCAGAGGAACGTGGGTGTTGAGATGAAGATGTGATATTAAAAGATCCATGAGCGCTTTCTGGAAAATGCTTTTTTCTGTCATCCTGAAATGGCATTATGTTTTTGCCAACAGATCGGGGGAAGGCATGATGGGATGGCCCTCATTTTTATACGCAATTTTTCAATCACTCTTCCTCTCCTCAATAAAATGAAATAGATACACACACGCCTCAGCTCAATATAGGAGGATGATAAACAAATAAAATCCATGTCGCAAAATGTATTGTTAAAAAATATGGTTGCATGATAAAATGATAGCATTATAGTGTGTATTTGTGATCAGTATCAATAACATGCACAACTATAAATGTGTTCATACTGCGACTTGTTCAGTAAAATTATACAATGTCACTAAAGTGACCAAAGGTTGTTTTTTTTTTTTTACAAAACCACACTGTAAGTATTTTCACAGTCTTTATAACACTGTAAAAAATGATTGTTCCAAGTCACCAATTTTTCTGGTCATATGATTCTGTTTACATTTTACTGTCATGCTTAATTTTCTGTTTAAAGTGGGCCACAATTTCCCAAAGTCCTTCAGACATCTTGACTTTTACAGGACAAGTGTAGTGAGCTTGAGAGAGACGTAACACTTGATGAGTAGTGTGGTTTAAATAAAATCCTCTGGTTCACAACCCCCAGACAAATTAAGCTTGATTCAGAGCCAATCGAAAAAGTTGTCCTTGTTCCCTGTCCAATGAATCTTTGGATATTTGTTTAGGTACATTTACAACCAAGTTTTAGAACCCTACTTGCCATCACGCAAATGGTATCAGCCTCAGACCTTTTCCAGCTTAAAAGTTTAAATTTATAAAGATGTAAACATGTAAACATTCACACTGGTCTTATGACAGAGGTTGAGGAAGCCAAACTTTCACCATAGATTAGGGTTCATTTGTTTCTGTGTGTGTGTGTGTGTGTGTGTGTGTGTGTGTGTGTGTGTGTGTGTGTGTGTGTGTGTGTGTGTGTGTGTGTGTGTGTGTGTCTTGTCTTTGATAAGATATATATATTTTTTTTTTACTTCCAACTAAACATTTCAGATGAATTTTAAATGTATTTAAATTGGCTATGTATGTCTTAAGAGGACTTTCAAAAATGCAGTCTATTAGTACGATGGAGATGCTGGACCAGCTGGAACATTAAGAAATGCATATCTGGAATAAAACTGAAGTGACTGGTACAATAGCCAATTAAAGCCAGTTGAAAAACAACTTGAAAATCAAGCCTGACACATGTTTTCATGGGCTGTCTTGAATAATTTGGAAAGTCAAGGCAATTTTTTGCTGAATAAAATCAGAGACGAACAGCTACCAGAATTTGTGTGTGTGTAAAACAGACTGTAATTCATATAGTTCTCTGAAATCCATGTTGTAGACTTGTGCCATTTACAAAAATTGTATTTGTTATATGATGAATGTCAGATATGAAATCTGAAGGAAATATGTTTACTTTTAAAGGCCTTGATATGTGCACCCCATGGAAGCTTTGTGAGACCACCACCGCCAATTCTTTTTGGCTGCTATCTTCTCTCATCATCTGTGGACAGATCTTTGCTCTGTTTATCTTTCATTACCTTTGAACCGCATCCAAATCCAGCATACAGTCCTAAATGCAACAAAACACAAACCTTCATGATGCATTTTTTCAAAAGCAGGGCATCTTACCCTCACGCAGTCCCTTTCCCCTGAGAAACGCTCAGGCTCCCTGACTCTGTCCCCAGCCTTTTCATTTACATTTAAAGTGGCTACAGACAGGCCTGAGTGCAAACTGGATGGAGAAGGCCTCCACAGACTCTGAGCTCTAATAAATGGAGACTCTGAGGGGTTCTGGGGATTGGCTGTGACACAAGGTTAACTTGGGTGCAGTTTCATTCGCTAGAGTGGGTCAAAGCTCAGCGCAGGGGAGAGTGAGATTTAGTCCCTCATGTGCGAATATGTGATGTGAGAAGGCATGTTTGCTTACGTGGTTGCATTTGCTCTCATTTAGCATTTATTAGGTGCTCTATAAAAAAGCACATCTACAAATGATATAGGAATATTAGTGGCACAGTATTTGTGTTTGTTTACCATATGTGAATGTAGTCTACATCCTAGGTGTTACATTGAAATATGGGTTATTTAGGGTGATTGGTGACCATTTTCAACTAAAAACATGCTTTTTGGCCCTTGAATTACACGACAATGGCGTTTTGGGGGCTTGTAAAGGCAAACGGGATCCTGTGTAAACAAAAATTTGTGAAAATGTGCATACGTATTATGTGTTCCGTCTATAGGCTTGTCGTAGTGTTTCTTTACAAAGTGACATCACCAACTACTGGCCTGGCATACTTAATACAGCGTTTTTAGTCGTTTTTGCGGATCCATGTGAACGGGGATCGTTTTGACAACGCTGTCATCTGTACGGGAAAAAAAGCAGAGGAAAATTCTTTCCGTTTTTAGTGTATTTTGGTCGTGTAAATGTACCCTTAGTTTGATCACATTCAGTTATTTAACATCATCCAGGTTCTTCATTAACAAATATGGGTCAATAACATAATATTGGCCTCAATAAAGAAAATATTATTTTCAAAAATCAATAATTTTTTTAATATATTTTTTTTTAAATCACTTAGAATTATACTATTGGTGTTCATGTTTATTTCATGATAACGTTTCCATTTAATGACACATTTTTAAGGTTATCACCCATTTTTGTTTAATATCATTGTTTTTGAAGTCATCACTATGAGATAATTTCCTGTTTTATGGTTTCTTTTTCTTTGGTTGCATCACTTGACTCTGATTTGGCCATATAATACACATTTAAATAATAAAAAAATTTGCCAAGCCATTGTATGAATTGCATTTTAACGTACAGTATATTTGAACTATCTAAGATAGCACAACATTTTTTCATCACATTAGATTGTTTTTAGTCTTGTTACAAAAGCAAAACAAATGTTCAGCTGAAATGACCATGTACAAAAAGCAGAGTAGGCCTATATTTGCGACCTCTATTTACGTGCCTGTACGACAAAACAGTATATATATGGCAGTAATAGATGTTTACTGAGCTTGGATGATCTCTGTCTCGAGAAGTGATGATGTGGTGCAGAATAGCTCAGCTGTATTTGAGACCCAGACACTAAAAAAAGTGTCTTTCATTTTCTCTCAACCGCAGCAGCTGATAGACGCTTTAGTTCACACACTCCCTCATTGTCGTTCTGTCACACACACATACACCTGTTTATAGAGACCAGGCTTTAGTGCTGTCACAGGCAGACAGTGATGTAAAGAGAGATGAGGCGCTCAATGAGGCATCGTGCTTAATCGTATGGAATGTAGCATTAAGAGTATGGTGAGAGAAACGGGCTTTGATAGATTAAAATCCTAATTAAAGAGTCTCCAGCAGACAAGACCAGCACCGGAGACCAACTCAGCTGGTGTCATTAGCATAGCCGTCATCTGGGGGCACTTAAAGAACTCTTTCTCTATCTTTTTTTCACACAACTCATTTTGTTCTGTTTCTTCAGAACTCAATTGAAAAAAATGTTTCCCCCATTTCTCTTTTCTGTCCAACTTCTTCGCATTGGCTTCCTGCTTTGCCATTTATTTTCACACTTTTCTTGCTTTATCTTCCTGCAGGTTTGACGGCCTGTTTTTCTTATATCTGTCTCTCTCTCTCTTCACTATCTCAGTGCTGCCTCTTAACCCCGCTCCCTCACTCTGCCGTTTCTGCTCCGGCAAAGTAAACAAAGTCAATTATAATTTCACACTGTATAATTATTTTCCCTTCTGTGTAATCTGTAAAAAGCCTTTTAATTCACTCTCTCTCTCTAAATGCACTATCAAAGCTGTGCTTTAAAAGAGCAACTTGCCTGAGAATCAAGGCAAGCAGAAAGTGTTTCATCTTTTTTTTAACTAATGCATTTCATTAGATTCCATCATCGTAAGATATGTTCAAATCCACATATTTAGTGCTCATGCTCTCACGCTCCTGTTTTGCAATGTTCCTTTATTGCTAATAGAACATGGCAGGTTAATTGTTCACACAGTTAAATCAGTAACTGGTCGAGATCATTCCCATCTCTTGTAATGAACATGTCTGATGGCATATTTGTTGCTGAAAACTGTAAATTGTTTTTGAATTGTGTTTTTTTGTTGTTGTTGTTGTTGTTGTTGTTTTGGCAAACATGAACACTGGAAAAGAGGGTATTCTTTATGATTTTTTTTATTTTTTTATTAACTTGGAAAAGTTTCAGAGTAATAATTTAAATATGTAGAAGAGGAATAGAAGAACATTTACAACAGTTTATTGTATGCATTCACTGTCCATTCAATTGAAACAATTGAGAGGTCATGTTACTGTACCATTCAGGTTCACAACGTCACTTTAAAGTTTTGATTAAAATTATTTTGTTTAAATTGATGATTGTTTGGTTTCAGTTGTGTTGAGGAGAGACAGAAAACAGTTGCAGACGAACAGAAAATGTTAAGTAGTTAAAGGGATAGATCACCCAAAAATGAAAATTCTGTCATCATTTACTCACCCACAGCTTGTCACGATTATGTTTAGTTAATTTCACTTTCGTGGACTTTTAGTTTGTTTATCATCTGTTTCTTGTTTCCTTTGCTCTAGTTCCCTTTTCTTCAATTCCCTTTCCTTCAGTCACTCTGAGTTGCGTCAGTGACTGATGAATGGGGTTTCGCTTAGAAAGCCTATCATCTTCGAGTATTACAAAACGAGCCAATGGCAATGAAATGCCATGGGTCTGCGGAATTTGCATAGGGTAGCTCCGCCTTACCTTGTGGGTAAATAAGGAAGTACGCTGGCAACATGCAGTTATGTTTTCCTGCTGAGGAGCCGAGACTGAACAGTGTGTACAGCGGAATTGCCATGGAGACGTAACGTCTCCGTTCCCTCCTCAGGGAACGAGGGTTACGTACGTAACCAAGACGTTCCCTTTCATTCAGTCACTCCGAGTTACGTCAGTGACTGACGAATCCCTCCAGTCATCTATTATCATGGATATTCATTTTATTATCACAGCTGATCATTATTGAGTTCAATATCATTGAGTATTTAAGTTCCTCATTTCCTTTCTGTCTTTGTCCGATATTGTTGGTGTTTCCTATGCACTCTGCCTCGAGTTATCGCTTCTGTTAATAAACCTTATTACTATTTTGAAAATGTTAATGTTCTGACTCCTATCAGTGTCAGTGCTTTGTTAATGTTATGTAGCGACATCGGTATTTGGAGTCATTGCGCTTGTAAGGAGATCGTCAACAGGTGTACATGCACACTGAATGCTCCACCACCAGTGTTATTTGTCTATCCTTGGAATAGATCCATCAGTGAGTATGGTCGCTCACAGTCGTTTAAGTAGTTAAAACATGTGTAGACATTCTATTACTGTTGTTTAAAAGCATTTTTTTCAGTGAAAATCGGGTTAATGCTAATCGTGATACTAACTGCTAGCATGGATTAAGCTGGGCTATATACAGAGTTAGCAGGCTCCTTATATCCCAAACAAATACCCAACCGCTACCTTTCCAACACCTAAATCGGCCCAGTACAAGAGATACTCACCGTCAACTCCTCAGACCGCTGACCTAGCCCAATATCTGGTGAGAAAGGAAATGGTTAGCTCTGGGCTCCTTGCCTTTGATGACCGTCCAGAAAATTATTGGGCATGGAAATCGTCTTTCCTAGCAGCCATAAGGGAGCTAAATCTATCTGACCAGGAAGAGCTTAACCTCCTCGTAAAATGGCTTGGGCCGGAATCATCAGCACAAGCCAAGCGGTTAAGGTCAGTGCATGTTAACAATCCTAGAGCAGGTGTGTATATGATATGGCAGCGCTTGGAAGAGATGTATGGAAGCCCAGAGGTTATTGAAAATGCCCTACTGAGAAGACTAGAGACCTTCCCAGTCATCTCTAACAGAGACATACACAAGCTCGTGGAATTAGGTGACTTGCTAAGGGAGCTAGAAGCTGCTAAAGCGGAGGGATACTTGCCTGGACTCGCACATCAAAGGGGTGTTAATCCAATAGTGGAGAAGCTTCCTTTCTCCCTCCGGGACCGCTGGATAGGGCAGGGATCCAAATACAAGGAGGATTTTCACGTCCCCGTCCCACCATTCAGCTTTTTTGTTAACTTAGTATGTTCCCAGGCAAAGACCCGTAACGACCCCAGTTTTGCATTTAGTCTCTCCTCTACCCCAAGCCACGCCAAAGTCGAAAGGTCACCAAAATACCTCCCCATAACAACAGTGACAGTCAGAAAAATGGCAGTCACTGCTACAACTACCTCTCCACAGGCTAATGCAGCTGCCAAGGATGAACCGGATAAGCAGTGTCCCATAAATAATAAACCACACCCACTATCAAAATGTCGTGGGTTTCGAGGGAAACATCTTGATGAGAGGAAAACATACTTGAAGGAGAATTCAATCTGTTTTCGATGTTGTGCCAGCAACAAGCATATGGCCAAAGATTGCAGGACAACACTTAAATGTAATGAGTGTGAAAGCGACAGACACATATCGGCGATGCATCCTGTGAACAGCGTAACGGGCCTCACAACTCACCGTATGCCCAGCGCCTTGACCTTGGCTGGGTCATAGTTGGAGAGTAATGCTTGAGTGGTGCTCAGAAGAACGAAGAAGTTAATGCCTACAAGACACATGTCCTTCAAAATGGCAATCCTCTTTCCTTGAGCCATGTACCAACAAGATGCACATAACAGAGAGAGTACAGGGTCCAGTGCAGCCTAGTCTTCAAACATCATCTTACACCCAGGAGATCTTTCAGGAGATCTGTCGAGATGGTTTGGGGGAAAGTGTGTTTCAAAAAACACCCGAAGATGAGAAACTAGCCATGTCAGTAGATGATAACAACTTTCTCAGAATAATGGAAAGCGAAGTGTACATGGATGACCAAAATCACTGGGTGGCACCCCTACCTTTTCATTCACCTCGCAATCCCCTTCCAAATAACAGAGGACAGGCCACCCAGAGACTCTCCACTCTCCAACGCTCATTCAGAAGGAGACCTGACATGAAACAGCACTTCTTTGACTTCATGCAGAAAGTCCTCGACAACCAGCAGGCAGAACCGGCTCCTCCATTGCAACCAGGGCAAGAATGCTGGTATTTACTTACCTTTGGTGTCTATCACCCGCAGAAGCCTGGGAAAATCAGGGTGTTTTTGTATTCCAGCGCAGTGTTTAAGGGAACGCCATTGAATGACATGCTCCTCAGCGGACCTAACCTCAACAACACTCTAGTTGGAGTCCTACTAAGGTTCAGGAGGGAGCAAATAGCCATCACAGCCGATATTGAACAAATGTTCTATGGGTTCAAGGTCAGAGAGGACCATCACAATTTCTAGCGATTTCTGTGGCACCGAGATAATGATCCTGATAAGGAGATCATTGACTTCTGGATGACTGTACACGTGTTCGGGAACAGCCCGTCACCCGCTGTAGCAAGATATGGGCTGAGGAAAGCTGCAGAACGAGGAGAAAATGAACACGGCAAGGATGTGAAGGATTTCGTCTACAGAAATGTTTACGTCGATGATGGTCTCGTCTCAGTGTCAAAGGAGGTTGACGCCATTGATCTCCTGCAACGCACCAGGGCCCTACTAGCTGAGTCCAACTTACGACTTCACAAAATAGCCTCAAACAGTACAAAGGTCATGGAGGGCTTTCCTCCAGAAGAACAAGCAAGTGACTTTAAGGATCTAGATTTAGGAGCAGACCCCTTGCCCTCCCGATGCAGTCTTGGTGTAAGCTGGGAACTCCAGACTGACAGTTTTACTTTCAGAGTGTCAAGAGATGTGAAACCATTCACTCGGAGAGGCATTCTGTCAACTGTAAATAGTCTTTATGATCCTCTTGGATTTGCTTCCCCCATTACAGTGAAAGGCAAGGCACTTGTAAGAGACCTTTCCTTCGAGCAGTTTGAATGGGACACACCTCTCCCAAAGCAGAAAGAGGCACAGTGGAAAGCATGGACTGACTCCTTTACTGAGCTGGAACAGATTCACATCCAGCGAACATACGTTCCAGTCTCCATGTCATTTTGTAAAACTATAGACTTATGTGTTTTCTCAGACGCTTCTACTATGGCAATAGTGGCTGTAGGCTATCTGCGTGTCTTGGACTCTGATGGAAAATGGCATGTAGGGTTTGTAATGGGAAAAACAAAACTGGCTCCTTACCCCATGTAAACTGTGCCACGCCTGGAGTTGTGCGCCGCAGTCTTGGCAGTTGAACTGGCAGAACTGATCCAATCTGAAATAGATGTAGAGTTGAAAGCAGTCAGGTTCTATACAGACAGTTGTGTCGTGCTGGGCTACATTCACAACAGATCAAGAAGGTTCTATACCTATGTAGCTAACCGAGTAACTCGCATTTGGAGCTCCACCAAACCAACACAGTGGCAGTACGTGCAAACCGATGAGAACCCTGCAGACCATGGAACCAGGCCGATTCCAGCGGCTTACCTGGCCTCATCCAGTTGGTTACTTGGCCCCTTAATTTCTCTGCCAGCCAAACACACGTCAAGAGGATGAGGCAGAATCGTTCGAGCTAGTGCAGCCAGATACAGACAAAGACATTCGGCCTGAAGTCACCTCTCTTGCAACCAAAGTCACAGAGCAGTCTCTTGGATCAAAAAGATTCGAAAACTTCTCTACCTGGAAGAGTCTAGTAAGAGGCATGACAAGACTCATTCATGTAGCAAAGTCATTCTCCGGTGAGATTAAGAATGATGAATGTAAGGGATGGCATCAATGTCGGCAGCCACACACCACAGAGCGCTGTCAAGCCAAGACAAATATCCTCAAGGCAGTGCAAGAGGATGTGTATCAGGAGGAGCTAAAATGTCTAATTTAGGGCATCGCAGTTCACCACCAAGGCCCTCTTGTAAAGTTGGATCCTTTCCTTGACGAGAATGAACTGCTTAGAGTGGGAGGTCGGATACACAAAGCAGATCTGGAAGATCAAGAGAAACACCCACTAATCCTTCCAGCTGGACATCATGTAACCACTCTCTTAGTCAGGCACTATCATGATAAAGTGGCACACCAAGGTCACCACTTTACAGAGGGTGCACTACGTGCCGCTGGAGTCTGGATAGTAGGAGGGAAGAGGCTCATATCCAACATCATATTCAAATGTGTCATCTGTAAGAAGCTGAGGGGCAAGCCTGAAGTTCAAAAGATGTCTGATCTGCCCACTGACAGGTTGGCTATGGACCCGCCTTTCACCCATGTAGGACTTGATGTTTTTGGTCCGTGGAATGTTGAAACCCGGCGGATACGAGGTGGTGCTGCTGAGAGCAAAAGGTGGGCTGTCATTTTCCGTTGTCTAAGTACGAGAGCCATCCACCTGGAAGTCATTGAGTCTATGTCGACCTCAAGCTTCATCAACGCCTTAAGGCGCTTCCTGTCCATACGGGGACCTGTCAGACACCTCAGGTCCGATAGAGGCACCAATTTTATTGGTGCATGCAGAGAGCTTCAGATTAACACTGGTGACCCTGATGTCAAGAACTACTTGCAAGACCAGGGCTGTACATGGACCTTTAATGCACCTCATTCTTCACACATGGGAGGAGCTTGGGGGAGATTGATAGTAGTGGTTAGACGGATTCTAGATGCGCTGCTGGCGAAGGATGGAGCCACCAGACTTACCCATGAAGTCCTAACAACCTTGATGGCTGAGGTTATGGCCATTATGAATTCCAGACCACTGGTCCCGATCTCGTATGATGCAGAGATACCTGAAATACTCTCGCCTGCCATGTTACTAACCCAAAAGGCAAGTGTTACTCCCGCTCCCCCAGGGGATTTCAAATTGGACCACCTATGCAAGGGACAGTGGCGCCAGGTCCAGAGCTTGGCGGACTCCTTCTGGAAAAGGTGGAGGCTGGAGTACTTAGCAACTCTTCAGCCGCGGAGAAAGTGGACCAAGGAGAAGCATAATCTCCAGGACGGTGACGTTGTACTGATAAAGGACGTTCAAGCAAGACGCAATCAGTGGCCTCTCGGATTGATAGTTGAGGCCATTCCCAGCTCTGACAGCAGAATCCGCAAGGTTATGGTGAAGACCTTTAGCCAAGGGACAATTAAGGAGGATCTTAGGCCAATTAGTGATGTTGTGTTACTGATACCAAAAGGAAAAGAGTAGATGGTGGTATAACATAATTATACCAATCAGGGAGTGTTCTGACTCCTATCAGTGTCAGTGCTTTGTTAATGTTATGTAGCGACATCTGGTGGTATTTGGAGTCATTGCGCTTGTAAGGAGATCGTCAACAGGTGTACATGCAGACTGAATGCTCCACCACCAGCGTTATTTGTCTATCCTTGGAATAGATCCATCAGTGAGTATGGTCGCTCACAGTCGTTTAAGTAGTTAAAACATGTGTAGACGTTCTACTACAGGCTTTCCTGTAGCTCAGTGGTAAGAGCATTGCGTTAACAACGCAAGGTTGTGGGTTCGATCCCAGGGGATTGCACATACCTATGTATAAATGTATAGGATAATGCAATGTAAGTCGCTTTGGATAAAAGCGTCTGCCAAATGCATAAATGTAAATGTACTACTGTTGTTTAAAAGCATTTATTTTCAGTGAAAATCGGGTTAATGCTAATCGTGATGCTAACCGCTAGCATGGATTAAGCTGGGCTATATAGCAGGCTGGTAAGCCTCATTTATGATTATTCATTTGCCTGTGTTTTTATTTAGCCCATTTACTTATGTTCTTTGAGTGAATCATATTGTAATATGTGCCGTGGTTATTATATTTTTGTTGATGTTGCACATATTTGACTGTAACATAGTGTTTATTTTATACTGTATTGCAGTTTTACAAAAAAGAAAACAACCAAGATTTCAGTAAAGAAAACACTCAACCTGGAGTCAAGCCTACTGAGTCTTATTGTTGATGTTCGCTATCTGTCTAACAATACAGTGACTTATCTGCCAGGACAGAATAGTTAACCTGCCTTAATCATCATTTTTGGAATCTAAACATGACACAAGTTGTTCTAAACCTGTATGAATTTATTTCTTCTGCTGAACACAAAAAAATATATATTTTGAAGAATGTGGGTAACCAAACAGTTGATGGGGCTCATTGACTTCCATGTTTTTTTCCATACTATGGAAGTCAATGGAGCACATCAACTGTTTGGTTACTGACATTCTTCAAAATATGTTCTTTTGTTTTCAGCAGAAGAAAGAAATTCATAAAAGTTTGGAACAATTAAGGGTGAGTAAATAATGACAGAATTTTCATTGTTGGGTGAACTATCTGTTTAAATATCACATGAATTGCTTGGTTGGGGCTATAAGCAAACTAACATTACTGACAGCAAAATGTCAAAAGGGCTGATATTTAACGCATCATACTTTACTTTTTCTGTCATGTCAGAGCAGATGTGGCTCTTAAAATGCCAAAACAATGGATAACCTCATATATGTGTTGAAAGATTAAACATGTCACAACATTATGGAAATTGATTCTAGTTGATTTTAGTCTTCTGAGATGTAATCAAAGAAAAGTATCCCGGATCCTCTGCAAGACTGCTTAGTAGCGAACAAATTGTTACCAGCAAATGAGTCCTCTTTTTTATCATATTTTTTTAAACTTTTTATTCAATACTAAAGCTCTTCCATGGTCTGAACTTCTGAAACAGTCAAATGCTGAATAAAGCTCCAGAATTTTGATCCATCAACTGAAGATATGACAACATCCATAACTAACTCAGTCATTTGGTTTTTGCATCCACACAATGTTCTTTTTCCCTACTGGTCCCAGATAACCCTAACCCTGAAGAGACATACTAAAGTTCCCAAACATACTAAAGTCCTTTCTTGTACACACCCTCTCGCCATTTTTTCTCATCATCTGATATTTATGTTTAATATTCTGGTTCAAATGGCTTTATATTGATTCAAATATATTTTAGTATTCCGATTTGAAAAAAAAAAAAACGTGCAGCAGGCACCCCAATACTCATTCAGATGAGCCCATTGAAAAAAAAAAAAAACGTGCAGCAGGCACCCCAATACTCATTCAGATGAGCCCAAACATTCTTGTACACACACATCTTCACCTCAGCACTGATGACATGATATACCCTCTGATGTGCTCTCACTCAGGCCCACTTTTTTCTCTTTAACAGTTGAGCAGAAAGGACAGCTGGAGAAGGAGAGTGGTCTGCAGATTCTTGAGGCTGGACTGAGTGATGTAAGTCAGAGGAAAGGAGTCTGCTTTCTCTCCCCTATTCCTCCCTCACCAATGATGACATCCTCCTTTCCCAGAGTGCAACCCCTTATTGAATGTATTTTATTCACAAAATCTGTCCCTTAGCATTCTTCTATAGATGGTGTTTATATCGAACTCTAGAATGAAATGTCATAGATTAGCACTAGCGCCACCAGCATTAATTTCAAATCATGGATCTGAGACCTTATGCTGTTTATGCAAATGTCTTTTGCAATGCTAGTTGAACATTTGTGGTGGCCAAGTGCAATTAAGGGCTTTTCACACTGCGCTTAACGCCAGGGTATCGTTGTTCTAAACCCGGGAGCCTTTAAAAAAAAATGTTATCTATAGTTATGAAACTCTGGAGCAGGTTTGCACCGCAACCTCACATTGCTGTGTCAAACGTGTGCAGTGTTAAAGGGACAGGTCACCCAAAAAATGTATGCTGTCATCATTTACTCACCCTCAAGTTTTTATGAATTCCTCTCTTCTGCTGAACACAAAAGAAGGTATTTTGAAGAATGTGGGTAACCAATCAGTTGACGGTAGCCATTGACTTCCACTTCAATACATTTCCATTTTGCAGAAAAAAGAAATGTATACAGGTTTGGAACAACTTGAGGGTCAATAAATGATGATAGAATTTTCATTTTTGGGTGAACTATTCCTTTAAACAATGTGTTGTTAGAATGTTATGGCTAGATACTTAGAAAACAGACAACCAATCATGTAGTTCATATTTACATGCTTTGGGCAGTCACAGAAATACAAAATTCTGTCACAAAACTTTAGATGGTGCTGGCTGATAGGTCCTTAACTCAATCTCATCATTCTCTATGGGACTCTGTGCGCTTTCAGAAACCCTCCACCTTCCCCATGGGTAATTCATGTATGCTATATTGTACAGCAGCAGCATGTCTTTCTTACTCACAGCAGCATGTCGTGTAGGCTATGTATTGGCAGTAGCAAGTCCCGTACTTGCTCAGCTGCAGCAATTATCAGCAGCAGTGTAGCAGATCTAGACCAAAGACCAAACATATCAACGTTATCCATTGCCATGCCAAACACAGTTGTCATGATTGAAGTGTTGTATATAAACAGAAGTTTCAGCGTTGGAGGGGGAAAATGTAAAATGGTGACGGTCTCTTTTTCACTTAAAGTCCCTGTAAAGTCAAAATTAAGTATGTGTTCTGAGTTTGTCATACCACCGAAAAATGTGTTATTAGCCACCCAGCCCAATTTTAATGATTAAAAAAGCCGCCAAGTAAATAAAATAAGCTATCAAAATCTCGAAAAAATGAGCAGCAGTCTCAGCTCTCAAACGCTGGGGGCGTGTCCGCTGGCTGCGCTGAAACCACGCCCACTCGCGGGAAATATGACTCGCGCATGTCGGCGCGACGGGAGGATGAAGGCCGAGGCGGACAGCGGGAGATAGTCGGTTCGGCCCCATTCACCAGTAACAGCGGATTATCAGTGAATTCCAGTTCACTGGAAAGTAAACTATCCTGATCTCTACAGAGGCGGGTGTGGTGGTGATCATCAGCTCTCCATCAAGGTAACGTTAGCTCTTCACAAGATTAATCCACCTCTTCTTGATATGATCATTTTTCGGAAATTGAAATAAGGACACCGATCTGTTTTCTAAGTGATTGCATCCAGGAAATACGCATTTACATGACGAAGGTATAGCCAGAGCCGTGGGCATAGTAGCTAGCAAACTGTAGGCTGTCTATAGTAACTCGCGATTGAGCGCCGATAGGCTTAGTGACGCCGTGCGTCATCAAGTAGGGGCCCAATCAAGCTCAGGGGACCGCAGTGCGTCATCAATCCCCCGTTTTAGCACCGCCCAAAAAATCCGGCTCACAGCAATGGTGAAAAACTGTTTAACGGTCTAACTCCACAATTTAGTACTTCACAGTTCTCAGTCTTTGTAATATGTTTTAGCAATACATTTCTAGCACTTATAATGTGTTTAGAATTTTTTTGTAGAATTGCCTTTACAGGGACTTTAACCCCAGGTATCTTGAAACTAGGTCTGTGCAATTATTTGCAATCGCAAAACAATCGCGATTTGAGCACATGTGATTTCTAAACGCATAAGGCTGCGTTTTTATTTATTAATTTATGTATATTTTAATTCAGAATACTGCAAGGTTCTTGTGCGCATGTTTAAGATGTTAACCAATCAGAGCTCACTCAGCTCACTCAAATTACGACGAAGCTGAGCGGGAGAACAGAATAGGCGAATGGGAGGAAAGAACATAAAACATGGATGCAGGTCAGAATAAAAATTATTTGGTGCAAAAGAGAAATTCAACATCAGTCGTTTGGGAGTATGAAGTGAAGTGAAGTGAAATGCTACGCCATGAGTTTAACGGTCCATTATATTGCAATCTATTTTTTGGTTTTGATTTCTGTTAGTTTTTATTTATTGTTATGACTGGAGTTTAGGTTAGTTAATCTTAATTTATTTTATGTTGTCTGTTTTAAAGATACAGTTTACAATTTAGTTTATCAAGCAGTAATAATAACTGTACACTGTACAGTAATTATATTTCATTGTGAAATGTGTGCACTGAAAAACAATTTTGAAGTTTATTTATTGTTATGACTGGAATTTAGGTTAGTAAACCTTGATTTATTTTATGTTGTCTGTTTTAAAGACAGTTTATTACATGTTATTTCATTGTGAAATGTTTTGTTATGCACTTCTTGTGCACTGAATACATTTAGAATGTAGCATGTTTGAAAAAGCAAAAACAATTGCCAAAATTGCAAATAAAATTGCAATTGCAAATATTCATTTAAAAAAAAAATCTGATTCGCAATATGATTATTTTGTCCATATTGCACAGCCCTACTTGAGACAAGATAACCTAGGGTTCTGTTTTCCCGGGGTATATATATATATATATATATACTGTATGTATATATATGTATATATTTTTCCCAAAGTTCTTTCAGAAAATACTCTGTGCATATCTCAAAATGCATAGTTTTACTGTAGCATTTTTGGTAGTCTTTTGTTAGCTTGCTCAATTCCTGTGAATTATTAGATCAGATAAAACTCCAAAAGCTGAATCAGGCATTTCTTTTCTGACCCAATTTTAACAGTCCTTCCTTAATTTTCCTAATATTAAAAGAGCATCCTTAAAACTTTAGTGATTATTATATGCGTGTGTGTGTGTGTGTGTGTGTGTGTGTGTGTGTGTGTGTGTGTGTGTGTGTGTGTGTGTGTGTGTGTGTGTGTGTGTGTGTGTGTGCGTTTGAGCACGTATATTTGTCTGTGATTGCCATTAAATAGAGCTAAGCGTTTCTCTCTGTCACTTTTTCATCCTTAAAACTTTAGTGATTATTATGTGTGTGTGTGTGTGTGTGTGTGTGTGTGTGTGTGTGTGTGTGTGTGTGTGTGTGTGTGTGAGCGTGTGTGTGTGTGTGTGTGTGTGTGTGTGTGTGTGTGTGTGTGTGTGTGAGCGTGTGTGTGTGTGTGTGTGTGTGTGTGTGTGTGTGTGTGTGTGTGTGTGTGTGTGTGTGTGTGTGTGTGTGTGTGTGTGTGTGTGTGTGTGTGTGTGTGCGTTTGAGCACGTATATTTGTCTGTGATTGCCATTAAATAGAGCTAAGAGGCTCTCTCTGTCACTTTTTCTATTCGCTGTCTGTTGCAGAGGCAACATGCCAAATATACTCTGTCAATCAAAACGGCCACACAACGGAGAAAGAGAGAGGATGGAGGGACAGATGGTTATTAGTTATCTCAATCAAATACATGGACAGAGATGTTTAGAGACTATTGCCTAACAGGCAGACATTTGGCAATTTCACTGGATAGGCCTACTTTAAACTGAAATTATTAAAAGTGCTGTTCTGCACGAAACATTAAACCAGTTATAACATAAACAATACCATACCGGGATATACCAAAGGGGTAGTTTAATATCTTAGATTGAAAATGGTAAAACTTGTTTTGCTATTATTTAGGATAATAATCAGAGATGATATCCTTGCATTGTTCTCAGATTGAAGGGAACAATGAGCAAATGAGACTGTTCTTATGCTGGAACATTTGATCTCATTCTCAATCCCTCTGACTACCTGCCCTTAAGTCTGTGTTGTTTTGGTGGTAGATCTATAGCGGCTCATTCAGCTTAACAACTACATTGATGCAACATCGCCTGTTAGACCACTGGCAGAAAGCATTATGAAGACTAGACATATGTGACCCTGGATCACAAAACCAGTCTTATGTTGCACGGGTATATTTGTGGCAATAGCCAACAAAACATTGTATGGGTCAAAATTATAGATTTTTCTTTTATGCCAAAAATCATTAGGATATTAAGTAAAGATCATGTTCCATGAAGATATTTTGTACATTTCCCACCTTAAATATATAAAACTTTTATTTTTGTGAATGGATGCAGCACTATCGCCAATAGAAATGGACAACTTTAAAGGTGATTTTCTCAATATTTCGATTTTTCTGCACCCTCAGATTCCATATTTTCAAATAGTTGTATCTCGACCAAATATTGTCCTATCCTAACAAACCATACATCAATGGAAAGATTATGTATTCAGCTTCCAGATGATGTATACATCTCAATAAAAATAAAAAAAATTACCCATAAGACTGGTTTTGTGGTCCAGGGTCACATATTTAAGATTATATCATGCTGTGATTTCAGTGAATTAACATTTATCAAGCTAATGTCAGTGATGAAACTTTTTTGCTGCATAAAATTAATACACATTTCACCTGATATATAAAAACATACATTTTCCAGCAATTAAATTATCAATCTGTTTAGGACTCTTTTGGCTGCTGAACTGTTTTTGTTCAACAACCATGATCTTTCGGCTGAAGGTTGAACTACAGTTTTAATGTATTTTAATGGTCAATGTTTGAATAAGGTTGTTGCAAACTGATAATGTGTCACACACCCTGAGTTTTCAGAGAATGTTAAAGAGAATCCTTATGTTTGTAAATGATCAAACATATACTATGGGATTGCTTTTGTTTTATCTTAAATTTTTATCTTAAAAAAATTACAACACTGGTCTGTAGGTCAGTGTAGTGCGAGAAATGAAATCGTTAAGTATCCACCTTTTAATTTTATTAAAGCTAGACTATAGGAAACAAGCTAGGTAAATGGTAAAACTATTTGTGCTAAAAACTAGTGTGTTTATGATAAGAAATGAAAAGAATATAACAAATATTGTTATATTTGTTATGTTCAAATATAGAATGTTCTCATTTGTAAGTCGCTTTGGATAAAAGTGTCTGCTAATTGAATAAATGTAAATGTAATGTAAATGTAAATACCATTTTGCAACATTAAGTAACATAACAGACAGTTTTGTATGTTAAAACAGTAGAATGTTGTATTATAATTATTAACAGCACATGATAGTGATTTGCATGAAGCAATTTAAACATACTTTCTTGGAATATGTTTTAAAAACTGTTGTTGAATTTCCGATGAATTGCATGCTTGTGGCATCAAACGTAAGTGTTTTCTTGTTTTGTTTTTTGTGACTTTGGACAATCACTGAGATAGATGTTTTTAATTTTCAAGTCTCCTTCCCTGTGCTGTTTTCCGACGCTCCCATTACATGAAAACCCAGACATTGATTGTTTGCCAAGAATTAACGTCAAGCATATTCCTATTGAAAGCAGCACTTTGATAACCCATCCTTCCACCTCCACAAATTGTTTTCCGATCCACTTAGGGTTGTCTCCATGCCAACAAAAGACAAACACAACAATAGAAAGAGGGTGAAAAAAGAAATAAATAAAGGGATGCATGTTTTTTGACACATTAAGCAAGAGATGCAGCCATCTCGCTAAGACAATAACAGGATTAGCTCAAGTGCTGTCAGTCTGTGAGCTGACATAATGCAGCCTTTAATATTCATAAAGAAATTAAGTGAAGAAGGTTTTGAGGGGCGGTGGACGGATGTGATGAAAGGGGAGGGTGCGTGTGCATCCACATTGATAAATATTCATCGAGGCCTCTCAGCGGAGGTGAGAATGTAATCAAGTAGGGTATTGATGTGCCGGCAGCCTTTATGAACCTGGTCTAAATGAGCTTTCCAATAGAAAATGTGACCATAAGACCTCAGTATGTGTGCCACAAACAAGCAAAGAGGAGAATACATCGCAAAACAAGCTGCGCTTCTTCCAACTCATCTATTATCTTTTCATCCACTGTAACTGCTGGGTTGGTAGTAAAAAAAGATTGTCATCGACATTATTATTTGAAATTGACAGGGTCATGAAACGGCTTTTATGTTTTACTGGTGTGAGCTTATTTGAGAACTTGTTTGCAAACTGTTCATGAGTGTATAATTTTGCGGCGCTGGCTGAAAACATATCATGTTGTTTATAGAAATGAATAGTAATTAACAATGAGATTGAGCTGCAGCTCATGTTTGACATCCATATTGACACTTTTTTTTAAATCAAATTTTAACAACAAGGATGTTTGTAGTGAAGTGTTAGTAACTATTTGATCCCAAAGCTCTCATTACAGCACACTGAAGATTACACTGAGGAATTGCATTCTTTCTGCTCACACACTGACAGTCATTTTCACCATGCTGTATGGGTGCAGGGCCACTGACTAAAGTTTGTCATGTTGGCCCGTTTTGTTGGTAATTAGCCTTAATCACGACTGCTCTGCAGGGGTTGGCGGGGGCGCAAGACTCTCAGCAGGAAGGGAAAGAAGAATTATCTGAGCTGTGTGAAAATGTGATCAATGTGATAGCGCTGAATAAAATAAAATAAAAAGCCATGCAGAGCCGTGCATATGTCTGTGTGAGTTTCACCGGGCAGAAGTGTGTGTGTGAGTAGGTGGATTGACACATGTTATGAAAAACATAGGAGAAAAATATAAATGTACATATAGCAGGAGAGAAAAAAGGATAAAGAAGATCATAAAGTTGCACAATGGATCTGGGGAAAAGAAAAGAAAAGAAAAGAAAAGAAAAGAAAAGAAAAGAAAAGAAAAGAAAAGAAAAGAAAAAGCCTTCCCATGGGGGCCAATCAAATCATAGGATTCATCTTACCTCACGCTTGACTGAAATCTCTCTCTGTATCCGTCTGCTAAAGTAATGACATAAATGCTTAGCTAGAGGTCTGATATGCCAGTGGTGGATGTGACTGTGGTAGATGTAGTCTGAGGTAAGTAAATGTCAGAGAGATAAGGAGGGAGGATCGATAGGCCTTCCACTGGTCATGCCTCCATGTGGGCACATGCAACATTTAAAATGAAGGCATGATTTTTTTTAAATGTGATTTCTGAATGTCATATATAGCTCCTGCATGTGGAGCTCTGTTGTTTTGATATTTGTACCTAGGTTTTTTTTTTTTATGATCGCACTAAACCGGGACAAAGGAGACAAGGAGTAACGTTTCTCAACGGAAGCGTGTGTTTAGGGTGTTCTTGAGGGGCATTTGTTTAAGGCGCGTATATGCCAAAGATTTACGAGATGAAACTCTTTTTATCTACTTGTAAAAGAAAATGGTCTTCAACATTCAACACAGTGTCTACACCGGTGCATCCTTGGACACATCAAGTGCCTCAGACTTAGTACATAGCATCTGTTTACTGTCGATGACTTGGCGCACATCCCGTGTAGACAGAATCACTGATTATAATAGGTGCTTTTGACGCGATGTGATGCACCATTCTCTTTCTTTGTAGACAGAAGAGAGTAACCTGCCGGTTTACACCAATGCAACTAAAATCGATGGTGTATCATTTCCATAACAATGACTATTTGCTTTCTGTAGCGCAGCTGTAGTCTTGCATTCAGACACAATACAACACGATATGCTTTTTTCTTTTTCTTGTTTTCCGGTTGAAAAAATGTATATGAATGCTTCTTGTTTGAGGCAGTTTGTGATAATCTATGTAATCAAAGTTTAAATGCCAAAATTTTTATATGTTTAACATATAATTTCTGTTCAAATGCTTTTTTTGCTCCTTGGGAAACTAATATTTTAACTGTCAAATCAAATCTGTTATGTGGCATTCTTTTTAAATTATATAGTTGAATAATAGTAATAATAATATACATCAGAATATATATTGTAAATAAAAATATATAATATACAGCACAGATCAAAAGTGTTGTTTGAAAGAAGTATCTTTCTCACCACGACTGATAAAAAAAATCCACAGTAAAAACAGTAATATTGAGAAATATCACTACAATTTCAACAAACTGTTTTCTATTTGAATGTATTTTAAAAGTAGGCCTATGTTTTTCCTGTTTCCTGTCCAATCTTCAGTCGCATGATCCTTCAGAACTCATGCTAATATGCTGATTTGGTGCTTTTCATTTCTTATTATTATTAGGCCTATCAGCTGAAAATGGTTGTGCTGCTTATAGAAATGTGGAATGTGTGGTGTTTGTTTTTAGTAGAATTTTTTGGTGAACATAAAGATTTAAATAGAAATATGAAATGGAAAATAGAAATGTGAATTCCTTTAAATTATTTTAAATGGAAATGTTAGCTTATAAATATATTTACTGTCTTTTCAAAAATGTTATTGCACATTTTGCACATTTACAAAATGTGACAGAGAGCATATCCACACTTACTAACATCCAAAAAGGCAAGATTTGAAACGGAATGGACTCATTACTTAAAGTAAATTAGGACAGCACTAAACTAGGGATTCAATATATTCTTCATAAACAGGATATTTTCTAAAACTAAGGAATAAATATAAATATTTTAACTGAAAGCCAATTAAAAACATTCACCAAATATTTAGAGGTAAAATCACAGTTCCAGTTAAGGAAGAACCAACTGAAATGTCTTTTCAATTGGTTCCACTATGGATATTTCCTAAACAGGATTATGTTACAAGTCTCTCTAACCTTTGGAGCAACAGGGTATATCAGATAGAAATTGAAAGACACCTCAACATTGCCAAAGGCTATATCACTGAAAAGCATCAACAATACTATGGCCAGGCCAGATTTACTAAACAGGGCAAATTAACATGAGAGCGCAATTCCAAAAAAAGCGCAGATGGGAGTGGAAAGTTCTGCATGTGATCTACTGACGACGCGCAAATCAAAGAACACAGACACAGCTGGATAATTTCCATAATGACCAACACAATCTACCAAGAGCAGCACAAATTAGCATCTGGTTTAAGAACTTGCTTTTTTGGGGTGGTAAATAACAGCACAAATACCAGTAAATTGACTAGCGCAAACCTTAGTAAATCACATTGCATGATTCATTTAAATACTCTCCTCCCATAAATTTTGCGTCTGAAAGGGAAACTCCGACAAATGCAAATGCAATAAGGTCAGCCGCAAAAAATAACAAATTTTTCACTGTGTGTCTTTAGTAAATCCTGACAGTAGTTTTTTAACACCAAAAGAGGGGTTTTTTGCTGGCGCAAACTGTTAGTAAATCTGGCCCTTAAACTTTGTAAAACAAATTATTAAACTTATTGTTGAATCAATGTATTGCATCCTTGCTCAATGAAAGTATTACCTTCAGTTTATTTAAAAAAAAGAATTCTACTGACCCCAAACATTTGAATGTGGGGTGGGGGTATCTAGGGAGTGACCTAGATAATGGGTAGGGGGGCGCTGGCCCAAAAAAGGTTGAGAACCACTGCATTAGAGTGTTATTTCAGAGAAATATATATCGGATATGTGTGAAATCTGGTAGAGAGCAGAGTGAGAGAGACAAAAAAGTGCGAGCTGGAAGAAGGGAAAGGGAAAATTTCTTCTTTTTTTTAGTTGATAGTTGATAAATGTGTTGATTAATGTTTTAATGAACTCATTTGCTGGCCAGTATATCATATCTTTCTCCCTGTTAAAAGATGAACCTCTTTTTAGCTCCTTCCTTGATTAAAAGACAGAGAAAGAAAGAGAGGGAGAAAGAGAGAGAGAGGGGAAGGGTGTTTAAGGGATGAAGAAACACAGGGCCATGCACAAAGAATGAAAAATAAAAGGGAACGGGAAATAGGGAGAGGAATAGGACTGGGATACGTGAAAGAGTTATACATAGCTCATAAAAGGCAAAAGGAAATGCCTGACCTTTTGGGGTGGGTGGGGGGGGGCACACAACACCTGGTGATATCACCCGCCCCCTGACCACCTGTATGTCAGCTGGCCCGGTTGTCATAGCGACGGTGACTCTGCCACCCCACGTCAGCTATGATAGGGGTTTCCATAGTGACTAAATCCCTGACACACTATGTCAGCTGCACAGGCCTATCGTTAAGTCAGTCTTTGCCTAGCAGTTGGTGGGAAGTGTGGGAGACGTCCAGGTGTAGAGAGGTGAGGAGAGCTTTAAAAAGAACCGTCTGTCTTCACCCAAAACCAACGATGCATTTTGTCTGCCCAAAAGCCTCAAGATAATATTATTATATTATAACACTTCATATGGTACACTATATGGTAACACTTCAATTTGTTAACATTAGCTAACATGAATTAAGAATGAACAATATTTGTAAAGCTTTTATTAATCAGTACATATACTAACTCATTTTTAACATTAAGTTAATTAAAAAATATATAAATTAATCATTAAATAAAAAAATATAATATATAAATATGGATATGGCACTGTTAATGTATTTGTTCTTGGCGGAATAGAGACTTACTACTGCCAATACATCACAGTCATTGCTGTGAGCATGTAAGACATGCTGCTACTGCTGAACATGTAACATAAATGATTTAACCCCCATAGCAGATCTATACAGGTGGAGCTGGGGAAGGTGGAGGGTTTCTGCATACTGCAGAGCGTGCTGCATACTGCTACCAGCAACACTACTGGTATTTGTTTGAATGTTGAGCTCATTGCAGCTCATTGGCCACTGAAGCAACAACAACCAATCAGCTGTGCTATGTAGATAATGACTTGAACGCTACAAACTGAGTTTGACGTATCAGCCTGCACCATCTAGAGTTCCATGCCAGAACTAGGTAATTATTTTATAATCAGAAAAATCTGATCTTTTGTGTATGATACTAGGTCATTTAAAATAGAAAAGAAAACACAAAGCAGATTGCTTTAGGTGAGAAAGGTTGACATTTACTAGAATTAACACGTTTCAGAGCCCATGACATGAATACAGACTAAGAGAGACTGGCCTGTAATTATTGCTATCAGATCGGTCAGATTTTTCTTAGCAGTGGAGATTTTCCAGGCTTCTTCGCCATCAGACGCACCATTCACAATTAGACACACTCGTCAGGAAATTGTTGATGATTGGGGAAGGTCAGTAAGTATTTTAAAGGAAAAAAGTGGTAGTATGATTAACTCTAAAGTGCTGGAAGAAAGGTTTGGAAGCTGTTCTGGATGGAGTGTGTGACATGAGGTGAAGGCCAAGTATGGTAAGTTGGTACCCCATACTCAGAATTTGTTCTCTTAATTTAGGGCATCAAGGGTACCTCAGTCATTCCCTGCCGGTACTGAGAATCGAACCCACAACCTTCGGGTTACAAGTCTGACTCTCTGACCATTAGGCCGCAACTGCCCCCTATTGGTTAGAGATTTACGACGCTTCTGATGCCCGGAGCAGGTAGTGGGAAGGTTGTGTATGAATGTGCCACTGCTGTTGGCTACGTTATTCTCAAATTAGCAAGAGGCAGATCCTGTCAAACGGTACATCTGACTGAGTTGGTGAATAAATTGATCCAGGAATTATTTCAGGGTGTTTATGCATGGATGCAGCCATTAGCAGTCAAATTCTCTAAACACCACTTCAACAGATAATGCTGGAAGGAGCAGAAAATCATCTATGAAAGTCAGGAATCTCAACTTCTCTCTCTCTCTCTTTGTGTGTGTGTGTGTGTGTGTGTGTGTGTGTGTGTGTGTGTGTGTGTGTGTGTGTGTGTGTGTGTGTGTGTGTGTGTGTGTGTGTGTGTGTGTGTGTGTGTGTGTATCATAGACTTAAAAAAAACTTTTTTTAATGAAGGAAGGTAAGCATGTCTGCATGCTTGTTTTCATAGAATAGTTTTAGTGAGAGGCTTGTATACCTTGTCTGCTTATTTACTTTCAGTTATTTCACCTTAATTTAGGCCTAACTAGGTAGGCCATGTAAATGCAAATTTTCATTGTATAATGGGAGCTTGGCAATGGCAGGTAGTTCAATGGATAGTTCAACCATACAAACAATAGCAAAAAAATTAATAAATGAAGAAAAATAGAGACAGTGCTAAATAAACTGAAACATAAAAAATCTGTAATTAATAACAGAAAATATGTAAATGCATAAAAAAGACAACATGATGGGACAAATGTATTAAATTAGTTTTTAGTGTACAACTGCATGCTAGTTTTTCATCAGAACATAACCTTTGACAAAGAGAGTGTTAATGTGTATTTTCATGTGTATGTGAGCAAAACCTCGAGGAGCCTTCCCAGACTCTCTCCATCCCTGCATTGACTCTCTCTCTCTCTCTCTCTCTCTCTCTCTCTCTCTCTCTCTCTCTCTATCTCTCTCTCTCTCTCTCTTTCTTTCTCTCTCTCTCTCTCTCTCTCTCTCTCCCCATCTCTCCCTCCCCCAACCCAACAAGAGAGTAGAATTTGATGCAGTGGAAATAAACATTAGCATATAATACTGTGACATGTCAATGAAGGGATCTGTTATCAAATCACATCTTGCAGGTGTAGAAACAAGAGACTTTCTCCAGTAAGTTCACAGATGCAGGCCTTTTCACCAAACCCTTCTTTCAGACCTTTGTCTGCCTTGCCCTGCTAGTGTTACACTACATATTACATATGTGACACATGCTCAAATCAATATGCAAATTGCAGTCTGGCAGATAAAACTCAGCTGAATGAAAATGAATGAAGTATAACTATTGTGAACTACAAAAATTCACCTAAAAATGCATTTATGCTATAATTCAGCTTAGTGTTATTGAAAATATTTTAATGTTATGCAAAAGCGGTCCATTCTGGTCTTGAGCAATATCACAGTTATTTCTAATACTATAATTCAGGGTTTAAATTGAAACCTGAAAAATGCCTCACACTTCTATGAAGCAGTTAATGTAACAGCTCTACAGTTGGTGTGTAAGCTGGGGTTTTACAGCAGCATTTGAGAAGTCTTTGGAGGAATATATTGGGTGTTTCTGTTGTGAAATGTAAATGTGGTTTCTGTAAAAATCCCCGTTCACACTCACGACTCATTAAGATGCTTCTCAGAGTCGCACGTGTGTCAGATATTAGACAGTCAGGAGACTCTGGATTAAAAAGAAAAAAAGGAAAACCAAGCCATACAAAGGCATTCACACTTGGTTTGTCTTTTCACTTATTTGTCCCCAAAGCATTTGGGGCTGGTGATGATTTCAGCGTAAATTATAATAAGAAGTTATTAATATGATAAAACCTTTTATTGCTTGGAATTTGAAACTCAGCATTGCAGGGCTCCAGACTAACTTTTTTCACCTCCGTCCTGGAACCGTCCTGAAAAACGATTTGAACCGTCCTAAAGTGAATGTCAACCGTCCCAAAATAAACATGTTGTTTCTGTACTTTGTTATTATCATCTATAGTTGTTAGTTACATAATAAAAACACCATTAAAATGTTTATGATATATATTATTATATTTATTTAGCTCCATTCAAAGTAGTTATCTGTAAACAGGTAAAAAAACAGATTTAATAAAAAAATAACAGGAGTTAAATGCTTTTTTGTATTCATGCAGAACAAATCTTTTTTTTTTTCTTTTTTTTTTTTTACATATACGAAAAATAAGATAAAAGTACATACAGCTCAAAACGTTTTTGAGTTGGTTGGATTAAAAAATAACAAATAAATACTGGTGTCTACATATCTCAAAAATATCATCATTCTTTATTCTTTCAAGCAGCAGACATATTTATTTGTATGAATTAAATATAATGAATCATTATTAAAGCTATTAACGAGCAGTGAATGCTTTTCTCTTTTTCTTTTGTTGCTTGATCAATATTAAGGACACAGACCGCATTAGGTTTATTACCCACTGTCACTTTAAGACATCGGATCATGTCCAATGACATGCGGATCCAATTGCACTGATGCACATCCGATACACTCAAAACTGTTTAAGACGTAACCAACATAGTTTACGTGAATACTCTCCAAAACGGACATTTCGACATAATGTTGTGTGTATTTGTCCACTCAGACACGAAAGAGAGCTCAATTCTGTACTCGCGCGCTGTATAGGTGTCTCTGTGCATGGCTGCACGCTTCGGGTCGGGTGTGTGCGCACAGAAAACCGTACCGAATAGAGCTCTTTTTTTGCGTCGTCTCTCTTATTCTGCTCTACTCATTCTCCCAGACGTTTAAGTTTTTTAACGTTTTATGAGACATGCAGGATTCAGCGCATGTCAACCCGTGTGCCGCTGGGTAACGTTAGATCAGCACGTCCCAGTACAAATGTGCGCATCTACCACAAACGCAGGACATCAGTTCTGACTGGATCGCTTCCCAAATCGGCACTATCTAACATTTTTGTCTAGTTTTTATTCGTTGACGAAAATGTCAATATATTTTCGTCATGGTTTTTGTCATTCAAAACTAGTTTTATTTAGTTATAGTCTCGTTTTTGTCTGTGAAAATAAGCCATGTGATAGATGTACCGCGAAACAAGTCTCAGGGTGAGTAGCCGGCCAGTGATAGTAACTATAGTAACAGCATGAGAAGACACGCTCCGTTGTAGTCAGCGCTTGGTCAGTTAATTTTGGCATTTTCTAAGTAAGTTACCCTAATAGGCTAGTAATAAATGAACACGCATACAAAAATGTCTTTCGTCCTGTAGGCGTCCTGGAGAATATTTCTGTTCGTCCTAAACACATTTTCTATCGTCCCCAGGACGATAGGACGCCGTTAGTCTCGAGCCCTGCAGCATTGTATTTATATAGAAGGTGTTTGGAAACTGTGGAAGGAACTGAAATGTACCGGTACATCAATTTGTATGAATGGAATATTTGATACATTCCACCATGTTGATTAGAAATGACCTTGAAGTTGTTAATCAGCCAGATAGAAAGGAAGAGACAAAGTAGGGATCACCATGGCAACACAAATATTTGTTATACTGGAGGCCAGCAAATATGGCCTTCGTGTCCACTGCATGGTGGCACAAATGAATACCCACTTTATCCCTAATGGTGGCTTTCAGCTTTTGCACAGCCGATACCACACTATAATGTTGTGGTTAGATTGAACATCAGTTTGCTGTGTACATTTTACGTGAGGGATATCACAACCGCACAGATTAAAGCCTGCCGTGAAGATCACCTCAATCTAATCAGGTGAATGATCAGATTATTATTGATTCAGTTACAGAAGGTCAAAAACAGCAGCACAATAGGTCTGTGTGAGCTTCCATTGTGCAAGGGAAATGTGTCAATATTTACCTGGTTATTTCCTGGCTTGCATGTGAATTAATGGCAGATGCTGTACTCAGTTTGAAATTCTTGATTATTTTTTTTATTTTTTTTAAACTGTTGACAGTTGTTGTTGGCACCATAGGTTTTCCTGTAAGTTTATTTGTTCATATTTAAGTGCCAGGTTGAGGAGGAGGAGGGCTTACCCAGGTGAGTCTGGTTACTCCCAAGGTTTCTTCCACACTTAAATATCTTTTTTCTTACTACTGTCGCCTTTGTCTTGATCAATGGGGGTTTGCAAGGCACAATTTTTCTTAAAGATAATTTGGAATAATATGTTTTCTAAAAAAGGCGCCATATAAACTGAAAAATTCCTAACTAACACAGATGCGTTATTCTTCAGTCTGTGTGATTTTAAAGGCATTTTAAAAAGAGAATAGTGAATAACATCCTAATTGCACTAAATATTTTAGTGTTTCATATTTTTATATTTTATAAAATATTTTTGGACGTGTTTATGAATGGAATTCCGGTTGCTGGAAATTGACAATTTCATTAAATTTGTGTTGTTTTAAAGGGATAGTTCACCCCCAAAATTTTGTTATCATTTACTCACCCTCATGTTGTTCCAAACTTGTATGCAAGATTCTTTGAAAAATATGATTTGAAAAATCTGTGTTTTTGACTGTATAATGAAAGTCAATGAGGTTCAGTGTTGTATTGAGTTTCATTATATGGACAAAAATATTTGCAGAAGAAAGAAAGTCATCCAGGTTTGGAACAACATGAGAGTGAGTAAATGATGACTGAATTTTAACTTTTATGTGAACTATCCCTTTAAGGTCATGATTGTGTCTGCTTTGTTGTTGTTTGGAGCAAACAAATATCATAATCATAATTCATAATGTGTTTCTGTAAGGACTTTGTTACAGAGTGGATTTTAACATGTCCCACTGTCCACTTTGAGCCAGGCTGGACATAATTTGGATTTGTGAGTCAGTCCAGAGATTCTTTACATCTCCACTGCAGAGCCAGGATATTTCAGCCTTAGACATCAAAGCAAATGATGTTGTTCTCCTAATGCAGGCGAAAGAGTGAGTAACACAAATGAAATGAAATCACAGATAATAAATTGATACTGAAATACCAAGAGTGCAGCACACAACTTCAAAGCTTAACCCTGTTTCCTCTCTTTCCCTCTTTTCTTTTTTTCCGAGGGTCTTTCAATGGTCTGGAGATGAAAGTCCTCTCTTTTTAGTGCATATCTTTTTTTTTTTTTATGTGTGCATCCTATTGCGTATGTTTTAAACATTCGAATGTAAAGACTCTGTGGCATGTCAAAGAACCCTTTACAATCATCTTTATCCAAAAGCATTTTTTTTTTTCTTAATTGAAAAAGACTCAAGGTCTTTTTATTATTTCTTAATCACATTGATCAACTGCTGTCTTACCTTTACAGCTTTTAATAAAGGGAGGTTATTGTTGTATCAAACCCAAAAAAAAAACCCAAAAAAAAACATGCCAAAAAGATTTTCTAAAGCCGTGTTTTATCTTTTATCAGTGTTGTAAATAAGAGGTCAAAGATCCTGTTGCTTGTTTCTTCAAAGCTTAGCTGCATTATTCGCAACACAAACTGACATCATAAACACCTACACTCGCAACAGATGGAGGGCATCCTAACTTCCTGTGCAAAGAGGCTGTGTGTTAACGAGGTGCCGGAGTGCTAATGTGGTGTGTAATGTTCAGATCGTGTGAACCTGTCAGATAATGTGTGTGTGTGTGTGTGTGTCTAAGCCTGGATGTTATAACTTTGTTTATGCTGCATTTTTAGAGTCAACCTAACGTGCCGACATCTGAGCTGCCTGTGATAGAGATTTCAGTGGGCACATCAACCGCCACTAACAACAGCCATGCTGTTAGGAACCTGGTCTGCCTGCTTTAAAAGTAACTTAAATGCCAGTGGTTGCTGTGGTGGATCCCTGTGTGAAATGTCATATTGGAGCAGCCGCTACAGAGTGACTCTCTCTCTTCCCTCTCCCTCATTCTCCCTCTCTCCTCTTTCACTGGAGCAAGGGCTCCAGAGGATGGTTGAAAGCAAGGAAAAAGAGGCAGCCTCGCGACTCTGGCAACCTTTTACCAAGGTCTGACCTTTTGGTCAGGGAAAGAGCTTTTGATGGCGGTCTGTGCAGGCATTCCCCCCCACCAATCAACCACTGAAGCATTTTCCAAAGCAGTGTGAGAGGTGGTTTTTTATTTCATTTATGAGTGTTGAAAGGGAATAGTGAGTAACGTGTGGGCACCTGCATCTATCCCTCATTACACCTCCCTTTTCTTTCTCTGTTTTAAAAGGTAATGGATAGATCAACCTTAAGCTGATGGGATTCAAACCAGCTATTTCGACCTTCCCTGCACTCTTTTCACATCATCTGACAATGACATATATGAGAGGCCGGTGGTTTAATGACAATTGCAGCTTTTACTCTGTGTTATTTTAAAGTTACATTAAAAGTACTGTAAATGCTGCTGCTGTCATGCCATTAGAGCTGCTCTGACAACAAATGCTTCAAATTAGACATTACTCCCACAAATTGCTCTCATGGCACCATTTTATTCCTTGAAACACAAAGACCATTACCTCATGTTATATCAATAACAGACTGTCTCTCTGTTGATTCTATCCTCAAGTATCCAACAGAATAATGGAATTTTTTCCTGAAACATGCTAACTGTATTCCTTACCTTGGCTTAATTAAAACCAGTGTTGTGAAAGCTACTTTGAAACTGTATCTTGCCAAGCAAGCTACAATCATTATTTGAAGTATACTGTCAAGCTACTGTTTTGTAAAAGTAGTTAGTTACACTTACAAGATAGAAACAAGAAGTATCTAACTACATTGAAGTAATGTAACGGGGCAATATGTATATACTACCATTCAAGACTGCATTTATTTGATCAGAAAAAAATATAATTAAAAACAGTAATATTGTGAAATATTATTACAGTTTAAAATAACGTCTGTCTATAGTAGGCTATTTGAATATACTTTAAAATGTAATGGTAAAGCTAAATTTTCACCAGCCATTGCTGTGACTAGGGATGGGACCACTGATCTATATAGAATGACTGGATAGCTCATGACCTCATAAACAGTGAAGCCACCGCGCCGCCATATTGGGATTCCCTATGATTTGACTGAAAAAAACATTGCCTAACGAGAGACAGTTTTAAAATCTAAAGTCTCCCTGTACATTCTCACAACGCAAACATCCTAAGCATTTAAATGGGTATTTGTTTAAAGTCGGACATTTTTCCTGCTTATTAAAAAACGGCTATTTCTTTGCAAAAGGAATAAAAAGCTGTACGAGAACACTAGTCGGCCTTCACTGAAGAGCTATCTTCACAGGTAAGAAAAACAGTTTGATACTATTAATTAAATAGTGAATGGTAAAGACCAATATTTTTGTGAATTGGTGAATATTCAGGCGAATATTGTTTCGTGGCCACGAATTAAAAATACCTCAGCACGTTTTGTTCCCTTGTTTTACTATAGGCTATTGTGGCCACGTTGTAATTCGTTCAATCAAAATGAGGGAGGGAATTAGTTCAACGTGTCCACAATTTATTAAAACGAGGGAACATAAGTCGTCGTAACAACGAATTATTTAGATCAGTGGACAGGGCGCATAAGAACGAGCAGAGAGAGAGAGCCCCGGCCGCGCGCGCGCACTCTCACCGCCTTCAAACAACACGAGCGCTGTTGGCTCTCTCTCCCTCGCGCATATCAACATCAATTGACACAATAGTAAAAAGTCGGAAGACCGATTGTGTTTTATAGATTAGTAGTTTGTTCATATAAAGTGTTTGTTTAGCAAGTACATGTTCAGGAAATGCATAATGGGTTAATGTAACGGTAAACGGACTCTGCACGAAGCTGTTTTGAAGCTGTCAAATGGTGTCGCTATTGGACACTTAATTGTGATTTTAAGGGAAAGGTTTCTTAAAGGCTACTGTTGACTGTTTTATCGTTGTTTTTTGAAGAAGCAGCAGCATTAGATAGATAGATCTTTATTGTCATTGTATGCGATAGCCTACAAAAGTGTTGGAGCAGTCCTCTCCAGATAGCAGCATAGTAAAAAAGATAGAAATATATAAAAATAAAAATATATGAACCTATATTCCCATATACACATACACATCCATATACATGCGCGCAAATGCACATACATACATACATAGCCTACATACGCACATACATACATGCAAACATGCATACATACCTACATACATACATGATATACAATACACATAATATAATATATATATATACGCATACACGTACACACTGTATACATACATACACAATTACACATACATATATATACATATATACATAATTACATATATATGCATACCTGCACATACACTAATTACTCTTGCCTCGGAGAGAACAACACGGACATAGCGACAATTTTGCATATAAATGACTACTTACAGTGCTTGAATTACAACCTATGGGCAGTTTTTCTACATCCTTTTGTGAACGTCGTTTTACACTTGTATGCTGCACAGCGGGTCATCTTAAAAGTGCCGTCGGAGCTACCAATCTCTGTATAGCGGCCGTTGGAGCCCTCTGCTGGTAGGGAATCGTAAGATGGCCGCTCGAACACTTCCGGTTGCTTCACTGCCTACTGGCAGTTTAGAACGTCATCAGCTATCCAGTCATTATATAGATCAGTGGATGGGTCGGTATGAAAATTTCATATCACGATAATTTTGGTCACTATTATCGTTATATAAAATTTTCATACCGTCCCATAGTCACAGCAATGGCTGGTGAAAATTGAGCTTTGCCGTTATCAATATTATCACGGTTTTGTTAAAACGAGATGAAAGTGTTCAAAAATAACTGATGCACACACTGAAAACATTTCAACAAGTTTTATATTTGAAAATCAACAAACAACAAATAAAACAAGCAGCTCTATGGACTTTTTTAAGCAAGATTATATTCTGTGGCATTTCCTTCCTTAAAATGACCGTCGTCAATAACAACGCATTATAACACAGCGCACATGTATCACAACGGACGCGCACGCGATCTCTCGTTTCATTCAAATACAACTTGCCGTCTTGCTTCTCCGTTTTCGATTGTATTGAAAATGAAATCAGAGTTGATTTATTGTTTACTGAGTTTGATAATATTTTTGTGATCATCTTGTCTGGACGATTGTTTTGTACGCTGTAACGTTACAAAATTAATTTATAAACGGGTAAGATTTAAAACATCGATCTGCCTTCCGCCATTCCTTCTCGAATAAAAAACCAACAACATTGCGCACTGCGCCAGCCTGTTGCTGGCTGGACATGATTTACAGTGAGTTATTAAAATCGCGATAATCAAACATGGTTTTAATGATAGGCTAATTCAATTTTAAACGATACTACTAACCGTCAGTAAATTTTATCGTGGTTTATAGTGAAACCGGTAATCGTCCCATCCCTAGCTGTGACAGTCTTAAGTGTCACAAATGAATTAAATAGTTAAACTAGGGTGACAGTATCAAACTTGAGCAGATCCACATAACACCTTGCATAACTGGGCATAACAGTACAGGGATTCAAATCACTGAATGATTTTTGAACATTTAGGGTGAATTGATCCACTACAACAACCCATTGCTACATTTCTGAGTCACTACTGTTTAGCCTTGTTTTTTTGATTATTCAGACATTAAAAACAACCATGTAGTATTTGGTCATGTTACACTGCAGCTTCCTGGATACATTTACTAAATCACTAAAATAGTTACACATATGAAACTATTGTCATGCTACAAAAAGAATTATGTTAGTAATGTCACTACCTTTAGTTAGTTACTCCTTAACAGTCTGTGAACTAATTTGTATCCCATAAACCAGTCCCATTCAAATGAGTTAAATGATCAGTATATAACAGTCTACTGTTTTGAATGATCAGCTACTGCCATATGTTAGTCTAGTCTTGCTTTCCTCTCAGCGTGTCATCTCATTTGTGTGTGTGTGTGTGTGTGTGTGTGTGTGTGTGTGTGTGTGTGTGTGTGTGTGTGTGTGTGTGTGTGTGTGTGTGTGTTTTGAAAAGAGAGTGAGAGAGAGACACAGAGACAGAGCAAGCACCCTCAGGCAGTGAGGGATGGTGGTGCGGGGTCACAGCTGGGTACAATGCTGGGGTTTAAATGTCAGCCTGGCAGGGTCTCCCTCTCAGTGCCATTTTGTGGGACATGTCACATGGTAAAGCACTGGTGGGGTCAGAAGCAGAGCAGGTCTGAAGCCCAGTGAGTGGGCGACTGCTGTTTCTCGCGGCAGGCGTCACTTTGTGAGTCTATCAGCAGAACACTTTTAGAGACTTGCTGTAATACCACAGACATTTAAAATACACTGACTTCAGTTGAGACAGAGTAGCTATATCATGGTGTTGTGAATATGTTAGCAGTTGGTGATTTTCACAGATTGCTGTCCATGCTATAGCAAAAGACAGGTGCTTTGATTTGGGTTATGCAACACACATAAATGATTCATTAAAACTTAAAATATGTGAATATTAAGCGTAGTAGGGCTGTACAACATTGAGTTCTTCTAACAAATCTGGCATGCTGAGGAGTAGAAACTTATCCAGAAGAATGCTAAGAAAAATATATGCTAAGAATAGTGTGCTCTGCATAGATACTTTCGTTCATCAACAACTTTTTATAAACCAAATCAGTGCATTTATTTTCATTATCAGCTCTTTATTATACATGTTCTTTTCCTTTTTAACTCTGACATTTTTAAATATAGTGTATGCCAATATCACATTTATTTTTTCTCATATGTCTGGTTTTTCTGGCGACATGGAAATAGTCATCCTAACCTTTCCTTTTTATTGCATGTCTGTCCCATTCATGCTTTTGCATATGATTGGCGCAATGTTTTTCTCCACAGTATGTCTTTCATCAAGGTTATTCAGTTTAAATGAGGTGCTAATACAAATGCAGATTGTGGAAACACTGCAAAATAATCAAGGCTTTTAAACCCCCCTCAACATGAGCTGATCATTAAAAGTAATGAAGTGATAATGTGCGCTAAACGAATATGTCGCTGATTGTCTGTGGTGTCTGCTCAGCGCGTGCTCTGATATACATATATTTTGCTTGATGTCCTGTGAATCTGTCTGCAGTCTCTCGTAACTGTCAAGGATTCTGTTTCAGTACAGTTTAGCTATGGTTAATGTGCTGTAAACCTCCATAACCAACACCTGCTGACTATCTGACTCCTCTAATGTTGTGTCTGGTGGTAGAACTAAGCAGAGGAAAAATAAAAACAGACAGTTCCTCATAGCAATTCATGGGCATGGGCATAGGCTTCATTACACATTCACCAGAGCTTGAGTTGAGCTCGGTTTTTTGCCTTGAGGCAAAAAGAGAACAGCTTTCATGTGAACTTAAGACACTGTTAGCTCTGGTCGAGGTCTGCTGGAGTGAACTGAGGGAGAAACCCAGGCTCCATAGCATCATTAGCAGTTGTGACACTGTGTTAGACTAGCAGTAATTAAGCGTTGAAATCAAAAAGTGATTGGCAACAAGTCAGGTCTCTGCGTTGGCCTGTTAGGAGGAATTGTGAGGGGATGGATCAAACTGGCCTGGCTCTATTCCATGCTCTTGACCATCTCTTACTCTTCAGACTCAAGGGGAGAAGGTTTTACATGTGTCCATCTAACTTCCCAAGAAAGTTGCATGTAGATTGATAGGCAGGCAACCCGTGTCGAGGATAGTCGTCAAGCTGTGTTTCAGTCATGTTGTCATGGCAATGACTAGGCCGAGGAAAAATGTTTTCTTCCACTGGTTGTGCTGTAGTAATGAAGATGCTAATGAGAATTTATGTGACCATTATGTTGTCTTTTTTCTTCTCTTTTTTGCATTTCTTCTGTGTAATGGCTCTTTCCTTAATGGCTGTCCTCTCTTTAAGTCAGTAACGCGTGCTTTGTAAGTCTGTGGTTGAGGAAGGCAGTGGGTGGTGGAGACAAATGAAATGACAACGAAGTAAACATTTTGGGAGAATTCAGAGCATGTGGCACCGGCAGCCGTCAACTTCAACAGCTATTGATGTGATTGGTGTTTCTCTTGCTCCCCTTTGACGTGTTGTTTTGTGGTGGCATGTATCTGTTAAATCGAAATGTGTATAATGAGTGTTTGCGGTGTAAAAAAGTACTTTAGGTTGTAATGGAGGCTGTATTTGCAGTGTCAAAACTCTTCAAATACATAGACCGTATAAAAAATGCACTACAATGCTCTACAAGGCATTATAGTTTGCTATATATATATATACTGTATATATCACATTTAACAATTAAAATTACCTATTGTAAATGTTGTAATTTACAAATTGTAGATAGTTGTGGTCATACATTTACATATATGCAAAATCTGCAAAATTAGGGATCATAAAAATGGCATGTTTTATGCATGTTTAGGAATGGCCTGAATAATCTACTTCAAATAGCAGATGTTTACGTGTAGTTCACAAGACAAAAAAGTAAATTTACATACGCTTGATTCTTAATACTGTCTCATTATCTGTAAGATCCATGACTGTTTTTTTTTTTATTGTTTGTTTGTTTTTTAGTGATTGTTGTTCATGACTCATCTTTTTGCACTGAGGACAATTGAAGGACTCATACAAAACTAATGCACTACCAGTAATGATCACTATGATTGAGGAATTGCCATGTTAGAAATACTGTCCATTTACATTTATTCACTAAGTGAATTAGAAATGGTCATATATAAAATAATTGTTCATGTATCTCATAATCTGTATTCACTGCAGGGGACGTACATTTGAGGAATGGCTTCAAGCTACCATCTGACAAAGCCATTGATATTTCAGGGTGACATAAAATATCACAGACAAACCTGTCATTTCCTTTCAACTCTCGCATAAGGTAGTGTGCATGCTTCTATCCTTTAAAATCTAGTTTTAGTGTGAAGAAAGTGTATTGCAGTAAAGCCACTGTTTTAGAGTTTTACAAGCATCCTCAGAAAACAAGTAAAAAATGCATATGGAGGTTGTTTTGTGCATGATGGTGAACACTGCAGCATTAAAGAGGCATCCACACATAATATTGTACAAAACCGGTTAGCAAAAGTGGAGCAGTGATCCACAGCTTCTGATTTAAGATTTATTAAAGTGCCCCTATTATGGTTCGAATATTCCCTTTCATGCAGTGTGTAATATAGCTGTTTGTGAATGTAAACGTTCTGCAAAATTGTAAAGTCGAAAGTGTACGATAGAATCAACTCTGAACCGCCTTTATGAGTCGTTTTTCTTTCGCATCCTACTGCTTTACGGTTCTATGTTTACATAATGTCTGCCTATGTTGTACGTTGTCCACCCACAAACAACTTGGCCAGCCACAGCAAGTCATTTTACTGACAACTGCTTCTCAAAATCAAAAATCAAAAAAGAGTTTAATGCAGGATTCGCAAAACGCTTGCTCTTGAAATATAGGTCAGTACCCAGTTTATTTAGACCAGCTTGCTCCTCAGAATCACAACCTGTAAGTATGATTAATTATTGATGTATATATATTCTACCGGCTGTTCAAAATACTTAGTTTTGTGTTTATATTGTGTAAGTTTCCGGCTAACTGGCTAACTCTCGTTATCTTACTGAAATACGTCTGCTAAGCAGCTGTGGGCCTCTATTACCTAAAACTGTGTCTATTAATGCAGATTGTTTGTCGTTCTTACTACTTTGAGTAATGATAAAGGATGGTTTACAAACGTTTGTTACATCAGTCATTCACGTTAGTGCTGGATGAACATATGCACCGTTATTGATACGGTTTGTTGATGGACATACTCTTGTTAATGCTGATGGTGAGGAATGACCAACTGCAACATCTCATAATGTACCTCAAACTGAGTAGCGTATCACTGAGACTCGCACTCAGATTGATATGGTAAAATCGACGTCATTGTTACTGTCTTTACAGTGTGTACAGTCGCTGAGCTTTAGGAAGCATCCGGACAGAGCGGACGTTCAGTTATGGTAATGGCGTTAGCTTCTGACAGGCGCTGTAAGCTGTAGACCAATCGTAACAGACTGGGCCATCTGGCCAATCAGAGCAGAGCAAGCTAATTAGAGAGACTGATTCATCCATCGAGTCGTTTGAGAATCGCTGAAAAATGTGGTGATGTGCAATGTATATTATGAGAAAATGAAAGTGTTTTTTAAGGAGACCTCCAAAACAAAATTAGGAGCCTTTAAAATAGCATAATTGGGTCACTTTATGGATTCATGAAAGAGTATGTGGATAATACAATCTACAAAATAGTGTATCATATCTGTATCCTAATGAAAATCAGGCCATTGCCATAATCAAAAGCCATAATTTAACAGAGACATGCATAACTGATTAAAGGATCTCAGCAGAACTTTCAATTCCTAGATGGATCAGTATACAAGACAAGGGCCAAAAAACATTTTTAAAAGGAAACAAATTAAAGCCACAATACAGGGCTGTGAACCATCACACAAAAATATAATGACATGGATTAGGTTTATTGTACTAGTACAATTGGACTTCTTTGTATTTGTACAAAAGCACATCCATCCTAGCAGATAACTTTTCAAATTACCTGCATGCCATCTGTTGATCACAATCATCTAATGTGAAGCTAAAGCTCTTTTAAGTCACTCTGGATAAGAGTGTCTGCTAAATATCTTGAATGTATAAGTTCCCCACATCAACATGTTGCCTGCTAAAAGTTTTTTTCTGAATGTTTTCTTGTCTCTGAATTTTACATTTTTCGTAATAGTTTCCAATAAACCGGCATAAACTGTGTTAGGGATGGCCTGATAGTTCTTCAGTTCTTGTTAGAGCTATTTTCAACCTCTCACTGTCTTTCTTTATAGTCACAGGCTGCTTTTAAAAATGTCCATTATCCAGATCAGGGGAAAAGCAAGGTGTCATGTGTGAATGAGAGTCCTAATCAGCAGTAATGAGACTGCATACAGGAACAAGGTGGCAGATCTGACACTGATGTATGGATGGTGAGTAATGATGTGTGCGGTGATGGTGTAACAATGGAAGCGGTCTCAGATTCCTTAGTTTACAGACCTGGGATGATCCTAGCAGAAAAAAACAACAGGGACTGTCTTAAAAACATCACTTTCAACTCTTTCTAAGGTTGTTAAATATATGTGGTATTGGACCTATAGATACAAGCTCTGCTCCAACACAAGGTCCTAGTTTATTACAGTGCAGCAGATTATACAGAGATTTTAATGGAGAGATCTTGGGATCTTTGAGCTCTTTGCAGATCATTTCAGGATTCAGCTTCAGGAGATGATTGACCTTTGAGATATCTATTAGTTTGGCTGGCAGTTTCTATGTGAATGTGGACTAGGATTGCAAGATATAGAGCACATGCTTAGAGAAATTAAAAAGTGACATTACATATTTAGAAATCAGAATATATGATTGCACTATTTTAGCGAATACCGGTAAAGTAGGATACTTAATGATGACTTATTATTTAAAAAAATTACATTACTGTATATGCACACACACACACACACATACATACATACACACATTAAGATTTGTCTTAACTGGACATACTGGACTAGCCCAAACCTGTTAATTAAAAGGGGTGTTCATTTACTGGCCATGTTTCAATTTTGTAAATATGACTTTATTTGTCAGAGACAAAACACATTTATCAATGTGATTTATACGTGCCAGATTTACCCAGTGGATACTTTAGGCAAATAATGCTTTTTAGCTTTGTACAAATGTAAAATGAGTCAAGATTATAGTATATTCTAACCATCATCTTATTGTGAGTGAAATAGCTTTTAAGGGCAATACATTTTTTGCGTCATAGCCACTCACATCTCTTGACTTATCAACAATGACATTGTGGTAATCATTCTTTCTACACTTTTAGACTTTCAGCGATTGCTTTTAACATAACTGCAGGACTTGACACATTCAGTGAAGACATCTCATCTGTAGCAACAAAATGTCAGTAAAAAATAAGTTCTGTGAAAGGGACAGACCAAACTCTCCAAATTCTTCAGCAGGAAGATCACAGTGCTTGGTTCACTGGTCTTTTGAGGTTTAAAAGGCAGTAGTGGAGCAGCAGTCTGTAATTACTGCATCGGACAGACTTTTAGTGGTGGCATAAGACACCTTCAGCAATAAGCTTCTCTCCTGATTCTGCTCAAGGGGTTTCTTTGACCTCAAAAATAATGCTTAGGTTTAAAGTGGTGTTTATCAATTACAAATTGTGTCTTAAACGAAACGTTAAAAGTAGGGCACAAATTAGAGAGTGTGGTCATATGATTAAGTAACAACTCTTTTTTTTTTTCTCTCTGTGTATATTTAGCTCAGTCATTTCATAAATGAACCAATAATAAATAACACAAAATTGATTATACATATTTGAGCAGCATTTGAGCAGATTCATCATAACCTTCCATCCAATGTATAAAATGTCTCAAATGCCTAAATGTGCTGCAATTCCATCATTAGGTTTTGTCATATCTCATTTTAAAGTGGCTTCCAAGTATGTCCTTTAAAACGCAAGAACTGCTAATAGAGTCCAACATAATAACCATGGCTAAAGGCCCTGAGAGTACAGTGTTCCTAATGAAATCCATAACTCTTAAACTTTAAAGGGAGCCTATCAGAAGTATTGATATGGGCATTAAGGGAATACTTTAATTGTTGGCCCTGGCCCGAGTAGCTCCAAGTAAGGTGGACTGAACCTTGAGTCAGCATTTTCCACCAGATCAGCAGCAGCGTGGAACAGTAATTGTGCAGCTTAGAGGGTTTTTTATGACTCTGCATAAAGTAGTAAAATTTGTTGAATAGATGTTTTCACAGTGGTACCAGTCAATACCAAGATTTATAAGGATTGTCAATTGTTTCTTCACTTAAATCATGCGTCCAAATGTATCTTATGCGTATGCTGTGTTAAACAGCAGAATGAGCGTCAAAATTTATTTGGCATCCAACTCTTCATATTCCATGAAGTATTATTCTTAGTAACTGTGTCGCCTCATGGTTTGATTTTCTTTATTGGTTTGCTTTTCAATGTTATTTTGAAGCAAAGTCAGCTGGTGTATGTGTTGTTGGGTTTTGATCATGCTGAGTCCGTATACACAAGATGACAAGCGTAGCATTTACCTTGATCGCTAGCTTGTTCATGGCTTTGAACCGCTTGGCATGGGTCTAGCTCTAGCCTAGATTCAGACAATGAGGGAGCTTATTTTAACAAGCTAATCTACGGCAAAGACTGCAGCGACATGGCCGACACATATCTCTCCCTAAATTAGTCCTTTAAGCCTTATATATGTATGAGACATAGCGAGCCAAATGTTAGCGCTCGCCAATTAGTGCAGCAGTGTTCAGTGTGGATTAGAGGCGGGTTGTTTTTTTTCCCATCTTCTCCCCTCCACCAAATCTCTTTCATCCATGAAGGGAATGTAAAGTTAATTCACTCCAAAATACCCTGAAAATGTCACACAACATCCTGATGTTAGCTCTCAGTGGTGAAGTGAATTCATGTTCTAAACTTGCCAAAAATGCAAAGTGTTAAAATGCTCTGACAGACAGGATATTTATTAAGCAAATGCTTGTTTTCTCAGTCTTTCACATAATGCTGAGTCAAATAGTTGATTGATTGGGCTACTTTTTCTTAAAACGCGGTCACAATTACCGTTGTTTGGGCGGATTTTTTTTGCACCAAAATTGGCTGACTGACAGTGGGGTCATACTTGGTAGCCCACTTTGAGAAAAGGCCAAATAAAATTGCCGAATGGGAATTTGCCTGCGCCACTCCCCTGGACATAGAGGTATAAAAGGAGCAGGCATGCACTACTCATTCAGATTTGTTTTTCGGAGCCGAGTGAAGTGTAATCTATTGGGGGTTGCGACTAGTCGGCTTTAATGCTCTGCCATGACACTTCAAGCTTGATGTCAACTATTCGCTGATCATGACCCATAGAGTACCCAACAGGACAGGAAATCTTTCCACTTCTACACTCCATTTCCAGCAGTTAAAATGACAAATAAATGTCTACTCCGAGAGCACTCCACAAGATATGTTTGATTATACCATCTGGATGCTCAAAATGTATTGGGTGAACGCACGTTTTAAACAGATTATTGTACATGTAAGTTAATCGCTGTTCTAAACTAATGCGCTGCTGCATTGTAACGCACAAACATACAGACAGTAGCTCGCATGCACACAGAATCATTCAGTAGTGCATAAATGTATTGTCAACACTGTTCTGTGATTTATCAGTAAAATAGCTTAGAAACTGAAAAGATCTAGGCTAGCATATATTTTTTAGTAACTAAAACCCACAGCTTCACTATTAGTAGAGAGACGCTGCCAGGTAGAATTAATTCACATGAAATCGCTCTTTCACTAATGCATTCATATAAATGTAATCTTTACTGTGCTACTGTGCTTATCTGATTTAGAACTAGCAGTTTTCTGTGAGAAATATAACAACCCAAAGACAAAAGAACAAAAAATAAAAGCTGTTATGTAGGAGAAATAGCCTTGTGGGCAGTGCTGTGCAGCGATCTGAAAAAGCAAGCTTCCTCTAAAAGAGCAAACACAGACAGAGAGCATCTTTTTAAAGATACATCTCTGCCTGAATGTCTCTGGGTATATCGATATCGCTCATCCTCGGACTGCCAGAATCTTTGTCTCGTGTTTGGGTCACACACACGCCGAGACAGTGTTCGTAGATTGTTCATGTCCTCACTGCGAGAACATGACCATGGAAACGTTCCGATCACAACTCTCTTTTATAGTAAAAGGAGTAGGGCTGGTCCGAATACCATTTTTTGAGCTTCGAAGCTTCGGTAGTAATGAACATCGAATATTTGAAGCTTCGGAGAGAGGGGGCTGAACATATTCTTCTCTCTAATAAAGGCAGGAATCTCTATGTGTCGGTATGTCCGTTTGCATTTTTATTATTTCGAGAACCGTTCATCCAATCGACTTCACAAGGGAGTGCAGTGTCGCATTTGGTGCAATACAGATGGACACGCGAGACGCGACACATTCAGAATTAATAAACTTTTAATAAACTACAGAACAGCGCGAGCGGGAAGCGGCGCACCTCACGCGGGCAGGGCTTATATGTCAGTAATTTGCAAACCGAAGCATTGAGAACTTTGTAAGTGTACAGACAGTTTAATAAGAAGATACTTTATAAAGACAGTACATTACGCGTTTACAGGCAGCGGGCATCTTGGAAAACAGACTCGATTAATCGAGCCACGAACGCCCTGCTACGTGAGCTGGTCGATAGGAATTACGTTTGTGAAATCTAATGTAGCAGGGCGTTCGTGGCTCGACTAGTCGATACTGTTTTCCAAGATGGATCCTGCCTGTAAATGCGTAATGTACTGGCTTTATAAAGTATCTTCTTATTAAACTGTCTGTACACTTACAAAGTTCTCAATGCTTCGGTTTGTATGTAGGGACCCTCATTATGCTACCGTGTTAGTGTGAGGCTATTTTGAGCCTTGTTAGTGGTATTAACTTGCGATTTGTTTTTCCTCATTCTGTGCCCCATATACTAGTGTTATGAGCTAATCTGTTTTTAGAGATAAAACACTTTATATTCGATTATCATGAAAACGCACCCCAGGGAACGATCGACTCGGTAACCATGTGTTAATTACCCCAAGGTTCATTTTTCACTGGAGTTGTCCTTTAAGTTAAATGAAAAACGAGATTAATTTAGATTGATAATAATGGGTAAAAAGGCTAATACGTTTTGTTTCTATTTGTTTCCACAATGTCAAAGCAACGCAGCTTAACCCAAAACACAAGCTCAGGCATGCACTTCGGTCCATACAAACTCCGCTGTTCTGCGCTGTAGCCAGAGAACACTCCCGTTGCTGGAACACTTTTAGGCGTCGGTTCTATTTCTAGCATGCACGCGTTTTCCGCGTGGCTCGAGCCGCGCCTGAGATGCGTGTCTCACGCAGGCAGTATGCAAACTCCAACCTGTTAACATGGGAGTCGAAATAAAAACGGACACCACGCAGCTGAGACGCTCACGCCACTCAGCCAGTATGTCGCCGGCCTTATTCAAGCGCGAATGAGAACCGTTTCGCGGGGGATCCCAGGTGTGCAAAAAAACGAAACAAAAAAAACGAATATTCGGATGTCAAATTTTCAAATCGAATACCAACCCACCGAACGAATATTCGGGTCCAGCCCTAAAAAGGAGTCACCTCAGCTGCTCCTGTCACGGTCCTTCTGCAATGCACAGGGCTACGGTGGCTAGCGTTTAGGGCAATCTGAGTGCAACAATGGGAGCTTTTCCCCTGGGTAAATCCCCATGGACCTCCTATTCCTCGTCTTGCAAATTGCGCCCGGTGGAGCTCCCGGGTTGAGTTCAGCATTGCATCAAATGGCGCAGCTGATTACTCATTTGGGGCTCCAGATGAGGATGAATTATCAAGTTTCGATGCTGAGTTGGCGACCATGCTTCCCCGGGCCGCCGCGAACATTGGCCTGGAGTGGAATCCTCTGCCCTGTCCCGAGTGTTCGCAGATGATTGGTTTCTGGGCTCATTTTCTTCATCTCTAACGGCGAAGGCTTACAGTGCTGCTGGACAGGCTGCTTCCGCCTTGCATGCCAAGGCCATCCTGCAGGTATATCAGGCCAACACCCTTAAAGATCTGCTCTAGGTTAGTTCTGAGCTGGGGATTGATGCAGGAACTGTGTTCGGCAACCAACTTTGCTCTACAAGCGACGAAGGTCACGGCGGAGAATTCTTTGTTTTCTTTTCTTTTTGTTCCACCTCCAGCCAAGATGAAGAAGGGTTTCTACTGCCGTTACTTCATCTTGCCATAGAAAGGTGTTGGGTTGTGACCAATCTTAGACCTCTGACTTTTGATTCAACTCACGTTCAAGATGTTAACGCAGACATGCCTTCGCCAACAGGATTAGTTTGTGGTGATAGACCTGAACGATGTGTACTTCCATGTCTTGATTTTTCCTGCTTTCAAAGGTCAGGCATATCAGGACAAGGTCCTTCCTTTCAGGCTGTCCCTCCCACCTCAAAAGTTGCAGAGGCTGCCCTTTCCCAATTAAGGGAAGATGACGTTAGCATTCTGAACGAATGAATGGCTGATCCTAGCTCACTCTCGAGATTTGTTGTGTGCACACAGGGACCTGGTGCTCAGACACCTCAGCCGTTTGGGGCTTCAGGACAACTGGGAAAAGAGCAAGCTCTCCCCAGTGCAAAGCATCTCTTTTCTTGGGATGGAGCTGGATTTAGTCACTTCGACCGCATCACATGAATGAGCGCGCTCAGTCAATGCTGAACTCCTCGAAGACTTTTGGGGGAAAAACAGTGGTTCCACTGAAACAATTTCAGAGGCTCCTGGGGCATATGGACGGGCTACATGCCCAAAATTCCCACTATCCTTTTTAGGGACTAAGTGGTAAAATTGCAAGCACTGCCCTAAGATGAGGCAGACCCTGCCTTGTCATTGCTGCGTCTACTACGCGTCCTGCATGTTTACTTAAACCCATCTCTTCCGCCAGTCACTGTGCTTATAGAACTTCCTCCCTCTTCAGGTAGGACCTACTGCAGAGACTTCTTTACAAGTGTGCTACTTCCCGGTGGGTAAGTCCATGTGATGTATTCTCCACGTGTTAACCTACCTTCGGGCAGAATGTGATCTCCGTAGTGTTCCTTTTTCCACATGGAAAAAGGAACGCTTCCTCTGTGCTTCTTTGTGTCCACACAGCTGTGAATTAAAAAAAAAAAGAGAGAAAAGGTCAGAAGACTGGCTGAAGTATCCTTTTCCCATGGTAAGTACTGTCCTCTCTTTCCCTGCATGCGACGAAGGACCACCAAAACCTCATAACACGGTTTAGCTGTTGTGCCATTTTCCCTGGGGGACCCTTAGTGTCAGTCATCAACACCACATAAAAATGACTGACAGAGGAATGTCTCATTTATTATTGCAACCTCCGTTCCCTGATAAAGGGAATGAGATGTGGAGTCCTTCCTGCCACAGCGATGAACTTCCCACTGAAATGGCCGGGACACTGTCTCGGCTCTTCAGCACAAACCTGAATGAGTGGATGCTAGCCAGCTCCTTTTATACCTGTATGTCCGGTGGAGTGACACATGCAAATTCCACTCGCCAATTTTCATTGGCCTTTTCTCAAAAAAAGCAGAGATGATTGGGGCTCCCAAGTGTGACATCATGTTTCGTTCCCTCCATCCATCCTGGCACAGATTTAGCATCAGGTTCACGTTGGTCACGCTAATTTGCAGCTTTGCTCAAAAGAAAGCTGCTTTATTTGAATGTGACTTCTGTGTGAACTTTGCTTCATACAACGCTACTAGGGGTGTAACTATTCACTCGATTTCTCGATGGATCGATTACAAATCCTGACGATGCATATGCATCGATCTTCAAACATGTATTTTTGAATCGTGAATCGTTGATTTCGGTCAAAAATCTATTTAAAATGCAATGAATCTAATTAAGATATTCAATAGTGATTCAGTGCTTTAAAATATATAAACATTAAATGGCTACATGCGCTAATTCATGGAGACATTGTGCATCATCATTCACGGCCTCACCATTCGCGGCCTCACTGCTTTCCTTCACTGACACGTGCTGCAGTCTTTACCGCCTTTCGCTGGATTGCGCTCACGCTCTGTCCGTAGCTCTCATTGACACATTTTTGAGCAACCCACGTTTGAGCTGTCCTTAGGACGGACACTGCTATTCAGATGAGTAGATGACAGCTCTCTATCGAGACAGCAGTAGTCCTGAGTCAAACCTCTCAAGCCATTTATAAAGCTGCCAAGTCATTGCGTGGTCACTACTGATGAAATAAAATACCTTCATTGCATGGAAAAGTCACCGTTATTTTCTATAAGATAAAATACTAAAGTTTTGCATAAAATGGGTCATACCATTGACATTACCTTTCCTGAACAGTTGATGTAAAACCCTGCTTATTCAAGGGCGCACATTTATTGCATGGATGGAGCAAACACATAATGTAAGTGTCTACAATCAGAGGCGGGCACAAATACATCAAAAACTATTTTGTTACAAACTACAAATACTGGCTCATGTAACACAATAAAATACAAAATACTGATGTGAAAAATGTATTTAAATAAAATACAAGTAATTAGTATTTTGAAAATACAAAAATACTCCCACAATAATCTTAAGTCTTTTTTTTTATTACTGAAAGGTCAATAACACAAATAGTAGCAATAACACAAATATGAGAAATGTGTAAATTCAAAATGGCGAAGTAGCAAAATAAAAAAGCATGGGCATTTCACTAAATCTCTACAGGGCCTGAAATAGCTCCCTCTGACTTAAATGGCATGTATAGCTAAGTTCACATCAATGGTGTGGTAGGCTGCCCTTAATAGCAAAACGTGTTTGATGTAGGCTTGAAAATCGGATGTGTTACTGTAGCAAGGATGGCTTCGTTTACATCCGTCTTCAGTTGCAGGAAGTTGCTGAACCTCCTCTCAAAGCCAGCTAAGGTAGCTTGCAAAATGTGTGAGCAGTACCGCAGGTTTGAAGCTTGCAGGTCTTGTAATTTAGCTTGGAGAGTCGGTAAAAGCTCACCATAGAAATATGCATTTTGCCCTTGAAGGCGATCTATCGAAATGGCAATAGGCTTCAACACTGCAATATTCCTCAATGAAGTCAAGTTCCACTTCTCTGAATAATGGAAGTTGTAAGGCAGTCATTACCTTAATGCCGTTTTTAAGAGGAGCAGTGCCACTTCTCCTGTGTTCAAAATTCATTCGCTTCTTGGAGGGAGCCAGGGTGTCTACAGGGTCTACAGGGTGTCACGTGATTTTCGTGCATCTAACCTGGACATTGCCATTGCCAACATCAGACCGAAAATATGGCAAAATCATTTACTATGGTGATAAGCATATGGTGATTTTTCTTAAGTATTTAAGTATTTGAAATACTCTAAATACTCTTCCTCAAAATATTTTGTTACAAACTACATTTAATTTTTTCCACACCTGCAAAATACAAATTACAAAATACACTAAAGTAATTAAATACGTATTTAAAATACATTTAATTGAAATACTGCCCATGTCTGTCTACAATGCATTGTTCCGGTGAATCATAAATGATAAATGAAATTTAACTTAATAACATTAAACTGACTGTATGAATGAGACCGCACCTTTACACTGTCACAGCTAACACAGCTACATGGCAACTTCATACAGCATGGCATACAACTTGGGATTGTATGAAAAGATATAATTTTCATAGCTGTTTCCTATTAAAATGATGGTTAAGTTTAGGTTTAGATCGTATGCTTTTAATATGATTTTGCCATCTTGTACAAATTATGACTGAGTTGGACTAGCCCAAGTCTTTTTTTGCACAAATTAAGTGCACAAACCTTGGTAATGATAGATATGAAATATTAGGAGTGTACAATATGTAGGCTACTGTAATTTGTGGCACCTAATACTAAATACTGTACAGCTGTAACATATTTTCAAGCAACATCAAAAATCAATTACCCTGTTGAGAAATGTAGTGTTAGACAAGTTAATGGGTTTGAGAGTTAAATGCATTAAACAAAGAAAAAGTATAACAAAAGTGTGAAAATAAGCAGTTTCATAAATACTCCTTTAACTCTGAATTGACCACCTAAAGCCTACATTGCACTATCAAGCATCTACATTTGAGACAGAGGGTTATACTTGAGGTAAGATACAGACAGATGGCTCAGTCTGTGAGTATGGTTGGAGGCATGGTTTAGGCAGCCTGACTTCACCCTCTATCCAGATGCGTGTTTAACATCACTCTCTCCTTCTGCAGTCAGTGATTTAGATTGATCAGAACAGTATTGTTTGTCAGTCACCGCAGGACTCTTTACAGCCGGAAGGCGTGCAATGCTGTTTCTATATAGTACTGAGTGGCACTGCAGCTATTGGTTCAGTTACAAGTTAGTGTTAATGTCCTTGTTGAAAAATGATATTGCATTGTTGGGTGACATTAAATGTCTGTAATTTCATATATCATTAAGGTTTTTTGTGTTGTCAGAAATGGCAGTGAGGTTTTTAGTCATCCAGATTTTATTCTCTAAGAAATTACACAAATGGTTGATGCATCAGCGGTTGAAGCTGTGAAATAATAATTCAATGCATATTAGGACACAGATGCACCATTCTGGCTGGCATTTATCATAGAAACAGACAAAATAGGCACATAGTCATAAAGTGGATACACAAAAAATTATTATGAAAAAAATGTTAGTGTGCTTATCTAGCCATTCTGTGGTTTTGGGCTTGTTTGTCCATGTCGAAGATCATATTTTGTATACAAGTCATTCACTACAGCACGCCCATTCTTACAGCAAGAAAGGAAAAGAAAGCAAAATGAAGAGAGGTGAGGTTAAAGGTGGAAGTATGTCTGGCCGGTGCTCACGCTAAGGTGTGTTAATCGGATATTGAGATTCTGGAATGGGTGAACCACTTTATTTGTTACTCTCTCATTTCTGCCAACTCCAGCTGTCACGCTGTGGGACAAAGAGGGGTAAGCAGGGGACAACAGAGGGAGGAGTGCAGCTGAAACCAAAGATAAACCGAAGACCCCTCCGCAGGCTCGTCATCTGCATTTGACGGGACCCCACCCCCAGTTCCTTCAGCACACAAACACACACACACACACACATACACACACAAATACAGCCACTTACACCTCACGGGCACATGTTGTGTAGCTCTTACACACTCTCCCTCTCTGAGTTCTTGCATTGCTTTCTCTTTCTCTCTCTCTTACACACACAGAAACAGTCAAACCCCCCCCCCCCCCATTCTCTTCGTTAGACTTGGTAATCCCTCTCTGCTCGCTGCAGCTGTTGCCCTCCTCAAACCTCACAATAGTCCCCGAAAATTGTGATATTTTTTTAAATAAGAACAAAATAAATTCCTCTTTTTGCAGCTTTAGTCACTACTTCACTACATGGGCTCCATCTCACTGATCATAAAGTCTTTTTCCTTGCCCTATTTTGTCGACCATCAAAACTAGAATTATATTATTTATTTATTAGTATGCGGTTATTTATATTTTTAAGCATACATTTTTTTTAAGGTATTATTTCAATACAATTATGCAAAAAAAAATTGCAAGGAAATAAATGATTAGATATTTAGTTGAAGAGGGAGGCAACCAGGCATTTTATGTAACGGGGAAATGCTCATATGTCAAATATGATCTAGTCTTAGTATTGTGCAATGCATGTGTGTGTTACATTTTATTTTTAATTATTTAATATGCAAGACGATGTTTGAATTGTAATTGATTTATATTCTTTGAAGTCAGTCCTAAAACGACGGGTCGATACAGTGGTCAGTGAAGCGCCCTTCTCTGTCTGGCTCGTACGAAGTAGTTGGTGGTGGGCGTTGCAACATTAGTTCGTTTTGATTGCGATATAACGGGTTAAAGACGTGGGAGAAAGCTTAGGGAAAATCCAAGCGCGAGGAATTCAGCAGGCACAGAAATCCCGAATAGTTGAACAAATGAGTGACAAGCTCTCCGTCCATTCAAGCTGCCCTCTCTACCCCGCGCGCGCTGATTAGCGCCCCTCGAGCTGTGGGCAACATGTGGAGGCATCGCTATAGCAACCAGTGGATGTGACATGTGCTACAGACAGCGACTCGAGTCTCGCTGAATATAAGGAGGGGCTCCGTGAAAAAAACCCAGCTTTTCAGGCGCACATGATCATTCAAAGGACAAGACAACCCACTGCAGCTTCTTATAAGTCTTTAGGAAATGTGTCGGGCGATTTGGCTCGCCTTTTTCTCCCGCTCCCGTCTTTATCTTTCAAACTCTTTTATTTATTTATTTATTTTTTCAACTCTTCTAAAAACACTGTGAACAGTGACGGTCTTTTGTTGAGGTGGACGCGAACGCGGAGGTGAAAAACTTTTCTTAGCTAGCGGGATTGAGAAAGGAAGCTGCAGTCGCCAAGCCGGACATCTGATGTAGAAAGGCGGAATAGGATCTTGAAAAGCATCCGTCGCGCGCTGGTAGAAAATGGAACAAGGTAACTATCTATCTGGACTTGCACCTGTCTGTATGTCTGATGCACGTGTATAGTGGTCGGGTAAATTAATGTAACGAGTCTGTGAACGCGCCATTAAGCGTCACCTAAAACTTATTGCGCATCCGGATGCATCTGGACTGATAATGAGAGTGACACTGTCCTGCAAGACTTGCTACATGGCGGTGCTACAGCATGGCAAATTTCATCGTGCTTTTCATTTGAAACGCTTCTGCTGATAGAAGCGCGTGCATAGTTTGCGATTTTATGGCCAAGATGGTTTGCAGATGTTATGTAATTGATATGGGTCGTGAGTCAATATAGAGTGGTGGTAAGCGCTGTGCAGATGGCACAGATACTAACAGAAGCAACATTCGGTTAATTTTTTTTTTTAGAGGGAGGAATCGGTGTTTAGCTGGTCGTTTGTGGGAAATCGATCGCATTGAAAGCGGTGTGTTTCGTCTGCATGGGTCTTCGCAAGTTGCATATGACTCTGAGCCAAAAAAATAAATAAGAAGAAGAAAGATGCGTTAGGTAGCCTAGATGGGTTGATAAATGAAGAAAAACTTCTCTCACAATTTGGGATTATTTACAAGGACTATTCATTATTTCATTTAGCCTGTCTCTGATCATTATATTTTTAATAAATGTTCCATAAACGAGCTAAAGAACGAAATGTAGGGCAATAATGTTTTATTCTTTAACAAATTGCAGTGATCATAGATTCATTAAATGCGTATTCTACATATTCAGCTTTAATGTCTGACGTGTTTAATGTAAATATTTTTAAGTCTAATCTCTAATTTACATGGAAAGTTAACTTAAGTGAAATGTAAGATATTTTTAAAGCCATAATGCATTAGGCTACATATATTCCCTGATATACAAATTCATTTTGGATTATTTTTCCAATAGTATTCCCCATACATGCTGCAATTTAGACGATCTTCTTATAAATAGTGAAACAGAAATATTTTTCTCACCTAATACAAATTATAGTCTTTTTTTTAAGAGTTTTAAAAATTATAATAGAACTTGTATTTCAAAACACAATGACTGTTGCTTTTCATTTGTCTCATACGTGTGCATGATGTTTATGTTATTTTTCAAATTGATTTAGTTTCAACATATTTTAAAGATACAGAGCTGAGTTTTGAGTGGATGAATGATTTTAAGGTTGAGAGATTAATGTGTGTAAAAGTTAAAGGATATCTGGGCGGCCCTTGTCTCAACTTTTCACCCATCACGGTCTCCTCCACCCAACCCTTTCCTCAATGATTTAAATCAGCCAGAGCATCCCAAATCCATCTCCATTTTATCCATCCTCAAATATACAAATCCTCCTGTTAATCTTAAAAAAAAAAAAAGATATATATTTTAAAAAAAGTCCATACGTATAGATTGCTTAAAGTAAAAAATTTAAAAAATGTCTGTAGGTGAAATTTTTCTGGCCGTACATTGGGCAGTGGCCTTTGTGTTAGGTGTTCATTTTTATTTTTATTTATTATTTATTAGAACAGTAATCCTGGATTCAAGTGTTATTTTGTATTGACACTGATTCACTGCTTTACAAATGTTGTTATTTTATCACTTAATATAAAGAGAAACATTAAGATTAATATGTTGTCAGTTTGGTAAAGTTTCAGTCAAGAGATTGATTAGCTGAATCTGTGGATAAGCAATATCCGATGACCCTGGAAACACACCCATTAATTCAGGAACACATTTCACCCAGTAACATTTTTCTTCTTTTTGTTTGCAATGTCTTGCTTTTCCCTGTTTTTTTTTTGATTTTTTTTTTTTTTTTTTTTTTTTTTTTTTTTGATTTATGTTTATCTATATTATATTATATACTATATAATTTTCAACTCCAACATTTTTTTCTCATATCTCTCATTTAGATTAAAACAATTAATTTTTTCTTTTCTTTTTCTTTTATATATTTAAATGAAACATATTTTCACTGGAACACATTTAGGTAGAGAGACTTATATGCCCAGAATTCCTTGTATTTTTAGTTCAAATAAGGTACTTTTTTAAGAGAAAGCTTGATTTGAACCTGTCTGTCTGTTTTTCAGTAGACTCCTGTGAATCAGAAATTTGCAAGTCCAATTTTATTCCCTACAGAAGAACAAAACCATAAAAGCATAAAGGATTCTGTCTCTCCCTCCCTTTCTTTCTTTTTCCCCCCTGTCTCTTTTTTCCTCATTTTTTTTTTTCTCTGCTTTTACGTAAAGTGTATCTTTGCGGGTTTTCTATTATGAGACCAGATGTGTTGCAGGAAGAGAAGATTTGACATTATTTCAGTTGAAATAATCAGCAGATTTTTCTTCAAAAGAGATTTCCACATTACAACATACCATGTTGAGTCTGCTTTGCATTTTTTCTGTCCTCATATTAAGAGAAGTTATGTCGTTGACAGGTTATTATTTTTCTAATAATTCCTCAATGACATTGATTTTTTTTTTCTATAATTTTTTGTTATCAGTTATATTGATTAATTGTAATATATACCAACATAATATATTTAGACCATGATAAACATTTTTGCTAAGCAACTACTTTGTACATATGATAAAAAAAGAATTGTCAACTGTGCTTTGGCATAGGGGTTTCATATTTATTTGATATATATATATGTGTATATATATATATATATATATATATATATATATATATATATATATATGTATGTATATATATACATATATATATATATATATATACTGTATACTTCACAAATATACTTTAGGTTTCATTTTGGTAGTCGTCATAAATTTCATATACACTGTAACTTGCATTTAACTAAACTACCTCAGGACATCATTTTTGTTTTTTCTTTAATATCTTCTCCTTTTTTGATCCATTTTCCAGTCCCTTGCTCAACTGCCTAATGCATGTATTCTATTTAGTTATAATTAATTGCGGACATTATTTAGCCAAGCACAATTTTCTTTTCAGAGTCAGCTTTTCATGTTAGAGATCTTTTCATGTAATTCGATTGAGAGCGCTAAGCCTATAGAGGGATGGAGGGAAGGAGAGAGGGGGGTTTCTATTCCAGCTGAATGCGCCCTCCTCTCTCTACACACTCTCCATGCAACGTTTGATGGGTGGAAAGCAAACCATTTCTGCACCAACAAAAGCTCACAATCACAAAAAGTAGAAACTAATCCTTGGAAACTACTAAACCTCACATTTAGGTGCTAATATTTTCTGCAATGTGTAGCCAGTGTATGGGGGATTTCAGTATCTGATTAAATGGAGTGGTATATGTAATTAGAGCTTGAATTAAATATGTTGTGCTTCATGAATTTGCATCCTGTTATACAATGTGTAGTAGTCCTAAATGTTGTTTAATGCTTTAAGAAAAACAATACATCAATAACAAATATGAAGTATATTATCAGTATTCAGGAAACAGAAAATAGTCATTGTTACTAAAATACTGATCAGAAAAATCAATCATGGGATGGCAGCTCACATGGCTTATAGTTTTGTGATCAGTCGGTTGGTATGATAGCACTGAATGTGAATAGAGGCAGATTAAAAAAAAACTGAACCCCATTCTAAAGGCCTTAGTCTATTCAGCCTCACAAGGCATTTGGAAACAATACGCTGCCAATCCCCCAGCAGCTTAGCCCCGGCTGTCAGCCCTCCCCCCGAGGGGCTAACAAGCCTGACAACCCCCTCTACAGTGGAACGTTAGCGGGGCCCGGACCTTTTAGGTACTCCCCCTCAGCTTAGCCCCTCTCCCATTTTATTAACTTGGAGGTCTGAGCCAATTCCCCCATCCCGACCAAACCCAAGACTTGGAGGCTAATTAGCAACAAGCTGGTACAGTGAGGACCGACCCTAATTGCTCTGTGGTGGTATGCTTTAACTTGCCAAGGCAAGAGTGGAGCAGGCCTTCACTTCCCAAGTGTGGGCTTGAGTTGTTTGTACGTCAATGTGTACAAGAAGTAATAATTTAAAGCAATAAGTGTCTTGCCACCTAATTTAAAGTACCATATCAAAACACCAATTGGAAAACACTCTTATCCTGTGACCAGTTGAGGGATATAGAAGACTCATACAGTATACAGTAAAAACAGTAATATTGTGAAATATCATTACAATTTAAAGTTTTTGTTTTTTTAATGTAATTTATTCCTGTGATGGCAAAGCTGAATCTTCAGTTTTCAGTCTCACATGATCATTCAGAAATCATTCCAATATGCTGATTTGGTGCTCAAGAAACATTTATTATCTTTATTGTTGAAAACAGTTGCAATGCTTAATATTTCAATCCATGATGTTTACCAGGGTTTCTCTCTCTTGTCTGTTCTAATTTCAGAGAGGCAAACTGAACCACATCCCCCTGGTCAAACACAGTCGAGTGGAGCCAGGCAACTTTTTGATTCTGGTGGTGGTCTCCATGGTTTTTATTGTCATGGTGTTGGGGATGTCAGGGACTCTGTACTGCTTGCGCCACCGCTCCCACCATAAACTGAAGGAGAAGCTCACTGGTTTGGGAAATGACACGGGCCACGATGCCACGGCAGCCTATCAGGTAGGAGCAGACCAATTACTTCAGCCAATCATGTTTTCTGACATTCATCGGTACATATTAACATGAATAAGCATTCCTGTTTTTAAGATAAACTAAGCAAATTGTACTCGACCAAGGTTATTTCCACATCCAATCCAGCAAACCAACCCTTCCAGAGTTACATTGTCCATATTTGCGATCATCACCAGGTGTAATGAAGGTTCTTAATTGTTCCCGAAATTATTGTAGCTCATTAACAAAAAGACAATGGAGTTCATTTAAAGCTTTTTTTCCTTAATTGTGACCCATTGGAGCAGGCGCAGATGTTCTTGCACGACAGCGGTGTTTAATATGAATCCTAATTGAGGCAGAGCCCTTTTTAGCAGGGAAATGAGTTTGTTGTCTGACCTTTCTTTCACGGCTCCTGGAGGGAGGGCTTGCGGTGAAGGCTTATTGATTTTGTGTTGGGCTCAGCTGTACTCATTGAGACTGGATCGCAGGGTGCAAGCGCTTGGCTTCCTCCCCCGCCTTCAATATTTAATAAACCTCTCACACTTTGTCGAGAAGTCCCTTCCATAAACGTTGGCCCTATCAGTGTGGCAAAATAACTTGTGTTTCTTAATATTATTATGATGCAGTCACACATTACGTCCTGTGACTCCTTTGCTTTGTTTTCATTTCAGCTTTTAATTACTTTGTATTGATTTTAATTTGTGTGTTATGTTGTCGTATGGTAGTATATTGAGAGTGTTTTCAGCCCTTTAGATCTGCCAGGTTTTTTTTTTTTTGTAAGCGCATAAGATTAAAGGCATAGACACGGCTCGTACTGTGTAGTTGTAAGGGATTTCCAAACTGCTGTAGCTGGATTGAATGCAGTCTTGTGCACAGGGACTCTTACAGTGAAACATGCAATTAGAATCAGTTCTGCCGCAATGATTCTGTAGCAGATCAAAGCACACACACACACCACCATCACCACTGCCACCCACCTACTCTCACACACACACACACACACACACACACACACACACACACACACACTTTCCTAAACACTTGCATATTCACATTTGTTTGTTCTCCCTATTAATACCTTATTATTCAATACGTTTCTTGTTCTTAAAACGTTAATCTGAATCTTGCCTATACCATTATTGCCAAAATGTGAAAAAGGTCAAAGTGTTATGAGATCAACTGTATTTTTCAGTGCTTTCAGTATTTTTTAAATACAGTTCATGGTCCTCTTTATATCCCTCACATTCTGACCATACTTGTAAAATCCAATATCCACCAGGAATTTTTCATTAAAATAAGTTTTGTAACCATGCACTCTTTATAAAAGATTTACATTTTGTTCATTTTCTTTTGTCGACATCAAAGGGTTATTGTTACTTACATTAACAGCATGTTTTGTTTTTTACTTTAAGTAAAGTGATAAAAAAAAAAAGAATTAGACATTAAAGGATAAACATTATTTTTTATTTTTTATTGAGTTATAAATCAAATATGTTTTGCTTTTGCTAATTGTTTTTGTAGTTATATTCTTCTCTTTTGCTCTTTGTAAGATAAATATGGTTGCTAAATTATTAAATGCAAATGTAATTAATTTTGCTTGGTTGACTGATTAAGAGAAGCAAATGTATGCATTGATTTGTGCTGTCTGAAATGAACATGATTTATCAGGAAGTGGGCACTGTTTTAACAGTTTGCACATGTTTTTTCAGTTTTTCATTTTGAGTCAGATTGACTCATGGTAGACATGATCAGATCAGATATTAATGTTAAGGGTGAACTCCATCATCTAGTCTGTGGCTCATTTTAGAGCTCTGTGGCCTCTGTTTAGCCCCCACCACCTTCCCTCCTGGTTTCTCTCACTGGGGAGCTCCATTAGTGAGACGCACTAAACTTCCACCTCCAACCCCCACACTCCCTCACTGACCCTCCTGTCAGCCTCACTCTGCTGTCTTTCTTTTTTATATGTATCTGAGTGCTTTTTTAACTGTTGGACATTTGATGGGGTCATACTGTTGCAACTGCTTCAGAAAGTAATTGTCTGTGCCTGTTTAACCTTTGAGTAAATAAAATGGAAGTTAAGCAAGGGGGGGAAAGTAGAAATAATCACAATCAGGCACAATGAGCAGAAGGTTTTTCACTCAATAAAATTAGAGCTTTTGACTGCTTTTAAAATTGCTTTAAAACGTTACAAAATGCTGTTGTTTTATACAAAACCTATATGGTAATTGCCTGAAAAATGCCTGAAAGCTTTCTTGTAAATTGTTTTAAACATTGTAAGGAGCTTGTAGTCAAAATAGTTTTTTTTAACGGTGTTGAAAGCTATGTTAGTCATTTCAATAATTTCCGGAACTGACCTAGAACGCCCCCTTCCCGTTTTAAAATCCCTCCCCCTGAAGATCAATCCTGATTTCACCTACACAAATTCATAAAATGACTGACAGACAGAGAGCTCAAAAGTCTTCTGATTGACTAAACAATAGCATCCCACAACCAAATTCATTCTTTCTATTAACAGACATTATATCTCTCCTATTTCAGTGAAATCTGTCAGGTAGTACAGACATTTTCTGAACGCTGTTCCATAAATAATTGCTTGCAGCAATTATATGTTGAGCCAGGTTAGAAGGGATATAATGACACATCTGTGAGAGAGTTCAGCTTTTACATTGAAGCATTCATCTGATATCCTCGTAGAGTCACTGATCACCACTGGAAGGTGGTTTAAAAAATCTGCTTCTTTGTTTGATTTCAATGAAGTGACAAATGGTAGATAATAGCTTGGAGTTATAATTCCAGAATGACGTGAGTGACTGATAGCTGTTAAGGAGAAAGGGAAGACCTGTGTATATAGAAGTGTTTGCTGGTTGGTTGACAAATACAGTAGCAATATCCCGAGACAGAGAGAGCAAGCTGGATTTTCAATTCAATTTTACTGGTTTTGTCGATAGACTGCTAATTTGTTGCTTTTGATAGCATTTTATGAACAATTTACCAACACTACTCCAACTATATGTAGGTATGACTTGTCACAAACTGTCATATTATAAGCAAATCTTATGCTTGATTATGGTTTATATATATATGTGTGTGTGTGTGTGTGTGTGTGTGTGTGTGTGTCTGTGTGTGTGTGTGTGTGTGTGTGTGTGTGTGTGTGTGTGTGTGTGTGTGTGTGTGTGTGTGTGTGTGTGTGTGTGTGTGTGTGTGTGTGTGTGTGTGTGTGTGTGTGTCTGTGTGTGTGTAAATGCATTCTTTTAGTAAAATAAACCTTATCAGTGAGCCTTGTGTTTAAATATGGCTGCTAGCAAATAGTAATTATTTGAGTTTATGCAGCTGATAGATTTCATCTTGTAGAGCAGACAGTGACGTAATATATTGTTGGCTGTATCTTGAACCCACTCTGAGATGCAAAGTGGAGATAAATGAAATTTGATCCAGAGTCCTGATGCAGTATCAGTGTGTTTTTGAATGATTTTCCTATATATATATAACCATTAAAAAATTCTAAGCATAATAACCAGTGCTTTGATGCTGTACTTTGTGTGATTGTTCATTTTACTCTTTAGAAGAGCTTTATGAGTTGCCCCAGATTATGTCTTCACAGATAAGACAAATTTTTGTCCACTTTCTCGATAGGATCTCTGTCGCCAGCGCATGGCGGTGCAGACATCAGAGCGTGGAGAGCGATCAGAAGTGTTCCACCCATCACACACGTCACGCATTAACAGCGTGTCCTCACAGTTCAGTGACGGACCGATGCAGAGTCCCTCCGCCCGCAGCAGCACATCCTCCTGGAGTGAAGAGCCCACCCAAACCAACATGGACATCTCCACTGGACACATGATACTGGTAAACAGTTTAAGATATGCACGTGAAAACAGGACAGTCATTTTAGCAATAGACTATTAAACATAATATCTTATACTCTTCACACTCTTTGTACAGAGCCTGTGTCTTTGCAGTCATAGTCAGGATGAGCATAAATACACTCCAAACATGTGCTTCTCCTTCTGTCTCTTTCCTTTTTTTTCCTTCACCTTTGTCTCACATCAGTCTCATATTTTATACTTGTGGATTTGTTTTGGCTCTGAAAGGAACTGTAGGGCCCCATGGTCTCTGGCTTTTCTGACACAATGGATTGTTTTAATTTCGTCCCAACTTTTGTTTTATTCATCTCAGCACAGCTTCGACAGGAAAGACTGATAGGTGCCTGGTAGCGTTGTGTTCATTACCGAGCAGAGAATCTATCATACATCCAACAGTGGAGCAAAAGACAGCCACTGAGTTGATTGATTTAGCGTATTGTGTTTTGCTGTAATGGATGGCCCTTATTGAGATGAAGGGGTTTTTTTCAACAGCTAATAAAACTATGTGCGTTGTTTGGCAGAGATGCATTTGCTAAAGTGTACACCTACAAAGCTATTGTTCAAACATTCAGAAGTTTGAAAAGTGCTGTGGTAATTATTTAATTGATTATTTAGCTGGTTTGAAGCAATTTGGACCATGTCGTCTTCACAGACACTCAGCAAGGACAGTAAAATGCGTGGCAGTTTACTTTCATAGACTTTAAGATAATTATAGGTTTACAAACTATTTATGCACAGTCACACTGCCAATATTATGGTGTATAAATGCACATTGCACTCTGAACAGTGAAAAAATGCTTAAAAATGCAGTGATCGACTGATATATTGCAGATATTTAGTATTTTTTTAAATTATCGCCGTCAGCCAATACATTTTTCTTTTTGGCATTTAAGTGAAATGTGTCTTTTTTTTTTAAAGCACAATGACTTTTAATTTGACAGTGCAGAGAACACCCACGCCTGAGGACAGACATGTGGGAACTCCCATCCTGAGTCTTCGTTAGTTTCATTAGTAATACATTATTAGACAGAAATGTAAAACAAAGAAAGTAAATAGAATATGAAAAAATGCATTTATTTAATTTAAACAAGTCTTTAAATAGCTAATAAAAATTGTATATTTAGTGATTACTTCCTTTTTAGTGATGTTGTGAAATATTTCATTTTTTATAAAAAAAAAAACAGAATCAAGAAGTTCCTATTTAAAGTTAAAATCAGTTTATTTTACGTACAGGTTCAAGGTTCAAATTATTTTTTCAGATTAATTTATTTTCAAATGTATTTTTAAATTAATAAATATTATTTAAAATAAATACATATTTAACTGCCAGGTGTTATTTACTATCTTTATTTAATTAAATAGTATGATTCTATATCAGCTTTATATCGACCACCAGCCACCCTGCTCTCTAAGATATCGTCATCATCCATGAAAAAAATATCCATATTGGTCGATGTGCTACAGAAAATCTCAAAATCACACTCTGACTGCAATACCAGCTAGTGCAATGTATCAGAGGTTACTGCTTGTACACTATCCATCTCTCAATGGGTGCAATCAAAGACAGGTTATGAAATAATAACTATTCTGATAGCGTAATCTCTCAGTATGTCAGGTTGCTATAAGGCATCTTTTTCATCCCTCCTCAGGTAAGACCAAAACAAGAGAATGCATTCTCCACTGCCCAGCTTCATATGGCGCTGCTCAGCATTATAATGGCCCCCTGTTCTGCCATCATATTTTGACTTTCACTGCTTTGTTTTTGTTTTGTTTTTTTATGTATGCTGTGTATTTGGTTTCCATCTAGCATGCTGTACAATAAGGTCTATTCGATCTGTAAAACTGCTTTTTGTCTTACACGGTCTTTACATAGTTTTCATCACGTGAAAAGACATTAATACATTTAAATACATTATTACAGATATTGTTTCTGTACATAAAATGGGTACATGTTTTTGTATGCATACAATGTGAGGCTCAAATCATATATTATGACACATCATTGGTTTAAGAGTCTGAGATTTAGCCCAGATATCTGACCTTTTTATTATATAAAAATTATAGCTGCAGCAGGATCATGAAGAACTAATTCAGAACCTTGGACAGCGCCACCGTTCACTGCTGTTGCTCCACTTCACTGTATGTTTATTGTTCATATGTGAAACATGCACATAGTGAAAGATAATGGGGGAGAGATACACAGGTTTTGTCTGTTTTTTTGGGAGGAAGAGCAAGACATATTTGGTGTGTGTGTGTGTGTGTGTGTGTGTGTGTGTGTGTGTGTGTGTGTGTGTGTGTGTGTGTGTGTGTGTGTGTGTGTGTGTGTGTGTGTGTGTGTGTGTGTGTGTGTGTGTGTGTGTGTGTGTGTGTGTGTGTGTGTGTGTGTGTGTGTGTGTGTGTGTGTGTGTGTGTGAGAAAGCTAGTAATAAACTGCAGTGTTTATTTATTGACATTCCTTAAAGAAGAGATGGACTGTTTTTCTGTGTGAAAGGAAAGAAAATGGTTTGCTGTCTGTCAGGGAGAAGTACCTCAGTGACTAAATGGTTGGCTAGTTGCCAAATCCCTCTGTCTCTGATTAAATCATGCATCATCTTGCTAATAGAGGTGGTATTAGAGAAGGCAAATAGAGAGAGTTACTGTTACATATGGTCACAGAAACACACACACATAGGGCAGATGCTCCATCAACCATCTGTAACTTAAGAAAAACTAAGGGGAAAAAATGAAAACCTTTTGTCTAGAAGGTCAGATATACAGTATGTTCAAGAAGAGCAAATTGTCCTCATAACAGCCATATGTGACCACAAACAGTTGGCGTTCATCCGCTCATGGCACTCAGGAACTGGAGAAGTAAACTGATTGCTGGGTAATTTGTTTCTCTTGTGATATGTTGCTTGAAGGATGAGAACATTTTGAGTGCAGTTGCCTCTCATGGTTTATGCTGGTAATATGGCAGTGGTTTTATGGAAATGTGCTTTGCTTTTAGATGCCAATAGAGATCATGACTTAAAAATGTTTATTGTGTGGGGAATTATTTATTTTATTATTTCCATGTATTTACGCTTATGTTCAAAAGTTTGTATTCAGTAAGATTTAAAATTGTTTGAAAGAATACATAAAAGGATGCATTAAAGGCGTCATGAATTGAGAAATACAATTTTCCTTGATCTTTTGACATATAAGAGGTCATTTTACAAAAGAAATATCCTATAAGTTCAAAACTTCCTCGTTAGGCTAGAAACAGCTTTTATTGAAACCAAGCTCAGAAAATTACTCTTTTTGGATTTCGTCACATTATGATGTAATAGTGCAACAAAAGACTGCATCTGCTAAAAAAATCGACATCTGCTTCTACATCATTGCCTCTTTAGCCCCGCCCACCGATTCACGCATGTCATGTAGTAGTAAATGGGTCAATGACGTGACATTTTTTTGTGTCTATATGGTTTAATTAAATTTAAAAGGGTTAACATTTCTAAATAAAATGGCAAATTACTTGCATACATTCTCTTTTTTGAGGACCAAGTCTAACATTTCATTTTGAGAGAATATTTGGGGGATGATTGCAAAAATGTCTATGTGGTGTAACCGTCAAAACTTTGTACCAAATAATTTATCTTGTTTAAAAAGGTGAAATTTTCAATAAAACACCATATCAGCTAGTTTGGCATAATCTTACATTAGGACCATTTAACAGTAAATAAAAGTAAATGGAACACCATTGTTCTGAATATTATAATTAATTTGGGGAATCATGTGAGTCAAGTCAAATTCCTGAAGTGTCAAGGTGGTATAACCACCATTCAAGGAGTCATTTTTTTTATATTGTGTAAGAAGACCATGTGACATGGAAATTATATCACAGAGACGGACCCCTGTCAGAGTGAAACTAACTGCTGCATGCAAATGTTATTAACTCTCTTTAAAATGTGAGATAATTTGACCATTTTAGGGTATGGTCAGGTATTCTTAAGTATATGTCAAATGGTATGACCCCGGGAATACATTAATAATTCATCATTATTATAGAAATGATTATTAACTTTAAAAATTACATTTTAAATATTACCACCAAGGCCACATGATTACATAGTTGTTTATGATAATGCCTGTCAAATTAGATTTTAAACTGAAATGTCAAATGGTGTAATCGGTTACACCTATTGACTCCTATTACAAGCCTTTCTGTTAGGGGCCAATTTAGTCAAATATCACTAGTTTATGATACTGATTAAAAATGTAATATAAACTAACCTACTATTTGGAACTCTTTTCAAGTGTTCAATGTAACCAATGTAACCTCATTGGTTCTTGTGGAATCTCAAATGTGCTACGTAACACAAGAACAAACCTCACTGGTTTTTGCTGAAGCTCAAACGTGCTGTGTAACACGAGAACAAACCTCATTGGTTCTTGCTGAAGCTCAAACGTGCTGCGTAACACGAGAATGAACCTCATTGGTTCTTGCTGAAACTTAAACGTGCTGTATGACGCAAGAATGAACCTCATTGGTTCTTGCTGAAGCTCAAACGTGTTGCGTAACATGAGAATGAACCTCATTAGCTCTTTTCAGTTTAGTTTTTTTCAGCATTGACAAAAATAAAACCACTTCTGCTGAACTTGTTGCTGTCATGCTTGATTTTCAGTCACAATTTCTTCAACAAACAATGGCCTTTGACTCTAGAAGCAACATGGTCAGGTGGTGTAACTGGTTTTTGTCAATTGGCGTAACCAGTATTTTTCATAAAAATATAATTATATACAGGATAGACATGTGCCGGTATTCGGTAATGCGATAAATCGCGGTAATGAATATGCACGATATTGTTATCATGGGCACTTCAAAATACCGTGAAAAATAATAGATCAGAATTTAGATTTACAGAACGTGTATTAGCTTATTTTCCATCAACACTTAAACAAACACTGCGTATATGCTGCGCGAAACACGTGCGCACTCTGATGTAAACAATCCCCACATGAAGCACTGTGTGCATGCGGCGCAGTGCGCGCTCTAGTCTAATGTAATGAATCCTCACATGGAGAAGAAGCATGGCGGAAGGGGGAACGCTGCCGACGATTTATCGTCCTTCTAAAAGCAGGGCTGTCAACTCTACGCATTCAGTTTGAGACTCTTTTTGAATTTACACTTTTCACACGCTCTCGCGCCACACATCCATTTTCTCACGCAGAGAAAAATCACGGAGCAAAGAGGACACTGACACCGACAGACTAGACCATTTTGTTACGAAATTCAGACAATAAATACCGTTTTGGCGCTTGTAAATGTGACGTGACCGATCGCTGTAGCGCCTCAGCTCAAGTAAACCGATCATCTGTTACTTTTTATTTAAAGATACAGTACAACTTACCGAAAGGTATTTATTTATGCCTCATAAATAATATCGATCAATCAGTGTTTTTCAACCACGGAAAAAGCAATAAAACTGCAGGTGAACAATTATGTCACAGAACGTTACATTTACCTCAGGAAAGCCATTTAATAACCAGCACGTTAGTTGACTAGAAAAAAAATAGCTATAGAGAGGAGTATTTTGCTAAAAATGTGCACTATATTACATTTGTATTATATTTTTACTTGTGTCATAATTGTTATTATAATGAAAACCAAATTATATTTAACTTAATTTGTTAATTTTTAACCTTTAATAATACCAGCTGACAGGGCTCTCTGTATGTTTACAGCATTATGTGATACTGTATGTATTTTTTCTTGAGAAAAATGAACATGTAGGCTATCTACTGTAGCCTACCTAATATTTATCCAAAGAGTCAATATTGAATCAAGATTGAAATCAAATCCCAAGAATTGAATTGAAATCGTGAAAATTGTGTTTAGTTACCCAATGTTTTGACAATCACAATTACACCTATTGTGATGCAAGTTGTTTTTTTTCTACATCCCCCCCAATCCATCTGTTTCTCTTAAATTTTTTTAAATATCGTGATAATACCGTATACCGTGATAAAAGCTCAATCAATTAATCGCAGCATGAAAATTTGATACCGGCACATGCCTAATACAGGAAAATGAATGTAGAATAAAATGTAATAATCTAGTTTAGTGTAATAACATGGTTTTTAACAATTTTTCATAATTTGTCAAAGATTTAGAAAACAGAGGTGTTTTCAGCATACAGTGGAGAGAACAAGTGTTTGATACACTGCCGATTTTGCAGGTTCTCCTTCTTACAAAGCATGTAGAGGTCTGTCATTTTTATCACAGGTACACTTCAACTGTGAGAGACGGAATCTAAAACAAAAATCCAGAAAATCACATTGTATGATTTTTAAATAATTAATTTGCATTGTATTGCATGACATAAGTATTTGATCACCTACCAACCAGTAAGAATTCCAGCTCTCACAGACCTGTTAGTTTTTCTTTAAGAAGCCCTCCTGTTCTCCACTCATTACCTGTATTAACTGCACCTGTTTGAACTCGTTACCTGTATAAAAGACACCTGTCCACACACTCAATCAAACATACTCCAACCTCTCCACAATAGCCAAGACCAGAGAGCTGTGTAAGGACATCAGGGATAAAATTGTTGACCGGCTCAAGGCTGGGATGGGCTACAGGACAATAGGCAAGCAGCTTGGTGAGAAGGCAACAACTGTTGGCGCAATTATTAGAAAATGAAAGAAGTTCAAGATGACGGTCAATCTCCCTCGGTCTGGGGTACCATGCAAGATCTCACCTCGTGGGGCATCAATGATCATGAGGAAGGTGAGGGATCAGCCCAGAACTACACGGCAGGACCTGGTCAATGACCTGAAGAAAGCTGGGACCACAGTCTCAAAGAAACCATTAGTAACACACTACGCCATCATGGATTAAAATCCTGCAGCGTACGCAAGGTCCCCCTGCTCAAGCCAGCGCATGTCCAGGCCCGTCTGAAGTTTGCCAATGACCATCTGGATGATCTAGAGGAGGAATGGGAGAAGGTCATGTGGTCTGATGAGACAAAAATAGAGCTTTTTGGTCTAAACTCCACTCGCCGTGTTTGGAGGAAGAAGAAGGATGAGTACAACCCCATGAACACCATCCCAACCGTGAAGCATGGAGGTGGAAACATCATTCTTTGGGGATACTTATTTGTCACTGATCCAAATACGAGACAGAGGCAGACACAGGATTACTTCACCAACAAAACGATAGTGATGCCTCTGAGGATTACAAGATGTTTTGAAGTTCCAAGTTGCCATTTACATTGCCTTCCTTGTGATCCTAACATTAAGAAAGTGTGGATGAACTTTATTTTAGCAAAGTTCCAGTCAGATCACATCAGTAAGACACTGTTTGTTGTCAAACACAGTTCGACACCGGCTTTTCAGAGAGACTGAAAATAAAAGATGATGCAGTGCCGACTACTTTGGATCTTACAGTAATGTCACAACACACAAGCGTGAGTGTTTTTACCATGTGTCACTATTGCTTTGTCTGATACAGATCGCTTGATATGTACTGAGTATTTATACTGTAGTGCCGCAGTCAAACCAAATACTTGTGATTTGCTGTTCTTTCCTTTGCTTATGGAGTTAATGCGTTGGATTATCGGATACAGAAGAAAGCACATCGAAAACAACAGGTTATTATCGTAAACCCGGTTCTCTGAAACATAGAGTGGCGAGATCCACCTATGGGAAGGGCATCCGTACCTGACCTCTGCAGAGCATCGAATTGCACCAAGTCTGGCTAGACAGACAGAAGCGTGCAGCCAATGCCAGGTAAGGTCCCTCCCTCTTACATAGGGCATATAACGCCTGCAAGTGCTGCTATTCTCCAGTAAGTATATTCGCTTCTCGTGCGTCAAGCGGGGCAAAGCTGGTGGATCTCTCCACTCGATGTTTCAGAGAACCGGGGTTACGATAGTAACTTATTGTTCTCTTTAATCATCTCGTGTTCGAGATCCACCTATGGGAGAGACATGGACAGCTCCCCGATTGCCCAATACACTTACAGTGAGGTTCTGTAAGCCAGAGAAGGACGGTCACCCCAGGGAGGCGGTGCCTGACACGTCCCATAATCATGAACCTGCAATCCTAACGCACACACATACCTGCTGTGCACATGCAGGACATGAAACATGTATGTGGCACACACACACAATAACAGCCCCAGCAACACATATATGTGTATATATACACCCAGGAAGGAATGTATATGCATGCTTGGTGACAGGAATGTGCATTGCCTGCCGGCCCATTCACCCCCTATTCTTCACTTCCAATAGGGTTGCAGGGAGGGGCTAAGAAGACCCTACCCCTAAAACAGAATGTGCTATCGAGATTCTGGTGACATCCAGCCGGCAATAACGTACAAAGGTATGAGGAGAAGCCCAAATGGCAGCGGAACAGATGTCCTGCAGTGACACTCACCTAAACAAAGCCCAAGAGGCGGCTAAGCCCCTCGTGGAATAAGCTCTGATGTCCCCTGTGGGCTGCACTCCCTTAGATTCATATGCCAAAGCTATAGCATCCACAAGCCAATGTGAGAGGCATTGCTTAGAAATGGGACTCCCTCTCTGAGGGGGTGCCCATGAAACAAAGAGCTGGTCGCTCTTCCGGAAAGCACTGATCCTGGTCATATATGTCTGTAAGGCACGGACAGGACATAGAGCATTCAGCCTCTGATCCTCCGTGGAGGAAAAAGGTGGAGGGTGAAAAGCGGACAACTCTAACACCTCCGATGTAAACGCAGGGAAGCATTTTGGCATGAAGGCCGTATTAGGCTTAAGGGAAACCTCATCTCCACTAAGAGAGAATTTAGTGCACGAGGAATGAAACGAGAGTGCATGTAACTCACTGACACGTTTAGCTGACGCCAAGGCCAAGAGCAATGCCGTCTTGAAAGACAGCAGCTTTAGGGAAATACTTCCCAGAGGCTCAAAAGGATATTGAGACAGAGCCTCCAGCACCATGGAGAGGTCCCACTCAGGAACAGTTCTCCTGACAACTGGCAAAGAGCGACAGGCACCCTTCATAAATCTGCAGATTAGATGATGCTGCCTGACTGTAACCTACATGACAGGCAGAAATCGCAGCCAGGTAGACCTTAATTGTTGAAAAAGACCTCCCTTTTTCCATGAGGTCTTGAAGGAAACACAAAACATCAGGAACTGAACACTGATATGATGTGAGACCACGCCCATCACACCACCCTTCAAACACTTGCCACTAACAACCATATAAGGACCGTGTAGAAACGGCCCTGGCATTCTGTATAGTAGCAATCACACGCGGCGAAAGCCCCAGTGCGCTTAGGTTTGTCCTCTCACAGGCCAGGCCCAGAGAGCCACCCTGTCCGGGTGTGGGTGATAAATCTCCCCGTTCGTTTGGGACAATAGGTCTGTACGGAGGGGGAGGCGCCACGGCTCGGCATATAACAGAGGGATTATCTCCGCCAGCCATGGTGCTTTGGGCCACCTGGGTGCTATCAGAATGAGAGACAGGCCCTGCTCTCTTACCCTGGCCAGTCTGGGAATTATCAGGCACAGGGGAGGAAAAGCATACAGCAGCACTTTGGGCCATGGGTGGGCCAGTGCATCTACCCCGAGGGGCGCGTCTACGTCCTTTAGCGAGAAGAATAGATTGGGTTTCCCCTCGATAGAAGGTCTGCCCCTTTGTTCAGAATGGCTGGAATATGTGTCGTGCGTAATGACAGGAAAACGCGTCTGCTCCACACCAAAAGCTTGTAAGATAGAGAATGGAGTTTTGACGAGCACACACCGCCCTGACGGTTGATGTAAGCCACTGCCGTGGTATTGTTGCAGCGTACGAGCACATGATGTCCCTGCAGGCGAGGCAGAAAATGATTCAGAGCTTTCCATATGGTCATAAGCTCTAAATAATTTATGTGCGCTGAATGTAGTCTGCTCGGCCACAAACCGTTCACCGTTCTGCCCTCCTGGGTGGCACCCCAGCCTGTTAAGGACGCATCTGTCGTCACAACTTTCTGCATCATAACCGTCCCCAGAGGGGTTCCCTGTCCGTAAAAGTCTGCACTCTTCCAGTGGTGCAAGGCTGCCGAGCAGGCGCTGTTACAGAGCGGCAAAGATCGCGTATCGGGCTGAAATGTAGTGACAAAACCCATTTCATGAACGCTCTCATTCTCAGGACTCCCAGCGGCAAAACCTGGATAGATGAAGCCATAAGACCCTGCAGTCTGAGACATGTGCGATATTGTACTTTCGCCCCCTCTCTGAACTGTGACAGACAGTTCATTAGAGAGAGAACACACTCTTGAGAGAGACGCGCTCGCATGGAGACTGAGTTCAACTCCAAGCCCAGGAAAATCACATTTTTACTGGGTGTAAAATTTTTCTTTTTCACATTCACCCTGAACCTGAGAGATGTGATGTGCGCGAGCTCACTGCAGGTGTCCTGCAACATTTTCTCCTTCGATTCGGCTATAATGAGCGAATCGTCTATGTATGTCAAAATCCTCAGACATGACATTCTCATGGATGCTAAGCCCGCCTCACACACAGACAGAAGGTCCGAGGGCTTAGCGAGAGCCCGAACGGCAGAACTGTGAATTCGTAACATGTGCCTTGATAGGCGAAACAAAGAAACTTCCTGTGAGGCGGATAAATGCTTATGTGGAAGAAAGCATCTTCAGATCGACCGATGTGAACCAGTCGTTCCGTTTTATGGAACGAAATTTCCATCAGGGCAAGGAAAGGCCCCACAACAAACCCCTCCCCCACCTCATTGTTCCCCCAACACAAAACACACACAAAACACAAAAACACATTAACAAAAACGAGCGAGCCATGAGTTAACATTCTGAAATTGTGTTTCCTCAGATGTTTGTTCAACACACGGAGGTCCAAGATTGAAGAACATTCCTTCTTTGGGACCAGGAAATAACGAGAATAAAATTCCTGATTCATCAGATTGGGGGGTACCACCTGAATCGCTCCCTTGTTTAGAAGGGAAGATATTTCCTCTTTCAGAATTTTGCACGGCTCTCTCTTCCATGTGTGAAGAGAGAACGCCGTTGAAATGCTGGATTTTATTGCAAACTGCAGTCTGTAGCCCTGCATTATTGTACGCATCACCCACTCGGGAGCCGAAACAGTTTGCCAAGCCAATTCGTGACTCACGAGTGTTCCCACCCAAGCCGGAGTGGCGCTGTGTAGGCCCAGATGGCTTATTTGTGATGCAATGGCGCCACCTTGTCGACAAACAAGGGGCGACATGCAGGCGTTCAAAGAGATTTTCTCTCTCTGCAGGGAGATGATTTCTCTCTGCGGAGAGAGATCCTCTCTCCCTAAAGAATTCACTTGATTAGTTTGTTTTAATGTGTTTTTGTGTTTTGTGTGTGTTTTGTGTTGGTAGAATAATGGGGTGGGGGAGGGGTTTGTTGTGGGCCTTTCCTTGCCCTGATGGAAATTTCGTCCTGTGACAGGGTGGTTAGGCAAACTCTCAGGGGGCACCTGACGTGGGGCCGCCTTCCTAGGAGGGCCTCATCCTCCCTCTTTTTGTTGTCACATCGTTGCTGCATCAATGCGACGGGGCCAAAGAAAGGCCGGCCAGGCTCTACTGGAGTGCCCGCGATGCACCTCTTCTCACTGTCAGGAAGGCCTGACAGGTTAAGCCAGAGCGCGTGCTCTCCCACCACAGAAAGCGCAGTAGAGCGCCCGCAGGCTTGGGCGGCCTGACGAGCGTTACGCAGGACGAGGTCATTAACCGTTAGGATCTCCTTCCACAATGGTAGAAAAGGAGTTCCTGGCTGCCTGGCAATGGACAGCTCGATAATGGGGGGGTCACCCATGCCAAGAGCCGCCATATCCTTCACCTCAAGGCCTGTGAGACCGTGCTTGAGATCATGTGCTTCGCGCATGCTGGAAGGACGGGGAAGAGTTGTTTCCTCGGACTGGGAGAGAGTCCCAGCACTTTTCCGTCGTAAATGTCCCTTTCCTGGTTCGGTGGCGCTCTGTGGAGCCGGCCACTCAATGTTGAGGCGAACGGCCGCTCGCTCACACACTTCCAGGAGGATGGGCTGAGGCAAGGCCGTGGGGGCGTAGGCCTGGGGAACGCCAGAAGGTGGGATGGCCTCCTCGTCCTCTGAGACCCCAAGAACGGCCGCGTCATCCTCGTCGCCGGAACCGGCCGGTTTGTCGACGAGAGGGAGGTTGCCCGTGAAGATGTCCTCTTCAGGGAACGCAGGATTGGGCTGGTCAGCCCAATTAAGTGAAGTAGCGCCCCGGGAGGCCCCCAGTAGCGCATCGTCATCACCGTGTCCCCCATCTGAGTCAGAAAGGCCGAGCTCGGCGCACTGGGTCGCTGCAACTTTAAGACGGGGTCGCAAAAGCTTCTTGGGCAGCGTAAGTCACTGACTGCAATTCACCGGGTTCTCCAAGGCTTCTTGAGCGTGTTTGAGGCCCAAGCAGACCACGCAGAAAGAGTGAAGGTCCTTAGCGGCGATCAGCGCGAATGTCAACTGGAGAATAGCAGTGCTTGCAGGCTTCTTATTGCCATGGTAAGGGGGATGGACCTTACCTGGCATTGGCTGCGCTCTTCTGTCTGTCTAGCCAGACTTGGTGCAATTGGATGCTTCTGCAGAGGTCAGGTACAGATGCCCTTCCCATAGGTGGATCTCGAACACAAGATGATGAAAGAGAACACTGCTTTTGTTTTTGTTTTTATCTGCGAAATCTGCTGTAATCCTGAATAAAAGCTTCAGTGAGCGACATCTGTTTTTTCATCAGTAAGACAGTAAGACACCACGTTTCATTTTATTTAAAACACGACTCTGCAAATTACAATTAATACGTTTTTTACTTTATCAAAAAAGATGAATGATGAATAGCTTATAAGAACGACAAACTATGGTTCATAATTCCGTTTACACAAAACTGTAGGTCATCCTTCGTCAGTTATTACTGTGGGAACTCCATTTACTTAAAATGTATTTGCCACAAACAACCAGGACTTAGAAGGCATATGTAATATGCATAAATATTTCACATTGTTTGGCAAGAAGTTTTCAAAACATTTCCACATGTGTAACGGAAGGTATGTTGAACATTTTTATTATATGTGAAATAAATGCTGTTTTTGATATTTTATTAATCAAAGAATTCTATCACAAAAATATTGAGGTACAACTGTTTTCAACATTAATAATAATAAGAAATGTTTCTTGAGCACAAAAGCATATTAGAATGATTTCTGAAAGATCATGTGACTGGAGTAATAGATGGAGAAAATTCAGCTTTGCCATCAAAGGAATAAATTAGACTTTAAAATATATGAAAATAGAAAACAGTTATTTTAAATTGTAATAATATACCGTTATTTAATAAATATATACAGTTATTGATCATAATATTACATGTTTTTACTGTATTTTTGATCAAATAAATGCAGCCTAGGCAAGCATAAGAGACTTCTCACAAAAAATTTTTTATGTTATGGACAATCATATTTAAAATGATAATTCTTTAAATACTTAAATGATGATACTTTAAAATGATAACAATAGTATTTATGTCCTTTGACTAAAAGGAAAGTGTTCTGACACCCAGACTTTCTTGGGCACATGGACACATTTTCTCCTCTTTGAGTTAATCTTATTACAGTGGCATTTAATCAAAGTCTTTTCTCCTTCACTAAATCATGAATTCCATATGAACCATAATGTCTTCTATTAAGCGACTTGTCACATGGTTCATCATCTCTTAAAACAAGGTCTCCCTCACACACACACACACACACACACACACACACACACACACACACACACACACACAAGCCCAGTGTTCAGAGGAGTGCAATATGCTATTCAAACAAGAAATAAAATCTATGAGAATGTTTATATAGCCATGATATTGGTCTACATAAAGACATTGAAGTTCTATGAAGTACATTTAAAAATATATTTTAAATGCCACTTTTGGAATGAAGAAAAATTTCCGTTTGTGTCGGAGCCCTGTGAAATTATGGATTGCTGTCAGTGTACGGGGCCAAGAGGATTCTTGACATTAGGTTATGAGTGTGTAATTTGTTTTCTCACAATAAACTCATAAACACACATTCACATGCCCACTTGCACAAGGTAAACCCCTTCTTGTTGGTTAACAATGGGAGGCCAGAAATAAGCAGCCAAAAAACAAGACACCAACCGCCAAACAACACTTACGCTCTTATACTCTGGCCAGCACACAGTCCTCTGAGCTCTCTGTCTCTGTCTGTCTGTCTCTCTCTCTCTCTCTCTCTCTCTCTCTCTCTCTCTCTCTCTCTCTCTCTCTCTCTCGCTCTCTCTCTCTCTCTCTCCACTCCCCTTTGTCTCAGTTGAATTCAATTTGGGCTTCTTGGGAAGGCGGCTTAAGCACAGACAATCTTATCAGCATTTGTGCAAGCAGTGAAAAGGAGTGATTGAAGCAGGCTGAAGAGGCACTGGCGTGCCCAGGCCTTTCAGGAGTCTTAATTGCATGTGTGATTGTCAGGACAAGCCCCCTCCCTGCAACCCCCCTTTCTGTACCTCTCTCTCTCTCTGTGTCTCTCTCTCTCTCTGTCTCTCTCTCTCTCTCTCTCTCTCTCTCTCTCTCTCTCTCTCTCTCTCTCTCTTCTCCTTTGTGGTGCATGTTTAGGATTACTGTCTACGATTCCCGTGCTGAGCGGTTTTGAGCTCTTGCCTGTCTGAAGGTGGATAGGTGAGTGATTGTATTGTTGGGAAGAAAGAAAGCACAGAAAGCGATAGGTTGGCCTTGGAGGTAAAGCTGGATTATAACAGACGAATGAAAACTTGCTACGGAGATTTTTTACTCGCCGGATTTAGGGGAGGGAAGGAGACTTAATTCAAAAATGTTTACACAGGAAGACAAATGGGACATGAAACGCATAAGCACAAGAACTATGGTTCATGTTCTTGTTTGCGTTGTATAAACAACAAATGTAACCCTGAATTGAACCGAAATCCTCAGATGTATACGCGCGTCATGTTTTTATATTGTCTGAGCTGGTATGCTTATTGTTTTTTATTGAGTTATGCATGTTACAGGAAATATTTACCATATCATCATTAGTACCCTGTGAGCAACTTTTATGTCTGACTTTCTCCTGTGTGTCTTGTGCAGTCGTATATGGAGGATCACCTGCAGAAGAAGGATCGTTTGGATAAGGAGTGGGAGGCTCTCTGTAGTTACCAGGCTGAGCCAGCAGCATGTGCAGTGGGTCAGGAGGAACAGAATGTCCAGCGCAACCGCCCACACGGCGTCCTTGTGTGTGAGTGCTTCGCAAATTGTATCAGCCTCGAGTGAATGTATATTTGTTTTCTTGTGCACTGTCACAGGCTATTGCGTTCTGTTTTGATCAATTAAGAAAGTCAATGGCCTCTTTTAATCATACTTTTTTTTTTGCTTATAAAAACAAGTGCATTCTTTACTGAAGAAATAAGCACCTGGTTAAGACAAATGTGTTATATGTTATAAAGATGTTGATTCTCTAGTAGTTACATCACCACCTGTCTGTCTGTCTTCCTGAATACTGTAGATGACCACTCCAGAGTCATCCTGAAGCCGGAGAATAACCAATCCAGATCTGATTACATCAACGCGAGTCCCATTGTAAGTAGCCATTTTAACTATTTTTTTGTATTTATTTTTTTTTTTTTACATATTTTACACATCATCTCCATTATTGGAAGTAAAAACCGTTTTACAGGTAGTTCATGTGACTGAAGCAGAGGCTCTTTTAGCAACACCGTGTCAATTGTGTCAATTGCTTGGACTATGCCAGGTCCATTTCAACTTTCCTTTGAGGGTTACTGTTATATTTTATTTATTTGCTCATAGATATTTTCCTCCTTTCTCCTCCTCGTCTCTCCTCTGTCAATCAACATTGACCATTCTCAGACTGTTAAATATGCTCGTTTATGTATATATAGAGGCACAGGCGCAGAGAGACTGAGAAAACACAAAGAAAATACTCACTACTCAAGTAGGTTCTATTTCTAGAACAAAAATAAACATTTCACTATGACAGACATTATGAGTCAAAAGGAAGTAATCTTGTCTATCAATGTGAGCTTTTTTTGTGTGCATAATATAATACACAGACCACATGAATGCTTTAAAACCAAACACTGTGATTTCATCGCAATAATAATTTAATAATAATTAAGACACACACATTTTTTTTTGGCCCCTTAATCAGTACATACACATAATGTTAATCAGTATAATACGTGTGCAGCAACATCACACTGAGAAAGTCAAACTGAGTCATTTTTACATGCTGTTATTTTTGGACTCCAACTTGTCAAAAGAAGAAACAAAAGGCACAAGCAAGTCAGCCCTCCCTCCCCGAGGGTTTCACACTGCAGTCGGGGTTGGGTGCACTGATCCACTGGTGCGGAGACAAATGCATGGAGGCGCGGTAATTAAAGCGCAGCAGGGATTTGGCAATGTGCGTTTCAAAAACTGTGATAATTATGTCTGTCAATGTTTGTAGCTTCTTTCTCATTAGCTGCCAGAAAGAAAAAGGCCTCAAAGTAAATCATTCGTGATATTTTTTCACGACCTCCTCACACCAACACCCTCTCCTCCGGTTTTGGTGATTTTTGGGTTTGAATCATGCTCTGGCACTCCATTTCTCTCTCTCTTTCAAATATACACACGAAACGAAAGCTTTTTGGATGATATTATTGCATCTTTCACATAAATGGGCAAAGATTTAATTCTTTTTAGTAATATTGAGTAAATTAAAGCAGGAATTAAATATTACATTCTTTGTTTTATTCCATCAATCTTGACTCCTAACAATTGAAATGAATCCTGCAAACACTTATGCTCAAATCTTCTACTTCAGCTGATATGTTTCCTGTATAGAGCATCACAAGATGCTGAACTTACTGATAAACTGATAAAAGTCTCAGGTCTTTTAAATTAGACTCTAAGAGTGGGATCATATCTCTGAGTGTGAAATGACAAATCGACTATAATAACACCCTTTTTAGAGTGCGGGTAGTCAAAAATCTGTTTCATATAGACTGCCGGCATTAGCCAGCTTGTGTATATATAATTGTTCTACCCTTAAATTGCTCTTGCCAACAATTAAGGTTGTGCAAAGCAATTATTTCCATTTTCTGCCATGCTAATAGGTGTGCGTGTCATTCACTGTAACCATGGGGTTTGAATCTGTCTCTCTCTCATGCAGTGGTGTTTGATCTTTTTGTGAAGCTATAGAGAAATTAGTGGAGAAGTACTGAACCATGCAATTACTTTAGCAAAAGTTTTGAAAGGCTTTGTGATCGGCTTTTGTGCTTTAAAGACATACATACTCCCAAATGCACTCACAAAGACAAGCATACATGCTATCAAGCACACACTCACTTACACAGACTGCTGTAGCATTTGATCTGCGTGGAGAAATTCTCATCAAATCAGAGCATTTCGGACATGAAAATGGCCACGTTAATAAAAAGTACTATTCTTTTTTAAGTATCTAAGTTTGAAGCTTCAAGGTCACACACATACACATGAAAGAGCAGCAGCAACTTTGGAAGTGTTTGGAGCTTGTGTGTTTTACAGTCTCGTCCGTTCTCTAACCGTTCTTTCATTTAATAAGCTCAGGTCTGACACCCCAAGCAAGACTGCATATCTTGCCTCCTCACAGCAAACACGCTTTTGTTGCAGCTCAAAATGGGCACATTCCAACCTGATGACAGCTTTCCCTTCATTTTGTAAAGATACATTTCAGGTCAGGAGGATGTTCTCCTGTAATGCATCCAGAAAATAATATATTTCTTAAATATGAGTGTGGACAGGATGTGTTGCAGTCAGTGAATATACGTATAGCTATAAAAAATAAAATAAAATTGGGCTTCATTTTCTTTTAGACCTGATAAATGGTGGTTTCTGTTGATGTTCTTTGATGACAGATAGTAGGATGTGTGTACTAGTGTAAGACCGGATGCTATACTTCATACAAATTATGGTCATCACAGCTTGTTAGACATGGGTTATTAAATAAGAATTGATCAATTGCATGCCCCATTCTGGCCATTCTCCTGTAGTGCATAAATCAGTAATTGCCAATCAGGTTTACTTGTACCCCAGAATATTTGTGCTAATTTGTGAGTTTTTATTGATCAGTATTAAACATTCTTTGTTTTGTTTTCTACTTTAATAATATTAATGATAATGCTGAATGAAATTCAGTATAATATGATCATATTAAAAAATGATTAAAGTTAAATGTTAATGTGCTTCATGTTATAGCCTCTAAAGGGATTGGGTTTCATGCAAGTCAAAAATGTTGTCTTCAAAAATCTTCGCTGGATCAATCTAAATACATAAGGTTTTACCATTAAAAAAAAATGTAAGTATAGATAGGTAGAAATAGCTCCTTACAGTTATCACTTTTAACAGTGAACACATTCTGGTTTGCGTCAGGGAAGAGGAACCTGGGTCTTACTGATGGGAAAACACTGGCATAATTTGACCGTTTGCAAACTTATTAGATTGATTAAGTTAAAAGAGGTGGACTGACCCTTTGCTGCAGTTTGAAATCTACTTTTGCTTATGGTTTTGCTGCTGATTAGCTGAAGTGCTGGAGAAGATCTTGCCTGTCATTATTTAATTGTGGCTAGTGCATTGTCATATGTCATAGTCCATATCCATGTCAAGTTTTTTTTCTCCATCATTAGCCTTTTTTCCATTGGGACAGCTTTCACTCAGACAGGCACACAATTACACGCAGACACCCTCCTCCAGCCACTGAGCTTCTCATCAATAAATGCGTTTGATTAGAGATATGCCTTGCTTTACTCCCGGAGCCGGCTTTAAAGGTATTAAAGAATGCACATGCTCGGAGAGGACAGACAGGGGAGAGAGAGGAAGAAGAGGTGACTGGAGATGATAGAACGATATAGAAATGGAAGAGAGAGGGGATGTGAAGTAGATAAAAATGAGAACGAGAAAGGGGTCGGGAGAGGGGAGGTGGTCGTGAGAGAGACGACTCTGCACTCATTAGAGACAGGCCTCTGTGCCTTCTATTTATTTGATTTGCTTTTCCTTATCTTTTTTTTCTCTCTCAAGCTTTTTAACGCCAAACAGAAATTGTGGACATTCTGTTTCTCTTGGCAGGAAGTTTGTTTACCCCTTCCCAAAATATTGGAGGGGACCGAAAAAATGTTCAGAAAGCAAATAAATAAGATAAACAGTGCAGTAGAGCACCACAGAAACTTCCATCCGTCCAACATGCACATATCACTTAAGTCTTACTGTAGAATAGATATCCTATAAATGTCTGTCAACAAGCTGCTAGGTGTATAATTTTCAATGTTATTTGAAAATGACCATTTCATGGATATTCATGGAATATTTACTTTGTCTTTTCACCTTTAAGATGGACCATGACCCCCGAAACCCAGCCTATATCAGCTCTCAAGGTCCTCTTCCCTCCACTGTGGCAGACTTCTGGCAGGTAAGATACTCAGTCTTGTCCACGTCTATTCCATAAGGATAAACACAAGTGCAAGAATGAAAATGTTGGTCTACTCTTTTAGGTTAATGTTTCATGATTTAAAAACACTATTCATCACTATTCAGTGTTCGTTGTATGTTTTTACCGTATTAGACTTGTTCAGGGAAACCCATTAGCATGAATTATTTTTGCTATTTGCTATTGCTATGGGTACATATCAGTAATTAATATTTATCTGTAAAAGCAAAGAACTCAAAATATAATGTGAATATGAACTCTCGAATAAAAAATGCAAAACTGGGCCTTTTTTTACAATGATAAGGTTAAAAAGAACACTTTCCACCTGTCCACAAAAAGCTACTTTTATGTTACCTTAATTAAGAGGGTCAAAGGTCTGATAATGTTTAGGATTCCTCACTGGTAGAACTGCACAAAGTGTGTATGTGAGAATTGGGAGATTTTTTTCTCCAACATGCATGCTTTGAACAAGATTTTAGTCACTCAGTATTGATTTTAGATGTTTTATTTGTATATTAGAATTGACATTATTGGCTCAGATGATTTTGAGAAACACCTAGATGCTTTTTGCTGGCATGTTTTTTATCTCAAACATTTTCCAACTGATCCAATAATCTGCATATAGCAGCAGCTTTGAACATGTTTTCTTTTTGATTCTTCTATGTGCTTTTCAAAAAAAAAAAAAAAGTAAGGTTAGGTAAGTAGATGGTGTTAAAAACCTGAATCTACATTTTAATAAATTGACTGTGTTAATGTGTTGATGTCACTTGACCCTCTGTAATCACAAAGCTGTTTACTAACAGATGTGGGTGTGCACTAATTGATGTTATTGGTTGTTTGAATTTGTCATTTTGTCAATTACTGGCAGAAAATTAATTATCTAAATTGATTTAATTTCATACAGATGAATTATAGACAGTCAGGCCAGTTCTGAATGCAAAAAAAAAATTAAAAGTTCCATTTAAATTAAACTGAGTGCATTAATCCCTGTCAATTAATGTAGTAATGTCATTGTCTCAGTGTTCCTTCTCATTAATGACAAGGTGATTCATTCCAAACAGAGCCAAGCTTTTAAAGATTTGCAGAGTCTTAAGTTTTCTCCTTAAGACAGTGCACAAGTTTATACAAATCTAAAACAAATTATAGCCTATACATACATACATAATAGCCTATACACAGTTTTTCATTAGGCATAGCTTGAGGTTGTACAACTTTCTCTAATTCGTCATTCAAAGAACAATAGAAACAGTGTTAATTAGTGATAAGTATGATCTATGTTGTTCAAAGTTCTGAAGTCATTCGTTGAAAATCTGTGAGCATACATCCAAACAAAAAAAATGATTAAAGAGATTCATGTAAAAATATTGTTAAACAAAACTGTACATTACATATGACATTTTAGGTCATTTTAGTACCTTTCTGTAGCCATTAATTTCCACTGAACCCTTAAAGACAAGCAGTGATGATCCATATAGTGACCCCTTTAGGTCCACGTTACAACATTGTTTTAATATGAATGTTGGAGATTTGTACTGTCCACATACCAAATGTCAAAAAAAGAAAGTTGTTTTATATTTGCATAATATTGTTAAAAGTTTGAAAGCAACTTCTACTTCTGTCAAATTTGATTCACGCAGTATTCAGTTGTCACTTTGTGCAATTTCTGTTCAAATCTCTGACCAAGCACAAAGCGCTCAGTTCTGTTCACTGCGGAGATGTTTTCAGAAACATGTTTGTTGGTTTTGTTTGACCTTTTCTGCATATTGCACTGCAAAGCTTAAACTCAACAATATTTTATCATCTGGTCTGGAACATTACAAGCTCCTTCAATGACCTTCTAATACATTCTGTATTACAGAATCAAGCGTTGTGGTCTTTGTATATGAGCTCATCAATCAGGGGTGCGTTTCCCAAACAACGACGTAACTCGCTGCTTAACTACCATAGTACGATGCATCGTTGAAGAAATCAACTAACTAGTCACGACTGTTTCCCGAAACCGTATTGTCGCAAACTGGTCGTTCAACCACGTTGGTTTATGACGTCACGCACGTGGTGGAGTAATAACTTCTTTTAATGAATCTGTTTGAGATTGAATTAACGCTAGATGTTTTGCTATAAATTACAGACATGACATCTGAGGACTATTTCTCATTTTTCTCAGTTATTTTGCTTCATTTCCAGATTCAATCATAGGCTCGTTCTTACATAGTAGAGCACGTTCGCACATGCGCAGTCTTCAAAAACGGTGCTTAAAATCTCTTGACAAACTAAAAGACGTAAATGACATTTGCATGTATTCTAAATAAAAGACACAGGTTGTACTGAATGTCAGCTTGCTTATTTTGTTCAAGATAAGGATTTATTAAGTCCACATGTCATGCAAACTAGAAACTATGCTTCTAACCACAGCTCGAGAGCTGTCGTTCCAACCACACTACTTTGCGATGCTGTTTGTGAATGTTCGTTTGAACGATGGTTTCGGGAAACACAGACTCGTTGAACTATGCTGATAACGACGGAACTTGCGACCATTGGCTAACGATGCTTTTGGGAAACGCACCCCTGAATGACTTAAACTACACAATATGTTTTTTATAATGCTGAATAACATTTATCTTTTAACATCATTTGACCATTAATGTGTACAGTGAAAATACATCTAAACACATTTCTTTATTCCTGTAGGCTAATAGTTGTACCATAAATTCTATTTGGATGAAACATGTGAAATAAAATTAAAACTCTATTAAATACTACATTCAATGAAAGCTGCTTTGTATTGCCATCATTCTCTCATCATATAATCATTCCATCTCCAGTGTTTTGTGAGATTAAAAATGATAACATATTCATAATGATAACTTTATATTGCTTTTTGAACCACTTTTTCCATGGTGTAATGTCTCTACATTTCTCTGATAATGACTCTGTGGGGACGTGTGGCACACGAGTTTGATTATTTTATGAACAGGATCATTGTATTTTATTGCTCCCATAAAAGTCAGTGTTTTCCCTCATTTTCCTAATGGCTGCAGTGGGCCTTTCCGTGATTGAAGGATACAGTAAAAGTGTGATTAGGGGAAATGGAGCAAGGCTGAGGAGGTTCAGTATACAAGGAAAAGGGGAGATTGGGAGATAAAGGGCAAGAGAGGTTGGCTGGAAGACTAAACTAAACCTAAATTACAGTGACGAGTGGAGTTGAGTTATTAAGACCAATTATGTTTAAAGTGAGCTCTGCTGAAACTCTCTGAATCTGATCATACTGTTGAGGAAAAACATTTTTATGTTGAAAATGTATTTATGGCTGTCCGTCTCTGTCTACATTGTAATGTTGCTTTTCCACTTTCTGCTATGTTGTGTAGATGGTTTGGGAGAGTGGCTGTGTGGTGATTGTCATGCTGACACCTCTTGCTGAAAACGGCATCAAACAGTGTCATCAGTATTGGCCTGATGAAGGGTCAGACCTCTACCACATATATGAGGTAAAGCTTCTGAGGAAATATATTGTTTTATTGTTATTATATATTATTTCAGGTTTTAATACCTTAGTTTAGATTGACAGCTTCAAACCTATATTACAGATTTCCTTATATTTTGACTAATTTATGTTTACTCTTTAAAAATGCTTAAGGCTTTTCCTAGTGTAATATCACATTCTCTTTATGTTCTTGAAGGTAAACCTGGTCTCTGAGCATATCTGGTGTGATGATTTCCTGGTGCGCAGTTTCTACCTAAAGAATGTCCAGACTAATGAAACCCGCACAGTCACTCAGTTCCACTTCTTGTCCTGGATGGACCAGAATGTTCCAGAGTCTGCTAGAACCTTGCTGGACTTCCGCAGGTATGTGTCCAGCTACTATATTTCACTAGGGTGTTAATGCCAGAATGTCTACTGGTTTTCGTTAAAGGTTTTGACTAATATACTCATGTTCCTTATTAGTTTTTGTTTCTTGACCTTCTGTTGACCTTCAGCCTATGTTTTAGAGTGAATAGAGTGTATGCTTTTGAAGAAGAAAAAATTTAGCCCTTTAGTTAATTTTTTTTTTATACCAGATCCCTATATGCATGGCCTAAAACTACGTTTTTGCCACACCTGCCAATGGCCGAAAATTTACCGGCCATAAATATTGTTTTACCTGCCATGAAACATAGATTAATCCTTATTAAAGTTACAAAAGTTATTCAGTCAAGAGCAGTGCGTGATTTTTCTTTGTCTTTTGTTGTTTGATTAACATTAAAAACACAGACAGCAGCAGGAATATTAGGCTACTCTCACTTTAAGAGCTAATGAATGAATAAGATCCAATAAACTGACACACATGCGTTTTCTTTCTCAACTGTTTACGGTCACTTAAGACATAACTGACCATGTTTACGGGTATACTTGCCAAGATGGGCATTCTGACATCATTTTGTTTAAATGTGTCTCTTCAAGTGCGAGAAGACGTAAAAGAGAGCTCAATGCAGTATTCGCACGATGTCTGAGACGCGGATTTCTGGGCACGGGCTTTGGATGTTTGCGCACAGAAAACTTCCCACACAGCATGCGAGTGACGAATGAGTTGTCTTTCACGTCTGTTTGCGCTTGAATATTTAAATTGGCAAGGCTCCAACTTTGGTGACGATGCAGCACTGGTCCGTCAACTGTCCCAAGCGTCGTTCATGTTCATGTTCACGTTCTCACAATATTGCATTGTTAGAATTCATAAAAATGCTACCTTGCAACTGGCGATTGACCATGTTGCATACACTCGCCAACACAGATTTTACTAGCATTTGGCACTTGGCGAGTGTTAATGTTAGGCCCTGCGTATATGTGTTCATAATAGCCAACGCATTGCAAACCCCCCACAGCAATCTATTTTAAATCAAACACTCCAATTAAATGTGAAATGTTCAGCAATAAAACAGTAGTGAAAGGAAAGCCAATGGCAGCACAAGACTCCCTCATTTTTCACCTGCTGTGAGCTTTCTGAAGAAATGCAATAGGCCTCTGGGGTAAAACCTTAAAGAAATGTAACAACCCTGGCATACAGTAGGTGGATGTATACCTCCAATAGGTTGATCCATTTTGGTCTACCAGTTTCATTGTTCATACTCAAGCTGAGTTAACAAAGTGTTCTACTGCGCTGTTACTTTATTAATTACACTACTTCACCATAGAATGTTTTCCACTTTTACAGATACAGGGAGCAGTGCTTCAGATTTCAAATATTTCTCTAAATAGTTATTAAACGCATTGTTTGCTTTGGGAAAATGTCCTATTCTTTTAAATATGTAGGTGAATTAAGAATGACCTATCATATGAGATTTAAATTTATGTGCTGACATTTCTAAAGCCTCAGATTTGCTGAATCTGTTTTTGGAATCATGGGACAAAGCGTTTAGATCTGGAATGATGATATTGGATCTTGTGAATAGGGTGGGTCTGATCCTCAATCAGCAGTCTTATTGATGATTCCCATATGATCCATGGTTCTGATTTAGCACTCCTATTCTGAGGTGTTCTGAATATTCTTTTCACTTTAGGAAAATTCTCCCAACGTTTCAATGACACCTTGAGCATTGAGGCTTTGATGAGATGGTTTTAACCCTGGTGCTTCTGTTTGACTTGCTCTGGTTTCTGAAGCCATTCTGAATATCTCCCCATAGGCCTGTGACACAGTCTTGTCTCATACACTGCCATGACTCACACTGAATCTGTCAAACGCTCCTCACTCACCTCTTGTTTCTTTCGTTGGCCAGCTAATTAGCGGTTGCCAGTGTCATTTTTGTGATGTTGCAGCTAGTTATATGAGCCCAGTTGCATAGTCACAAAAGTGATCATTGGAAACTGTATATCCTCTTCCAGGCCCTTGATTTTTCCTTGCCTCCCCACCTGCATTTCTCACTCACCAGATCTCCCTGTTTCTCGCACTCACCCTCCCTTTTTCTCTGCCCCTCTGTCTTGCCCAAAAACGCTCTCTGCTGTCCTAATGCCCCTAATGCATGACGGTCCCCTCTGCAGATCTGCGCCATCTCAAACAAAACTACTCGAAGAATCACTTTTATTAAACATTTCTTGTGTAGGAAGCATCACACTTTATTTTATATTTCTTTCAAGGTCCAAAGTTAATTAATGTACGGATCTGGAATGCATTTCATTTTTTTTAGAAATGTATTTTTACACAATTTTTATTAAAACCCATTGTTTTTTTCCCACCTCGTACTTTCATTTTGATGGCTTACTGCAATGAATATTTCACATTTGTATTGGTAAAAGAAAGAAAAAACTTTAGGCATCTTTCTGATGGTACTTTTCCACAGAATTAAAAGCTTCTATAAGATAAGCGAGTCATGGAAATGCTTTAATTGAGTGGTGCAGGTATGACGTCAGAATCCGGAAGTCTATTCGCCACTGGTTCCTTCGAGATTTTCCTATGGGGTTTTATAATAGGGGATTTCAATTTATGAGTAAAATAAAGCCTGTGGTAAACATACCCTGTCGATACTTTGACGTTTTGTTCTACAACATACTGCACACACTCACACCCCAAACTGTCTTATCTAGTTACTTATTAAAAACATAAGTTTTCAAAAATGAAAATAACTGCTTCAAAATTCACGTTTGCTATTTCGTGTTTGACGTTTTGCTCTACAACGTCAATTACACACACCCATAGCGGGTGTGTGTAATTGACGTTGTAGAGTAAACGTCAAAGTATTGTCAAGTTATGTTTACTACAGACTTTATTTTACACATATATCGAAAAACCCCATTGGAAAATCTCAAAGGAACCAGCAGCGTATTAGTCTTCTGGGTTCTGGCATCATACCTGCACCACTTTATAGTTTTTATGTCTTTGATTTGAATCAAGCATGTCACTTGCATTAGCGTGGGGCAGATTGCCATTCTTACACTTTTGACTTAAACCATGTAAAATGCTGTAGCTCCTTTTAAAGTAAAAATTAATCCGTCCTGTTTTAGAAAATTTCCAAAGCCTATTTTTCTTGCATTTGACTCTTGGTGAGTGTTCATTTTGGACCCTGCTTTCTTTAAATAACAATTTATAAATGTGTGCTGGGTTTTAGAATTGAAAGTAGTCTCATGAGCATTTAGATCAGACCTAAAAAAAAAATTCAAAACAACTTTTATAGTGTCTTTTGAAAAATCAACCTTGAAGTATACTCAAAGCAGGGATTTTTTTTCCCTCTATTTGGATGAGATAAACAATATGAGTTAACACAGTAGGTCTCCATGGCAACAACACCTATGTGTCTTAAATTCTTGAAAGGCCTTATGGTTTTGCAGGCATTATAATTGGGCAAGGTTAATGTGTTTTGGATCGTGACACCTAACCACACATCATTTCCTTAATGGCTTGTCACAATGTGGAGGATTAATAATTTATTTTCTGGTTGAAAGTAACATGTTAAGCAATGTCATATGTTTATATATGCCCATATTTATAGCAATTTTTAAACAAATGAATATGTCCCTGATCTACTAATTTGCTCTTCAAATATTAATGGCCTCTTTTTTCTGTCATTGCAGAAAGGTTAACAAGTGCTACCGGGGCAGATCTTGTCCGATAATTGTTCATTGCAGGCAAGTACCACAATAATATAAAAATGCATTTATAAGCTAGTTGCACCAGTCTAAAATACTAAGACTGTGTGTGAGTGTGTGTGTGTGTGTGTGTGTGTGTGTGTGTGTGTGTGTGTGTGTGTGTGTGTGTGTGTGTGTGTGTGTGTGTGTGTGTGTGTGTGTGTGTGTGTGTGTGTGTGTGTGTGTGTGTGTGTGTGTGTGTGTGTGTGTTGTTCTTAATATTGTTAAATTATTGCTTTTTTTTTTTTTTTGGTCTTACTATAAGATGCAAAAGGGAGAGCAGTAATCAGTCCAGTGGTCTGAATCTGAATTATCTCTTGGGCTCGGTTAGAAATGATCCGCTGGTAAAATAAATGGATTATTCAGTGAGCGGTGTCTATATGACTGATGGTAAAAATCTATGCCCTTTACCATCAGTGTGAAATAGAAGAATATGTGTAAACTAAAATATTGGTTAAATGATCTTTAACCTCAGGGGTTAATGGCTAACATGTTGTGCGTTGGGGGGAAGACAGGCTTCACAGCTGTCATGCATATTTGAATAATTCAGAATGATATCAGGGGAGAGGGAAGACTTTCCGTAAATAATTCTCTCTTATTTTCCAAACCCTTTACTTCAATGTGTTTTTGGTGTGTGTGCTTAAACCTGAGCAACCTCAGAAAGTGGCATCCACACACATTCATTCAGTAATACACTCATAATATTCAGCTGCATGTCTTGAAAAGTAACCTTGATTTCAAATCAAAATGCAGTTTACCATCCGACTGCGTCTGAGTTTGGCTGGTCTTGCAATTTAGTAGATTGCGTAGAAGGTAAAACAAGTTTAAAATGCTTTTACAAGTCACTTCAAATTCCCACTGTGTTCAGACTCAAAAATAAAGTGTTCAGTTTTTGCTCTTAAAAAAGCTGTTTTATAAAAAAATTGGCGAATGCAGTTTAGTTCTGCAAAGAACAGGAAAACAAGACAGCAGTCGTCTTTGACAGAATTATTGTGAATGCTGAAGGATGATGCAACAGCCAACAATGCGGCTGAAACACAGAGAAATGAACGCTTTGTTTTCATTTCGGCAGGCACACGCTGTAATGCTCAATCAGACAGGTCTGCTCTTTTCTCAGAAGTGATAACGAGTTTCTGTCTTCATTTGCAGCGATGGTGGCGGAAGGAGTGGAACTTACATCCTGATTGACATGGTTCTAAATAAAATGGCCAAAGGTAAGAGCGCACAGCACAGATGAGGAGGTGCTGTCATCACAACACACAACGTTTCAAACAGTGAAGGTCTCGCCGTGCATTAGGGGATGAATGCGCTCTTTAATGAATGGGCAAGGATCTCAAATGGCTAATGTGAAGAAAAGTGTGTGAAAACGTGAAGGACTGAGAAAAGCGTAGACATTTCCCGATTTTTGCGGCTTGTGTCTTAATGCATTTCTCCTGAAAGCAACTGCGAAGGTTTCAGCTTTGCATACTATGATTGATTTTTTCACATGCAAATATTAAACGCTGCATAGAGTTTGACAAGTCATGTGAATCCAGCCACGGAGACAGGAGGTGCCTTCATAACCTGTCCGAATCATTTCTCCTGCACCGGCACCATTCTTCCTGACCCCATCTGGTGAGGTCACCCATGCATTTGCCTCCCTCTATTCTGGTCACCGGTCCATCCCTACTCCTGACCCGACCATGGTCCATAGCTTTTTCCATAATGGGGGATCAAAGGGCAGATTCAGGGGAGAGAGTCACATTTGTGCCTCTTTCCCATGCTGTCAGGGGCCCGGAGCCTCGGCCCTCATCGGCCCCCTCCATCTCCCTTTTGTCTCCTCTCTGGGAAGCAGGAGGGGCTCACAGGTTGCCCACTTTCCAGTGTTCACTTGTGTGATCAAAGCCCTAGAAAGTCCTTAACAACAGAAATCTCCCTCTTCCATTCCCCTTTTCTCTCTCCTGTTCTTCACGTCTTCCTCCTCTCGCTCCCTTTTTTCCTCAAACACCCCGTCGTATTTTTCTTTTGCTTTTTTTCATCTCTAGGAATGAATTGTAAATTAGTGAAGAATGCTGTTTTAATTCCAAAGGCTTTTCTTGTTAGATGCCCCCTCCTTTGCTCACTCTCTGTCTTCCCCCCTAAACTTCGGAATCTTGCACTTCTTAAGACATGAAAGTGTTGGAGGACTTTTGAGGCTGGAACCCCAGCTGCACTCGCTCCCTTTCAGAAAGCATCTATAAAGATTCCAGCTTTTCTCTTTCCTTCGCCCTCAAACTCTCTCTCTCTCTATCAATCTGTGCAGAAGGGAGGGGGTAGTCTTTCTTTTCTTTTTGAAGAATGAATGAATGAGAAATAAGGCCTTGTTAGACCTCTCCTGCTCTCCTCTCATTTATGAGGAGAAACAACAATGGACCTGTAGAAAAAGTAATTCAAGCTAAAGGTGAAAGGGATATTTCTCCTAATCAGCCTTTTCACTATTCCTGCCATGTGAAAATTTTCATATTCAATTTACAGTTTTGGTTCAATAAGTGGTAGCATTGTAAATTTGTATGGACAAGAACAACAGCTCTACATGAGCGCTTCACCTCATGTAAACTGTGTGCAGGTTCAGTATCTGTGACCACAGTCTCAGAATCTCCTAATGTAAGTGATTATGCGTGTTACTTATTATCAAGTAAAATGATCTGCAGACATTGGCTAAATCTTCCAGATATAAACCGCATAAAAGACTATAAACACAGGAAATATTGTCAGGTGACCTACACAATCTAAATGAAATGGTTTTCTTAAAATAAAATAATATATGGTAAATGACCACATCAGTATGACTAAACTCCTTGCACTTCTATGCATTTTTAGGCATGCATGAAAACGATATTAGCATCAACACCAGCGGACGATATTGTTCTGTTTATTCTAAGCGAGCTGCAGTTTTGTCATCTACCACTTTAAATGCTTGAGCTCTTTAAAGTTGTATGGATTCTTATTGGCTGTCGATGTTTTTATCATTCATCAGCTGAAAAAAAATACATTCTGAAAGTGATTCCAATGATATTGTTTCTTTGTGCCGTTATCGTTATAGCTGTGGTGTAGACTCTGCTATTCTTTTGTTTTTAGAACGATTTTTAGAACTGTATCTTTATTGTTATTGTTATAGTTATTGTCCTTGGTGTGAATGGGCCTTTACTCTTTTTATACTGTACAGATTGGATTTTTATCACTAGTATTGGTTAGTTTTGAAAAAGTTCTTATGTTGTTCTCTAGAATAAACCAAGTTGTGCTTGATCCTTTCCATTTCTTTATTGTGAGCTAAAACAAGAAACAGTCTATAAGCTTTGTCCGGCGAATGTAATTCCATAGAAAAAGAGTGAGCGAGTGGAAGATGATCTATGATTACGCGCAGTACTTTGAACTCATGTTGTGTGGCTCTGTTGCAGGTGCTAAGGAGATTGATATTGCTGCTACCCTGGAGCACCTGAGGGACCAGAGATCAGGCATGGTACAGACCAAGGTAAGCTCTCCGCTTAAAGAACAGCATAAAAGTGCGAGATGATGGACGTCAGGTGTTTAGGTTCTCCGGTAAAGATTTTGTACTTAAACCAGAATAAAATAAAAGAATTCTCAAAATAAAATGTAAAAAACATTATTTAAAATTAAAAAAATTAAAGATATGTTCTGTGAGAAAACTAAAATGTGTCTTTTAAAATATAAATGTAGATGTGTTTTTTTTTTTACTATTACTGCTACTGCTTTCATTTTCTCTCATGAATATGTCTGTTCAAGGCAGATAAAGCATTTTTAGGTTGGATGTCTCTTTCATATAACAATAATTCAATATTAATGCCAATACTATTATTCAGTGTAATGCTATGATAACTTAATCGGAAAGGAAAGTTCAGTCAGCTGCCCTTTAAGCAATAATTGCAATTTCACCTGCACATATCATCCTGAGACGTCCTGCACAATGCGACCCTAACCACACTGCTACAATTAACATCGATTTGTAATCTAAAACCACGTAGTCAATAAAGCACCAAAAGCCAGGCTCAGAAAATTATCTTGTAATTGATCACTTCTTCCATTACAAATGTGTCCTGTTGATGCCGCAAGCAACAACGATTTGAACATAGGCCAGCAGGGCCTAGATAGTCTCACACAGTTTATGTTTATGATTTTTTTAATATATAAACTGTGTTAAAGAAACATATATTTAGCAGTCTTGTGTTTGGAGATAGTAAGATATAGCAGCCCCAACCCCCCCAAACTGAATTACATTAGGTGCTGTTTATAAAAGATAAAGACCATACCTGGTTAGACACTGTAAACTGAGATATTGAGCCTCCATGGATTGTGGCGGAGAGATAACATTCAGTATGCAAATCTATTTAGAGGATACTGAAAATAATGAAAGGGATATTATATAAGTTGTAAATATTAGTATTATATTAGCTTCCTCCCTATTAGGATTTGTATTCATTTTTCATGTATTCAGGTTAGTGAATAAGCTATTTGGAGACATCAACCTACTTTACAGAATAATCAGCTACTCTTCTGTTAATTTTTTTTTTTTTATTCATTTATCATGATGTTCGACAAATTCGTTATATACAAATAAAAGTCAGCGCTGTTTCCTCACAAACAGTGAATTTTGATGGATTTCTAAAGAAACGGGAAGTTAACAAAATGTACCAAGAACCATCAGAATGTAAACGATTATTTTAAAATAGTAATAATAGAATGATGAAAAATGATTTTTTTTTTTTATCATTTCAGAGTCACATTGTAGCTAGTATGTGACTGTATATTTTTGATTTTCTGACTGTGATCTAATACCTGGCTCGCTATTTTGCACTTATTTAATAGCAAAATAGTATTAATATTACTAGTACATTGTAATTTTAATCGTGTAATTTAAACTAATGATTGCTCTTGTACACCTTAGGACTTGCTGTTGTGTTTTGAGTCACTTTTAAATTAACCTAGAAACATTTTATTAAAAAGAAAAACATAATTTATTTAATTACTTACCTAAGCCTAACATAACAGGTTGTTCTCAAGTTCTGTTAAATGTTCTAATTTCTGGACTGTACAGTACAGTAATCTTGTTCTTTACTGTACTGGGCTGCTCAGTCAATACTCTTGTGTTGCTCCAAAAGGCAACATATGTCTAAAGGATGCCCCCTCACCCTCCACTTTTAGAACACTCTCAAAGCAGGTACTCGTGTGTGAAATTGGTCTGCCTCCTAAAATCCATTCTCCCCTCTCCATTCCTGGCCCAGAATAGGAATGTTTTGTGCATTTGCAGCTACTTGAGCTCTCGGCTTTTGTTTACCTTGGAATAGAACCTCAATAAACGGCTTGACTGATCAGATAAATATCCACAGCAATACCGCATCATGTCTGGAGAACATTGAGGCATTAATGTGACACCATCTAGTGGCAAGATGGTCACATTTACACTTTCCTATGCAGTTGCCTTTTTCTTTCCAAATCACCTTGTATGACAGTGAATGATATTTGTGAAAATGATCAAAATGTGTCAAAATTACTGCTACAAAGTGAAATAATAAAATAGAATATTTATTCATGTTGTTTAGTTTTTTTTACTGACCTCACAAACCTTTACCTTCACTATACACTGTGGTTTCAAAATACTGAAAAGTGCATGTAAACATTAATTCAAGAGGGTTTTTTATCCGTTTCTTGTTTTGTGAAGCTTTGTATCTAACTTAACGCCCACTTTAGCTTGTTTATTGGCCTGCAGTGGGAGGCTTCAGTTTCAAACGTTAGATTTGAGGGTCGCTCTTCAGACAATGATCGATCTTCACGGGCCGGCCCTCAGGGAAGAGACAGACTTTGAGTCATAGTTTGAACAGAGCACATTGAGTCACACATTCTCTGCAGCTTTAAACACACACATCTACACAAGGAAAGTGCACACATTGGTGTTCATCGTCTTCTTCTGTCTGTCCTTTTTTATTATTGTTATTATGTTCTCCATTATCCTTTATTCTGCTAAATATATCACTGGCATCCGTTGTGCTTAGTGTAAAATGTCAGTGTTTTTCCAAGTACTTAGCTTCCGCTTTCTCTCCTTCTGTCTTCAGGAACAGTTTGAGTTTGCATTGACTGCTGTAGCAGAAGAGGTGAACGCCATCCTGAAAGCTCTGCCTCAGTGAAGGAAACTTTCACAAACACTTCCAACCTATTTTCTTCCTCTCTTCTCTGTGTAACCTAGATGATTATGAAAATGGACAATGTCAAGCTCTATCCAGATTCAGACGCATTGTATTGCATAAGATATTTCTTTGTACTAAGTGTGTCTACAATTCTATAGCATTGAAGTAATTATTTAGAATGATATTCAACTAGCCAACAAGGCATGCAATCATAGATTGTATTTGCAGCTTGAATTGGTGTTTACATACCCACTAGTTGTGCATATGAAATATCTGAAATATAAGTGTTTGTGTGAAGCAGATGTGATCTCAGCGGTGTTGTATTACACTGTATTAGTCCACTGCAGTTATGTTCTTATACAGTGAGTTCATGTGACTACACTTTATAGTTATGGATGAGAAATACTAATGCGAAAATGAGAATACTACAGTATATTACAGTACTACAGTTGTGATCTTAGAATCAACTTTCGTTGTTGTGATATATTGTTTCTAGATCAACTAATAAACAGATTTTATTACATATAGATTAATTGATTATACATACAGAATGAACCATGTGATTAAAAATGGTCTGCCAAAATGTTATTGTACATATTATTTTTGTGTGTGCATATATAAAAGTAACATAATAAATCTCAAAATGCTGAAGCTTGAGTGATAATTGCATTCATGAATCATTTTGTGTATAATGGAAGGAGAAAGACAGAATGAGAGATATTGAAACAACAGTTTTCTTCAAATGTATTGTCACTCCTGAATCTCCTAAATCTGTTCAGGAATGTTTGATTTGGGAATATCTGGAGGTAAATAAGAAAAAAGGGCCATTTTCTGTTTTACTCATCCTTGAACAACTAATACAGACTAATGTATACATAATACAAATGTAGTATTGTTAAAATTATTTAGAAACTTTTCTCCTAGATGCATACATAAATATTCACACCTCTTAATTTCCTGTTTGCAGTGCTATTATTGACAGCACTTATGACGTCCATGTGCCTTCCTGCTATTTCTGTGTTGATTTGCATGCTATTTGCATATGTATCTGTCGCTTAACCTGCGTCTTATCAGTATGCAACCAATCTGAATGTAAGGGGGGCATGCTAATCATCTTATGAATAACTATATGGTAACCATAATTGTGCATGTTTAATTGGTCGTCATCAGAGGGATACAAGTTTATTAGAAAAAATTACGGATGGTAATTGCTTCCTGCAGCAACTAGAGCATTATGCAGGATTGTGATATGCTGTCGTCTCCTGTTCAGGGAATTCATATATCGTTCAGCACTGCTAACACGATTAATTATTGCGTTTGGCGACAACTAGTTTAACTCAAGCTGATTTTTTAATTAACTTAGTTTCACTATCATTTATTTTAGAATTCATCCATTTAAATTGTCCTTGATAATTTGCATTCTGATTATTCTCATCTGTTCCAAGTTGCGTAAATCAGAGTGTCATTATCCATTTTCTTTTCTCTCTCTCATTTTTACCAACACACTGTCAAAGAAGAGATATTACTATTAATACTATCAGTTCTAAATTATTTGATTGCATTGCATTCACTGACACACTAGAAATGCAAGGAATTTGCATGTTTAGCTTGAAAGACCTCAAGTGACCCAAAACATCTAAAATTCCCCAAAACTTGATTTGGAAGTTATGGGAGTTGATGCTAGATGTCACAAGCATAACAAAATTCAAAGCTTAGTATCCTCAGAATTACATAATTTGAATGAATGAATAAAAATACAGATTCAAACTAAAAGACGAGCCTTGCAGATGATCACTAAATCGAACAAGTAGCATCAGAAATGCTGTTTTGTGGAATATATTCAGAGCGGAGAGATGAAAACAGCATCCTAATTGGTTTAACACAAGTTAAATCAGTACATAAGCATTTGACTGTAAGTGATCGCAAATGACCTTGTGTGTTTCTCTAAGAGCTTTACTACTACCTTCCACTGCATTAGAGGATAGAAAGGAATTTATAAACTGCAGAAAGACATAAAACTACACAGAACGCACACATTGACAGATAGAACAATTCAAAGACTAATCAGGTCTTATCTAAAATACTTTTGTCATTTGTAATGCTGGCCACAACTTGTTAAATATGATTGAAAGCAGAGATACACTTGTGGCACATGACTAGAAGCATAGGTAAATGTCTTATTACTAATGTTTTTAATGCCATTTAATAATAGAATGCCTTTGCCGTGTCTTGATTTTAGATAGTTTTAGGCTTGAATATATAGTGACAATGTTCCTAGCAAGTAATTCGCAATGTAATATCATTTAAAAGTGTAATTATTTCATACAAACGTGAATGTTACAGCATCACCCATTGATATGCAGGAAAGGAAAATGTTAGGAAACATTATGTGCCATGTCTGTTCCATGTATTTTTATAAATACACAGAACTCTTTGGTTCATGCTCATTTATGTTCAAATATTTCATAAATCACTTTAGAGTGTGATATGTTTCCCTCTGTTATCTGTGCTTTTGGACTTTTAGTTTGGAGTTTTGCTTAGTTCCTGTCTTAGTCTCTCATCTAATAGTCTTGTGTCTTTAAACCCTTGTGTTTCCTGTGTTTATTATCTGGTGTTGTTCTTTTATGGATGTTTCGTCGGTGTTGTCCTCAGTTCTGTTCCTCGGTTTTTGTTGCTGTTATTAAATAAGTCTTGCTTCTGAATCCTACTCTTCTCCGTCTCTTGAGTTCATCGCCATTACAGATATTATGAATATGGTCAGTTCATCTCATGTGTAAGGGTTCCCACAATATTCTGATATCACTTACTGATGTGAAGAAAGTGAGATTTCCCAGCTCAGAATTTTTCATCGTGAAAGGACTAAAAGTTACGATTAGAAGTCCTCATGAGTATATGACTCAATCAGAGCCCTGTAGTGAAGCTCACTTAGAAACCCAATTATCTTTCTATATTATTCCCAAGTCCCCACTGACAACCACTGGCCCAGGATCCCAGCTCTTTAAGAGGACCCTTTTCAATAGGAGATTCCCTTCAATAGTACTTCAAACTCAGTTCCAATCCAGCTCATAATCATGTCTTTGCACCCGTTACCCTAGGAATAAATAGGCTGATAAGAAATAGGCTGAGTCAAACCAAAAAATATGACAAAGAGAATCTCATGTTTATGTGCAGTTTGGTATATACAAACTTGCTGTGGAAATGATTAAGACACACGTAATGACATAATAAAACAGCTTTAATAGTATGTCCACCTATATAAGAGCTATTCAAAGAGCCAATTGGGTCTGTCTGAAATGCTAGGCTGTGTGACTTTCCTTTTTGGAGACTAGGATGCATATTTCCAATAAATGTCTTTAGGCATTGTGCAAAAGATCTGACATAATCCGTTGGTCTTAAATCAGAAGGTCTTTAGATAATCTAGCAAGCACTTCTTGATTTACCAGCAAAATTTCTGAAAATGGGCTGCTTTTAAAAGTACCTGTTAGATCAATAGGTATCTGCACAGGTAGCCAGCTTTACGCCTGAAAAACAATGGTGAACCCTGGTTGTGTTTGGCTTGGACGACTTCCAGAAGAAGCATGTGGGAAGTGATCCAGGTCTCCTTGAGATGGCTGACTGAAGCTGGGCTTGTTTTCTCCCATCTGTAATGAGAGGGGAGCAGATTGCAGCAGTAGCGTCTCATGTCTGGCCAGGACCCCTGCTCGCTTTGATCTCCTATAAAACACAAACAAGCTTTTTAAACATGGTGCTACAAGGCAGAGACTCTCACCATGTTCTCCACTGCAATGAACCTAGTGAATAGAGGAAACATGAAAAGGAGTTTACACACACACACTCAAGCGTTCCCACTCACCCAATGCCTTCATATGCTAGAATATGGATGGAGCTCTTTATGAAGCATCTTTCATGCCCTCATCAGACTCTTTGGAGACAATGTAATACAAAACAAATTAGGTTGATTTTAGAATTATAAAAAAAAAGGTTAGCAAAATGTATTATTAATTTGGTCACACTTTAGTATAATTATAACTTTTGCTCAATAAACTGCTTATTAATAGTAAGGTAGTTGGGTTATACTTTATTTTTAGGTGTCATTGTTACAGTGTAATTATATATTTAAGTACAGTGTAATATTAACTACATGTACTTACTATAGGGTTTGGGTATTAGGATTTGGTTTAGGGTTAGTTGCATGTAATTATGCATAATTAACTGTTATTACTATAGTAAGTGCATGTACCTTTGTAACAAGGACACTGTAAAATAAAGTGTTACCATTAGTTGTAAAGTTTAGGTATTGGGAAGGATTAAGGGATGTAGAATATGGTCATGCAGAATAAGGCATTAATATATGCTTTATGAGTACTAATAAACAGCCAATATCCTTGTAATATGCATGCTAATAAGCAACTAATAGTGAGAATTGGACCCTAAAATAAAGTGTTACCATTAGTTGTATTAGTATTATTGGTATTATTACATAGCCAGGTTTATTAAAAACATACATAACATTTGCATTATAACCAATTCCAAATTCCAAAAAGTTTTTGGGAAAGAAATTAATACTTTTGTACAGCAAGAATGCATTAAATTGATCAAAAGTGACAGTAAAGATCATTTATAATGTTACAAAATATTTCTATTTCAAATAAATGCTGTTCTGTTGAACTTTCTATTAATCAAAGAATCCTGAAAAAATATGTATCTGTTTCCACAAAAAAAAAAAATACTAAGAAATATTAAGAATCATTAATATTAGAATGATTTCTGAAGGATCATGTGGCACTGAATTTTTGCTCTGTCAACACAGGAATAAATAACATTTTAAAATATATTAAAATAGAAATCATGCATTCATGCAAATATACAGTATATACATTTTGGTTACACTAGATGATTTTACACCCAAGGTGACTTCCTTGTTGAGGAAGTGAGAGTTGGATAAGGGTAATCTCCTGATCTGAATAAGAATCTCCTCTCATTACACCTCATGCTCTCGCACGGTTATTAACCATGGAGGAAGCACAAGGAGGGGCTGACAACACAAACAAGGAGAAAGAAAGAAAAAACAGACTGACATTTCACAAGCTTTCATCTCTGTCCCATCATGCATCAGGGGACACTTCTGGCATTTTGTCTCCTCTTTTTTCCTCGTTTTCATCAGTGTCGTCAACGGAGGTCACCTCCGTGACCCCAATATTGCAAACTGTCACTCATAGTAAGTGAGTTTATCAACACACATCTAATCGGCCAGCCTCTCCACAGGGACTTTAACCATCTGCATACTGAGATTGGCTTTTCCCTCCTTTTCCTGCTCTGAGTCGAGGAGGCGTCGCCCTGTGCTCGCATAATTATCAACGATAAAGAGCTGTGCTAACAAGAATGTCATGGTATATTAGTGTCACATACGCATTTAGACACCTAAATGGTATGGATTCTGTAGTTGAAAGTCAGAGGTCAATGATGATATGGGAGGCTCGAGAGGTTATTTACAATTCTGAAACTTAAAGGTGCTGTATGTAATTTTCTGACTGTACTAAAGCATAAAAATATCGTAATATGCTTGCAGATATTTAGGAAACACTAAGTTCACTTACTCATTTCACAGAAAAAGAAATGCTACAGCCAGTTATTCTACTTTGAAATGTGTGTTCCTTGTCAGAATGTCTATTTTTGTTTTGGTCTGTGTAGTCCCACATATTAAACATGGATAAATCAACTTACAGTGTAAGTGCTCGTCGCCTTCCATTGTCAATAGCGTTCGTTCCTGTTGCATGTCCTCAATCTGGCAACCCGCATGAGCGTCAAGTCTGAGGAGGACAACTCTCTCCAATATTTTGAATTTAGACTGCAGTACCCATTTCAACCGCTAGCTGTTAATATTACATACTGCACCTTTAACAAATGATCATATATGGTAAGATCTGTGACTCTGCAGAAACACCAAACAAGCAGCAGTATACATAAGCAGCAGCAGTACACGAAAATCAGTGCTTTGCAAATCAGTGCAAACGTGCTGAAGTGTAATTTAGGCAATAATTATGTTCCTGCTGCCTTTTTCTGCATGTGTCACTATTTGTTTCAATATGGGGCTGTATTCCAGATAATTGGTAGGTTTTACAATACGCGTGTGACCTTATTCTCCCCCTACTGTTGCAAGTGAGCTCTTTTTTTTTTTTTTTTTTGCTTTTTTTGTGAGACCATGTGCTGTCACCGTGTAGGTGTGCATGTGTTTCTGTGTTAGTGACATTGAAACAGCAGGCTCCATATTGTCCTTCATCTGTTTATGGTAATTATGGCTTTTGTACCTTCTCAGCACAGGAGGCTAGTCGGCCCGATTCCATACGAAAGGTTCAAATGCTTTATTGGGGAACAGCTGCACTAGTTAAAAAAAAAAAAAAACCTTTGTATCAAAGCATGTGTGTGTTTTCCTTTTCTTATATAAAGGATGAAATATCATGCGCTTGTCACGGCAAAATCCCTCCCTATGTTCATTGTGCGAAAATTCAATAACGTGTTATTAAAAATGCTCGCAGCCATTGTAAAGACGACCCGCACGTTCAGACCGAGGTGGAGAGCTGATTACGCATTTTAATGAGACTGTGATTCACGGCAAGAAAAAGGTGAATAAAAGACTGAAAAACAAAATGTGTCATGCCAAACAATAAGCTGCAACAACTATATCTGCATTCTGACAAAGTTGCATAAAACACTGGAAAGGGCTGCTCTGATTCTCAGACAATTGTTTCGGCTAAATGTGGAGGACATGTCTGTGTGTAACTTTGCTCTTCATATTGACAGCCAAAGTGGTCAAATAACGGTCTCATCCCATTTCACATTTGCTGTTAGGCACATCCTTCTCTCTTCGTACTCCATATGTTTTTTCCTCTCGTTTCATCCCTATTCCTCCCCAATTTTCCTCTGGACCTCTCATATTTGACTGTCCTTTCTCCCTCTCTCAGTGCCTTGTCACTCATCAGTGGCTAATCTCTTAGGTTAGTGGAGGTCAGGTAAGATCAAGAGGCCAACTCTCTGGTGCTCCTGCTGAACAAATAACAGATAGTGAACTCTGAACCTCGCCTTTGCATGAGAATCAACATCATTTTTCTGCAGCTGGTTACCACAGCAACCAGGACTCTGCCAAATGCCTGCCCTAGGGTTTGAGACACCCCCCTTTTCTTCCTCTCTCTCTCTCTCTCTCTCTCTCTCTCGCTCTCGCTCTCTCTCTCTCTCTCTCTCTCTCTCTCTCTCTCGCTCTCTATCTCTATCTCTCTCTCTCTCTCTCTCTCTCTCACTTACTCCCCTCTCATCTGCATCACAGATGAGTCCTCTCTCTACTCTGCATAAAAAAGAGGGGGAAAAAAATCATTCATCCATAATTCATTGTGTGTGTCCCACCCCCCTTCCGGCACGACAGCCCATCCTAGTAACAGGAACCTAGCAACAGCAACAACTCGCCACTCGGCTTTCAGCCTATGGGGAACTTTCAAATCTCATCAAATTCAACCAATGGGGTGAGAGAGGAGAGGAGAGGAGTGAAGGGGAGAATATGTTTTTTCTAGACAACTGCTACACAGTCAGGGTGTGTTCCAATCGTCCAATAGTGCGCTGAAAAGTGAATTTCAAGAGGGATTCATCTTAAGTGAGTATAAATCACTTAAGATATGTGTCCATTACAATGTATGACTGTGGGTTACACAACATTTATGAAGACACATCACATTTATTTACGTATTGAACATTGCAACATTTTCACCAGATAAAAGCTTTCAAGCATGTTGATTTATATTTACTGATTTATAATGTTTTATTAGACTGGGTAAACCCAGCCCAATCTGCCGGCGATTTGATTTCGCCCTGCAGCTCAGACTGGAAACCTGTACATTTTTCTATCCTGCTTCCGTTACAAATTTGCGGGGACCAATCAAAACAACTGGCTTATCCACCTGGCGCGCTATTGGCGGGTTTAATCCAATCCAGTTCCTTTTAACCTCTCGACGATGCTCAATTGCTTCTTTAGTTTAGCAAACAAATCGCTCGAGTGAGTGTAAATACCACTCACTTTAATGTTTGTTTTTTTTGCACAACCTGCAAAAACCGCTCGATGCCATTCCTGCTTCTGCAAACCGCTGATCAATGCTACAAACCAACATGTTTGTTGACACGTTTCCTGCCTGGAGTTTTTGCTGCAAAGTACGTCACCTGGATCGTTGGTCTGATTGGTTGAAGGACTATCCAATTGTGTACAGAGTCATTTGAACTATGCCCGTTGATCACACCTCTTGTGCAGTAGAAAATACAGAGCAGACTCCCCAGACTAATGTTCAATCTTAAAAGATTGAGCTTGGTCTGGTGATAGCCAGACTACTGTTTTATGTTATAAATTATATACATATTGATGTAATTATATGTTATTATATCAATGCCATTTATATATAATATTTATATAATAATTGTATGTGTGATGCTGCGGCAGAGACAAGGAGAAAGCGGGATCCAAATGCAGTGTAATTTATTAAATAGCCTCTAGACTTTACAAACATAGACTCCGGGAACATGCCTCGGGACAGGACAACCAGGAACAGCACTCAACAATGAAACAAGAACTCACAAAGACTGGACTCAAACACAGGGCTTAAATACAAGGACAAACAAGCTAAACAAGATAACAAGGGGGCGTGGTCAATCTGAAACACCTGGGGAGACTAATCAACATAATGGGGAACAGATAAACACGGGACATGACAGAGGAACACAGACCTGAATCATTACATTATGCATAGTATATTATGGTTATTTGCAGTACATCATTTCATCATACTCAGAACAATTCATCTGCAGCATTTCCACTGTGTGATGACTTTGCAGGACATTCCAAACTAAAGGCTAAAAAAAATTGGAAAAGAAAAATATCTATTTTGTGAAATTTACCACTGGAAGCAAAACTAAAGTTATAAGTAAAACATAAAGTTAATCTTTGGTTTGATAGGACCTATATAAATATACAGTTTACTGTGTAAAAAGTCTTAGGCATGTTAGTATTTTCACCCCAAAAAATGGTTTTAAGCCAATTATTTGTATCTTTTGCTGTAGTGTGTCATTAGGAAATATAAGTTTACATTTCCACACATTCATTTTGTCATTAATTGTAATAATCCAGTGAAAATTTTGTATGCACAAGAAGCCGGTATCCTCCACACAGAAATCTGATCTCACCATCATCGAGTCCATCTGGAATTACAAGAAGAGACAGAAAAAATTGAGACGGACTAAATCCAGAAGAACTGTGGAAACGTCTCCAAGACACTTGAAGAAACCTTCCTGCAAATCTACAGTACTGTGAAAAGTTTTAGAAACTTGTGTAAAATGCGTGAGGATGATTTCAAAACTAATGTCATAAGTAGATTTTTACTACTAAATCAAATAAATATTTGGTGTGACCACCCTTTGCGTTTAAAACAGCTTTTGTCCAGGTACACTTGCTCATAGTTTTTGCAGGTCGGTTTCTTCAAACGTCTTGGAGACAAGGCCGCAGTTCCTCTGGATTTAGTCTGTGTCAGTTTTTTTTTTCTGTTTCTTCATGTGATCATAGATGGACTCGATGATTGTGAGATCAGATCTCCGTGTGGATACAAAAAAAAATTGGTTTTCAGACTCCTTGTGCATACAAAAATCTCACTGGATTATTACAATTAATGGCAAAAGGAATGTTTGGAAATGTAAATTGGTATTTCCTACTTAATTCAGTAAACTATATAAATAACTGGCTTAAAACCATTTTCTTGCCTAAGACATTTGCACAGTACTGTATGTATTTTTAGGCTGAAATATTATATCATCTTATTGTAGGACTATTTAAGATCTTACAGGAACACACAACGCTAGTACAAAATAATGAATTCTGATAATTCATATTTTTCTAGACCACTTGACCTGTTAAAAATATGCCGTGAACCATATGACAAGAAGACCAGAACAACGCACATCAACAATTTCCCTCTCCAATGATGGAAAATTAAAGCACTGCATTTGTTAACTGAATGTGAAGATTTCTGAAGACCCTGAAAAAATGGGTTGCAGGCCTCTTCTGATCAGCCAGACAGCAGGGGAAAAACAATGATAAATGCAAATATCAAAAAGGCATTAATTATAAAAGGATTATAAATGTGTACAGTATCTTGACAAATGAGGTTCCATGCAGTCACACCCATCCTGTCTATCCGCAGGTGGTAAAGTTGAGGTTTACAGATGTTGCAGTGTACACTGGTCCATCAGCCAGGACATTAATAAAGAATCTTGGTCAGTTGATATTTTTCAGAGGCAACCACACTTCTAAACAGCAGGGAGAGTTTGTTCACTATATTGGGTTCCAGCCAGTGTAACTTTGATCAGATTTTATCTATGGCGTTTTTTGGCAGCCAGCTGTCACAACTGGTGCTAACCAAGCAGTTGCATGCAGTCATTGCTGTCCCTGTCTTACAAGAGATATTTTACACCATGAAATGTGGAGCTGGCCTGAGGATTTTGTGGATTATAGACTATTGTAGCCTATTTATTTTTGTCATGTTCTCTCTGTGCAGTAAAAATCCAGATATCTGTAAGAAAATAAAATGTTAGCATTAGTCATTGTGGCCTGGATCACCAAGAAGGTCTAATTTCTAAAGGTGACCCTCCAGGATATCTTTTTACACAACATCAATTTGATCCTTTTCAATCCTGGCAAGTTGTATTGTCCTGGTACAGTATAATGTACAATGGAAAGCTGATTGTACAGTGGAGAAAATAATTATTTGATCCCCTGCTTACTTTCTAAGTTTGCCCACTTACAAAGAAATGAAGGGTCTATAATTTTTATGGTAGGTTTATTTTAACGGACAGAGACAGAATATCAACCAAAAAAATCCAGAAAAAACACATTATATATACTTTATAAATTGATTTGCATTTCAGTGAGTGAAATAAGTATTTGATCCTCAAGCAAAACATAATTTAGAACTTGGTGGAGAAACCCTTGTCGGCAAGCATAGTGGTAAGACGTTTCTTGTAGTTGGTCACCAGGTTTGCACACATCTCAGGAGGGATTTTGGTCCATTCCTCTTTACAGATCCTCTCTGAATCCTTAAGGTTTCTTGGCTGTCGCTTTGCAACTCGAAGTTTCAGCTCCCTCCACAGATTTTCTATAGGATTAAAATCTGGAGACTGGCTAGGCCACTCTAAGACCTTAATGTGCTTCTTCTTGAGCCTCTCCTTTGTTGCCTTGGCGGTATGTTTTGGGTCATTGTCATTCTGGAAGACCCATCCACGACCCATCTTCAGTGTTCTGGCTGAGGGAAGGAGGTTCTCGTCCAAGATTTTACGGTACCCCTGTCCATCAGCCCCTCAATATGATGAAGTCGTCCTGTACCCTTAGCAGAGAAACAGCCCCAGAGCATAATGTTTCCACCTCCGTGCTTGACTGTAGGGATGGTATTCTTGGGGTCATAGTCAGCATTTCTCTTCCTCCAAACATGACGAGTTGAGTTGATGCCAAAGAGCTAAATTTTTGGTCTCATCTGACCAAAGCACTTCTCCCAAGCCTTCTCGGAATCATTTAGATATTCATTGGAAAACTTCTGACGGGCCTGTACATGTGCCTTCTTGACCAGGTGCTCAAGTGCACCTTGCGGGCGCTGCAGGATTTCAATCCATTGCGGCGTAGTGTGTTGCCAATGGTTTGCTTGGTGACTGTGGTCCCAACTGCCTTGAGATCATTAACAAGCTCCTCCGTGTAGTTCTGGGCTGATCCCTCACCTTTCTCATGATCATCCGTACCCCATGAGGCGAGATCTTGCATGGAGCTCCAGACCGAGGGCGATTGATGGTTATTTTGTATTTCTTCCATTTCTGAATAATGGCACCAACAGTTGTCTCCTTCTCACCAAGCTTCTTGCTGATGGTCTTGTAGCCCATTCCAGCCTTGTGCAGGTCTACATTCTTGTCCCTGATGTCCTTTGACAGCTCGTTGGTCTTGCCCATGGTGGTGGAGAGGTTGGAATGGAAGATACAGATTCTGTGGACAGGTTTCTTTTATACACATTACGAGCTAACATTAGGAGTACTTTCTTAAAGTGACAGGGCTAATCTGTGATTCACATGGGCACATAACCAATCTGTGGGAGGCAGAATTCTTGCTGGTTAGAAGGGGATCAAATACTTATTTCACTCGATCAAATGCTAATCAATTTATAATCTTTATATAATGTGTTTTCTCTGGATTTTTTTGTTGATATTCTGTCTCTATCCATTAAAATAAACCTACCATAAAAATTATTAACCCTTCATTTCTTTGTAAGTGGGCAAACTTACAAAATCAGCAGGGGAACAAATTATTATTTTCCCCACTGTATTTTAAATGAAATAAAACTAGCTGAAAGACTTGCAAACAATATTCAAAAACATTTATGCTAATGATGAACAAAGATTTACTATTAATGTGCTGTTCATGAGAGACTTGGAAAAACAGAGAAGCAATGAATCACATTTTAAACTAATGTATTTTGATAATTCCATTAGAAAAAATTCCTCAAATGCATGAAACTTTATAGATTACTGGAAAGGTATTTATGGTCTGGACGCACATCAAGGATTTGACACTTTCAGCGAGATACAGACAGTTTTAAACTGTGTTCTATAATAAAGCATATGGAGTCGATGGACGATGGAATCGGGACAGTCAACCACCAAAGAGCTTCAAAAACGTTAAATCAGAATTAAATTGAACTGAACACCTAGTTGCTGCAGTGACGTGACTGCTTTGGACCTCATTCTCAAAAATGACAACTCAAAGCGTTGCTATGGTTATCATGTCAATTATCGCAATTTCGTGAGTGACTAGTGTTTCATACAATAATTGAGTTTATGGATGATCAACTTCCAGTGCATGACAATTGTGAGAGAATTAAGCACAAAATTAAATCTTTAGGAAGTGTCACACAACAAGACAAAGCGATATTGATATATGCTGAAGGTATTTAAAGCATTTGGAACTCATTATGTTATGTTTTAATATAATATGGTTGTTTGTTTGTGATCATTGTGTTATTTTAGAAAAGTAAAATAGCAGACACAACTTTTATGTATTTGATCAAATCATTTGAATCAATTTTGCATATTTGTTTTCCTAAACAAATTAAAAGGAAATCTATGAAATAGTGTATGTTATAGAAAGAAAAAACTCCTGTCAACTTTGAACCTTCAGGTCATCGGACAAGATCTTTCACTCCTTCTAATGCTGTAACACACAACAGAGTTCCACAATCCTGCATAATGCGCTAAATGTTTAAAATCCTTTTAGGTTACACTTTATTTCGATGGTCCAAATTTGACATTCTACTAACTATACGTAACTTTGCAACTACATGTTATCTAACTCTCATCCGAGTATTAGTAGACTGTAGTAGACTGTTAGGTTAGGGATAGGTGTTAGGGTTCAGGTTACCCTGGTGAAAAAAATATATATACTAAGTATACTTGCAGCCAGACTAATTATCAGTATACTTCAAGTGTGTTAATGATTAGTTTAACTTGAAGTGTGCTATTTTGTAACAACTCATTTTGTACTAAGTATATTTTAATTGTAATTAAATTGTAGTAAAGCATAACTGTGTACTTTTGTATACTAAATTGGACCAACTTCGAGGATACTTGGGACTAATTACATGCTTGATTAGTGATATTAAAGTGTACTTTATTTGTGTTACAAGTACATTACAAATTCATTTCGAGTGTCTTTGAAACATACAAGCAATATACCATAAGTGTATTTATATATATATATATATATATATTTATATATATATATATATATATATATATATATATATATATATATGTATATAATTTTTTATTATAATTTAATTTTTTTTATGTTTGGTGTTTTCGCTTTTTAGTAGGATAGGACAGTAGCTAGACAGGAAGTGAGGTGGGAGAGAGAGAGAGAGAGAGAGAGAGAGAGAGGAGGGACATGATCAGGGAAGGTCCACGGGTCTCGAACTCAAGTCTCCTGAAGCACATGTCAGCACACTTGCCCACGAGGTTAAGAAAGTGAGTTCTTAATATTTTTAGAAAGGGCAAATAAATACACTTTTAAAAAATAAACAGAATTTTCACTTCAAGTATATTTTTTTTAAATATATTTTTAGAAAATATAATAAAGTACAATTATTTTAAAGTGTGGTAAAAGGTGTATTGTGAAAATAGGTATAAAAGCATGATCCTAATATACTTTTAATATATTTAAAGATTGTACACGTATATTTACAATGTACTATTGAAAAAGGGAATATATTTCAAATACAATAAAGTGTACTTTTTTTTCACTAGGGTAGTAAATAAGTTGACATGTAGTTGCAAAGTTACTTAGTCAGTAGAATGTCTGAAAGGTCATCAAAATAAAGTGTTAGCAGATATTTAGCAGAGACAGTTTACGAATACTCAATGAGAGTTAGTTGACATGTAGTTGAAAAGTTACTTATAGTTAGAATGTCTGAAGTGGACCAAAATAAAGTGTTACCTCATTTTATCTTTTAAGATAGCATTTAATCTTCAAATATTTTATTTCCCTGAAGCATACAGTATGTTACTGAGAAATGTTGAGTCACAGATCAGACTTCCCATAGCAGTGTAGCACTTTAGCTGTTCCTCCACATGGTGAATTGAGCTGTGGCCACGGCAGGCCGTTTTCCCTTGGATACATAAAACAGCAAGCTAATTACTGTGTTAAACCCATTCATAAATCATGTCTGCTCATATTGAACTAATGTCTCATGAGATGCTGTGTCAACGTTTTCTTTTGCACGAGTGTGTTAACTACGAGACATGCAAAAACAAATTAATGCAATGCTTGCTATTAAGGATCAGTAAATAAAAGCGTAACTGAAGGCACAAGCACAGATAACACTATTTAGGGAGTTTTTAGGGCCTTTGTTTCATGAGTTGGCTTAATGGCTTAATGAAGATGAACATTATAATGTGGTAATTTGGGTACAATCTTAACACTGGTTAAGGGAAAATGACTTTACAGACTTTAAGGCTGTATTTTTGCTGACTTCGTTTTGAATACTGTATGTGCTAAAGAAATTATTTTTAATTAATTTATATTTTTCTTCAGCTAAAGTGACCATATTAATGAATGATTTTCTCATCTGTGTGTGTGTGTGTGTGTGTGTGTGTGTGTGTGTGTGTGTGTGTGTGTGTGTGTGTGTGTGTGTGTGTGTGTGTGTGTGTGTGTGTGTGTGTGTGTGTGCGTGTGTGTGTGTGTGTGTGTGTGTGTGTGTGTGCACATATCGTCTGTCTTTCTTATTGGTTGTTCATTTTGGGTAAAAGAAAATGTGTGCATCCAGTGAAATCTTTAAAGGAAGCCTCCAACATTTTTTGAAATATGGCTTATTCACGGTCTTTCCTACATTTAAATAGGTGGGCAAACGCATTTTGTCTCAGTGCAGCGCCACCGCTAGCTTAGCTTAGCATAATGAATGGAATCCTTTGTTGCCAGCTAGCATGTCGTGAGTAAAAGTGATAAAAAATTTAAAACGAATTACTTCTTGCGTATTCACAAATAGCAATGCAGATTAAGACTAGGCGATTTCCTAGGCAGATATTGACTTGGGACTATATTGGGGTGAAGCACAGGCGAAGCACTGCTACTTGGGCGCAGAGATATCACGCAACACCTGAAATCCCCCCACGTTGAGAATGGTCATCTATGGCAGTACCTTGTCCCACTCGCCACAGCACAGACACTCTATTTCAGTCAGCATAGGTTGACATATTCCCCCACACTCACATCACCAGTTCGTGTTGGCTCTCATCCTCACGTCCTCAGGCTGTTGAGCGATCGCAACCTCCTCTTCCTGTCGTTCTATTTCCAAAGCACGCAGCTCCTCCTCTCAAACTCTGGTTCATAGAGGTATGGTTCCTGATCTTGACTGTCTGAGAAGTCACCCTCTTCGTCTCTCACAAAATCCACCATGTTCATCGCCATTCACTATGTCTACAGTAGGAAAAATAGCCAGCTACTATTCACGCTGGTATGTTGACGGAAGTTGGGGGATTTCAGGTGTTGCATTGGTATTTGTACTCGATGTGAATACGCAGGCCACAAGAAGTAATTTTTTTTTTTAAATTTTTATTTATTTATTTTATCACTTTTACTCACAACATGCTAGCTGGCAACAAAGGATTCCATTCATTATGCTAAGCTAAGCTAGCGGTGGCGCTGCCAAACTAAAACAATGCATGTACTGAGACAAAAGCAAAAGCACTGTTGCCCACCTATCTAAATGTAGGAAAGACAGTGAATAAGCCCTATTTAAAAAAACGGTGGAGTGTTCCTTTAAGATGTAATATTTAGGTAGGTACAAGGAAGCATTTGGACACTGGTATCAGTGTAGCTCAGACCTGTTACAGTGTGATTAAAACTATACAGAGACTATTTCTTTTAAAAGCGGTTTCACATGGAAAACATCATGTGTGTTTCTATGCTAAAGAGATCTGAAGATGGTTGAAACCAATTGGGGTTATAATGTAGAAGCATATTGTCCTCAGGCATAGACAAAAGAAAGGTGGGGAGAAAAGAGACTAAGTAAAAGAAAAGAAAAAAGACTCTGGAGGATAGGAGAGAATGGAAGCAAACAGGAGTAAGAGAGAAAGATCTCACTGGAGAGCTGTGTGTTAGAGCATTGTTTACCTGAGATGGGTCGATGTGTGGGAGGTGAGGGGGCAGACTACTCTCTGTATCTGTCTTTCCCTCATTCTCCATCTCACAAAGGCAATGTTTTTTTTAAACATTGTAAGCCTACGGCAGTTATTGCTATCCGCTGACCAGACTGTCTTAGTCATCGCCCAGTTTACAACAGGAGATCATTCTAAATCAGTTTTCAGATTATGCCAAATGCCTGTTGGTATACTTTAAGTGGAGCACAATGTTTGTCTATAGTGTACAGAAAACATTTGCAAAAACGTTTACTCTTACATTTTAATTATCGTGCTGTGGTACCAAATGCTGCAACTGACCATCCAGAATCATGTATTTAAGAGAGCTGTAAGTCATGAGAGGCAGTGTTTAATGTATATATATTATTTCCTGAAGAAGCTGTTCAACTGTTCAGCTGTAAAACATGAAACCACCAGAGGGTCTTATTTTAGGTAGAATAATCAGAAGAGTTGTCCAAGAGTCAACACCAAGTTGTATGGTGTTTTTAGAGTAATGTGCACTGCCATTTCTCCTCCAAATATGGTGTGTATTATGGCATCCAAACAGTTCAATTTTGCTCTCATGTGACCACACTATATTCTCCCCGTATTTCACTGGCTTTTCCAAATGTTGTGCAGCAAACTTTAAATGAGCTTCAACATGCTTTTTTTTCAGTAATGGAGTCTTGCGTGGTGAGTGTGCATACAGGCCATGGCGGTGGAGTGCATTACTTACTGTTTTCTTTTAGACAACAGTACCTGCTATCTGCAGGTCTTTTTGAAGCTCTCCACAAGTGATCCTTGGCTCTTGGACAACTCTTCTGATTATTCTTTTCACTCCTCTATCAGAAATCTTGCGAGGAGCACTGGTCGAGGCAAATTTATGGTGAAATTATTGTCTTTCCACTTCCGTATTATGGCCCCAAAAGTGCTCACTGGACCATTCAGAAGCTTAGAATGGCGCCTATAACCAATGCCATCATTATGTTTTGCAACAATTAGGTTGCGAAGGTCTTGAGACAGCTCTTTGCTTTTACCCATCATGAGATGTGTCTTGTGTGACACCTTGGCAATGAGACCTTTTTGTAGGCCATCATTTGGGACTGAACCAGCTGTTATTAATTTCCACTGACAGGGGGCTGGATTGCTTTTTTATTACTGTAAGTTTTCAGCAGTTGTCTTGGCTTTCCATGCCTTTTTGCGCCTCCCTTTCTTCATGTGTTCACTAACTTAATTTCTGAACTTATTTTTGTTTGTTTCTTTGTATGTATGGCTTACTTGGGTTGTTAGGATTAGGATTAGGATTTAGATTAAGATTATGATTATGATTATGATTATGATTAAGATTATGATTAAGATAAGGATTATGATTAAGATTATGATTAATATTAGGATTAGGAATATGATTATTATTAGGATTAAGATTATGATTAAGATAAGGATTAAGATTAAAATTAGGATTAAGATTAAGATTAAGATTAGGATTAGGATTAAGATTAGGATTATTATTAGGATTAAGATTAAGATTAAGATTAAGATTAGGATTAAGATTAAGATTAAGATTGAGATTAGGATTAATATTAAGATTAAGATTAGGATTAGGATTAGGATTAGGATTAGGATTAGGATTAAGATTAAGATTAAGATTAGGATTAAGATTTCAAGATGATCAATCAAGTCATCAATTCGTGGGGTAGGATAGGAGTCAAATTTGGACACAGAAATTCAGGGGCCGTATGTATGAAGCCACGCAGAGTAAAATTTTTGTCTTAAGTCTGTCAAAATTCTAAGAATGACATAATTTTACTCTTATTCCTAGACTTAAGAATAAGTATGATTCATAAAGGTTCCTAAGTGATAAGACTAGGGGCTCATTCTTCGTACGTAGCTTATTACGTCCGAGATCAAATGACACATCCAAGATGATATCATCGCGCTAATCATGATCTGGCTAATTCGGTTCTTCGAACGCACCTGTTGTTGATGATTAGTATGGCTGGATTGAGTTATCTGAGATAATCGCGCGTTCATGGGTTGGTTTAAAAGGAGCTATGTATCGATAGTAGAGTAACTGATCAGGAACGCTGCTATTGGCTGCTCACAATGGCCAAAGAGCGCGCAAAATTTTTCTCTGCGGCACGTTGTTTAAATACCAAATGCATTTGCGCCCATTTGTGCGCCCATGCTGGTCTGAAAACGAGGTGTGTTCTGCCGCATTGTTGGCGCGTTGCTATTTTGAGGCAACATAAATAGACTGCGCCATTGACCAACTGAAACCTGGTCTAAAGTCAATGGCGTAGTATTTTATTTGTTATTTAAAGGGCGCATTAGTAATTAGTAACGCGCGAACACTCTGCTTATTAAACACACAGGGCATACGTACAGCAACACACAAACCAAATTTTTAAAATAAAAGGATTACACTGTAAAAGATTATTATTGTGTACATAAAGATGTGGTGTCCCATAGATGGTCTGCTTGCGCACTTTTACCTCACACACAGTTTAGCAGTTCCGTTTGCACTCTGGAGACGCGTTCGGTCTTTCCACTATCAAATTCCGTCATGTAAATAGCGAATCTGCCATGGCGCAAGCACAACTGGCATTGAAAGGGAATGGGAGATGAGACTCTGATTGGTTTAACGCACATAAATCCCAAAACACATCCATTACTCAAGACCATTTTTCCCGTCGTTAAACTAGCAAAAGTGGATTCGGACACGCCCTAAGTGAACTTGCACCGTGCGCTTTAGACCATGTGCTTAGATCGTTGTCGCATGCCCCTCAGGTGCAACCCTCAGACTCTTCAGACACTGAAATCTTTCCTTTAGTTGCCCAAAGGTCATTTCAATGCGTGCATGCTCTTGTTCTGGCTAGAGCGTTACAATGCACGTGTTTGAGGTCCAGGGTTTTGGTCAGGGAATAGTGTCATAAAGTAATGCCTTTCTCCAATCAGGATCCTGTAGTAATCACCTGTATAATGGAAAAATGCAGTACTGTTAGGCCCAGATTAAGTGTATGTAATACAAGTCAAGTCAAGTCAAGTCAAGTCAAGTTTATTTGTATAGCGCTTTTCACAATACAGATTGTATCAAAGCAGCTTCACAGTATTAAATTAAAATAATACAACAAAGTTTGTTTCAAGAGGAATTTATTGATTGATAAAATTAAATTAAATATCCCCAAAATATCCCCAACTGAGCAAGCCAAAGGCAACAGTGGCAAGGAACCGAAAAACTCCATCAAGTGACCTAATGGTGTCCTAAAACTCCATCAGGTGACCTAATGGAGAAAAAAAAACCTTGGGAGAACCCAGGCTCAGTCGGGGGCCAGTTCTCCTCTGGCATTTATGAGCTAGAGGCCGGATTGTAGTTTGAACTATAGGATTATATGAATGCCTGGCTGAAGAAATGCGATTTTAATCTAGTTTTAAACTGGGAGAGCGAGTCTGCGCAACGAACAGTATCAGGAAGACTATTCCAGAGTTTTGGAGCCAAATGTGAAAATGCTCTCCCTCCTTTGGTGGTTCTGGATATCCTAGGTATGACCAAAAGCCTTGAATTTAGTGATCTTAAAGAGCGCGATGGATTATAGGGCGATAGAAGATCCGTTAAATAGACTGGAGCTAAGCCGTTTAGGGCTTTATAAGTCAGTAGCAATACCTTGTAATTAATACGGAACTTTATAGGTAACCAATGCAGTGATGATAAAATCGGTGTTATATGATCATATTTTCTTGATCTCGTAAGAACTCTAGCGGCGGCATTTTGGACTAACTGTAGTTTGTTTATTGAGGATGCAGGACAACCAGCTAATAAAGCATTACAGTAATCCAGTCTCGAGGTCACGAATGCATGAACTAACTTTTCTGCATCAGAAACTGATAGCATATTATGTAGCTTAGCAATGTTTCTAAGGTGGAAAAAGGCTGTTTTTGTAACATATGAAATATGATTTTCAAAAGACAGGTTGCAATCGAGTATAACACCCAGGTCTTTTACTGTAGAGGATAAAGTAACAGGACATCCTATGATGTTAAAGTTGTATTGTGCGAGGTTTTGTGGGCGGTTTTTTTTACCGATAAGTATTACCTCTGTCTTGTCTGGATTTAATAAAAGAAAATTACACGTCATCCAATCTTTTATATCTTTAACACACTCTGTCAATTTGGAAAATTTTGCGGTTTCATCCGGCCGTGATGAAATATATATTTGAGTGTCATCAGCATAACAATGGAAACTAATTCCATGTTTCCTTATAATATTTCCAAGTGGCATCATATATATTGAGAATAACAGAGGGCCTAACACAGATCCCTGCGGCACTCCATAGTTTACTGGAGTTATGATCGATTTTTCTCCATTTAAATAGACAAAATGGTAGCCGTCAGATAGGTATGATTTGAACCAGCTTAATGCTTGTCCTTGAACACCAGTATAATTTTGTAGTCGATCTAAGAGTAATGTATGATCTCTATAGTATCGAACGCAGCACTAAGATCAAGTAAAACTAGTATTGAGATACAGCTTTGGTCAGAAGCTAAAAGTAAATCATTTGTGATTTTAACGAGCGCAGTTTCAGTGCTATGATGCGGTCTGAATCCAGACTGAAACTTTTCATAGATCTCATTTTGTTGCAAGAAAGAGCCCAGTTGAGCGGACACCACTTTTTCTAATATTTTAGACATAAATGGAAGATTTGAAATGGGTCTATAATTTGCTAGATTATTATGATCTAATTGGGGTTTCTTAATGAGAGGTTTTATAACTGCCAGTTTAAATGTTCTTGGAACATGACCTAAAGATAAAGACGAGTTAATAATATTGAGGAGAGGATCTTCCACTACAGGTAACACTTCTTTCAGTAGTTTAGTTGGTATAGGATCTAATAAACATGTTGTTGTTTTAGATGAAGTGATAAGTTTATTTAACTCTTTTTGTTCTATAGTTGCAAAGCACTGTAATTGTTCTTTCGGGGTGATAATTGAAGCTGAATTATAAGGCGCGATTGAAGATTGAACGTTTACAATTGTGGTTGTGATGCTTTCTATTTTCTCAGTGAAGAAGTTCATGAAATCATTACTACTGAACTGTAACGGGATATTTTGTTCGGGTGACGTCTGTTTATTTGTTAGTCTAGCCACGGTGTTAAATAAAAACCTTGGATTGTTTTGGTTGTTTTCTATTAGTTTGCAGAGGTGCTCAGCCCTGGCCGCTTTTAGGGCCTTTTTATAACGTGACATACTGTCTTTCCACGCGATTCTAAAGACCTCTAAATTAGTTTGTTTCCATTTACGCTCTAAAATACGCGTTTCTCTCTTTAAAACATGCGTAGTATTGTTATACCATGGTGCTTTATTTTTCTCTCTGACCTTTTTTAATTTAATAGGTGCAACCACATCCAATGTTCTAGAGAGAATGGTGCTCATAGTGCTAGTTAGTTCTTCTAGTTCATCTGTTTGTTTGGGTTCAGGCAGCAGCTGAGACAGATTAGATAAGCAATTTGAGAAATTATCTATGGTGGATGGGAGGATTGTTCTGCCTGGTTGATAACGCGACGCCGCATGACATATTACAGCAGTACGTAATATGCAAGTTACCATGTAGTGATCAGTGACTTCATCACTTTGTGGAATGATATCTATATCGGTTGGATCGGTTCCATGTGATATAATTAAATCGAGTGTATGATTAAGACGATGTGTTGGTCCGGTGACGTTTTGCTTGACCCCAAATGAATTTAATAAATCTGTAAACGCAGCTCCTAACGCATCATTTGGATTATCTACGTGTATGTTAAAATCTCCAACAATTAGTGCTTTATCGACATTGACTAATAGGTCTGAGAGAAAATCTGCAAACTCTTTTAGGAAATCAGCGTAAGGCCCTGGCGGTCTATATACGGTAGCCAAGGCTAGAGATAATAGGGATGTTTTTCTAACATCTAAGAGCGTAACATTTAGTACAAGTACTTCAAATGAAATAAACTTATAACCCGTTTTCTGGGTAACATTTAGAATATCTTTATAAATGGTTGCAACACCTCCGCCACGACCAATCAGACGGGGCTCATGCTTATAACAGTATCCAGGAGGAGTAGACTCATTAATACCGAAATAATCATTTGGTTTAAGCCAGGTTTCAGTAAGGCAAAGTATATCGAAGCTATTATCTGTGACTATTTCATTTACAATAACTGCCTTAGGTGTGAGTGATCTAATGTTTAGAAGACCTAGCTTTAGAAATAGTTTTTGTTTACTAATAGCAACATTTTCTGTTTTAATAACAATTAGATTTTTCCTAGATCCTGCATTAGATTTATTATTTGATCTCACTAAACGAGGAATAGACACGGTTTCTATGCAATGTTCTACACTAGTATTTATATCAGTTGAATTGGTGCAGCAGAGACTATGATTTGGACTTTTGGTTACTAGTCAAAGGGTATTTAACATTTTGGAGATGTTATCTGACAGAAGATCCGCTCCGAATCTGCTTGGGTGTAAGCCATCAGCACGGACAAGCCTAGGACGCTCCCAAAACAGATTCCAATTATTTACAAAGAGCAGTTTCTGCTCATTGCACCATGACATTAACCATTCATTTAGCGCAAATAATCTGCTGAACTTTTCATGCCCTAGTCGGTACGTGGGAAGCGGTCCTGACACAATGATCGTTGTTTCAGGCGATGTGCTGCGTACCGTATCGATTAGATTCCTGAAGTCTTTCTTCAGAATCTCCGTCTGGCGCAGCCTGATGTCGTTCACTCCCGCGTGCAGGACCACAGTTCCGACGCGCTCGTCACCGTTCAGGATCTCGGGAACGCGAGCAGCGATTTCAGAAACACGAGCACCAGGAAAGCAGTGACTTTGCACCTTACTTTTACCTAACGTAGCGTGTACATGCCGAACGATGGAATCGCCGATGATCACAGCATCGCGTTCTGTTTCGCGTAGAGGGGAGAAGCGGTTTTGTGTCGATAACTCGAAAACCGGGAGGGTCGGAGAAAGTCTTGGTCTAAACCTGACTCGCGTCTTCCACTGCGGAACCACCCAGGCTTCATGGTGGTGTGTTGGAGCCGGAGTGAACGAGACCATGGCTGATTTCGACCGATGCTGAGGAACGCACGGAGTAGACGCGGTCGGAGTCAGCGGGTTAGTAACGTTAAACACTGATTTGTGTGCATCGGCGCGTGATGTTTCAAGAGCCAAACACCGGTCTCTCAGCTCGGCCTGTCTCAATAAAAGGTTGTGGATCTGTTTCTCAACAGCTTCCAGCTCAGACTGCAGTGCGTGAAGCTCAAATGTGTCCTCACCTGCACCAAGCGGTAGACTACTTTCATCTGATATATTCGCCATTTTAACAGATGGACAGTGAGTTAGCAACGAAGCTACCAGTGATGCTATCAATATTAATACTAATTTATATTATAAGTTTGTTTGTAAGTGAGTGTGGAGAAGACGCGTTCAGCCGTGATCCATGGACGTAACCTTTAAGAGTATGCAGCGTTGGATCACTAATAGGCTTGAGACGCGTCTGCTCAACAGTCCGCGTTGTAACTATGAGGTTTTTTAGGTTTTTTAGTGGTAGGGGTGTAGAGTAGACGCACGATAGGCGAAAAAAAAAATGTTTGTTTATAAGTGAGTGTGGAGAAGACGCGTTCAGCCGTGATCCACGGACGTAACCTTTAAGAGTATGCAGCGTTGGATCACTAATAGGCTTGAGACGCGTCTGCTCAACAGTCCGCGTTGTAACAATGAGGTTTGAGCAGTAACATTAGTGCTTCTCAGTGAGGAAAAGTAGAAAATGTTCGTTGTAAGCGAGTTTAAAGAGAAAAATCAAGAATTATAAATCAAATCGATAGAGCTCCAAAAACAACAACGCATTCAGACGCAACGCATGATAATAACAGGACAAGACATTACTCACCGTGTTTGTTGAGTGTTTCTTACTCACCTGAGCTTTTCTGAACTCAAAGGCGCGAGCGCGCGAGAGAAAATAAATAAATAAAAATAGCTGAGCGCACACGGGTGGCGCGTTTACAGGCTAGCGAATTACTAGCGTGTTGTGCTAGTAGTAACGTAAGCTAGCGATGTCAGGGTTGGGTAAGCTGTATTTAGTAGTAATATAAACAACTAGAAATTGTAGTAAATGATGGTTCAAAACAAGGAAATACGAGGCTAAGACGGAGCTTACAGCACCGAAGCAGACACACTCACAGCAGGCAGCGAGAAAAATCAAGAATTATAAATCAAATCGATAGAGCTCCAAAAACAACAACGTATTCAGACGCGACGCATGATAATAACAGGACAAGACATTACTCACCGTGTTTGTTGAGTGTTTCTTACTCACCTGAGCTTTTATGAACTCAAAGGCGCGAGCGCGCGAGAGAAAATAAATAAATAAAAATAGCTGAGCGCACACGGGTGGCGCGCGTTTACAGGCTAGCGAATTACTAGCGTGCTGTGCTAGTAGTAACGGAAGCTAGCGATGTTGGGTAAGCTGTATTTAGTAGTAGTATAAACAACTAGTAATTGTAGTAGATGATGGTTCAAAACAAGGAAAATACGAGGCTAAGACGGAGCTTACAGCACAGAGCAAACACACTCACAGCAGGCAGCGAGGCAGACTGTGCCTCGTGTATGTGTACGCAAATGTGTATGCGTTGTGCACACGCTACATTATGGCCAAGCATGCACCCTTAAAATAGCATCTGAACACCACTGAAAACGCGCCACTGACTTTAGACTAGGTTTTTCCTGGTCTTTGGCGGAATTGTTTTCTGGAACTGCAAAAAGCACCAGGGAACGTTTGCGCCCGAACACGCCTCCTCTTTTTGCTGAACCGCCCCCGGAGTGCAAGTTCATTCCCTAATTTACAGACGTGCGTCTGTGGAGGGGAAAGTCCGCTGTGCGTTGGGTGCAAAATAGGAATGATACATGCGTTGGTGTACAAAGTCAATTGCGCTGGGTGCAAGATAGGGCCCATAGAGTCACACACCATTTAAGAGATTTGGGGCCATATGTATAAAGCCACTCAGAGTAAAATTTTAGTCATAAGTCTGTAAAAATTCTAAGAATTACATCATTTTACTCTTATTCCTAAACTTAAGAATAAGTGTGATTCATAAAGGTTCCTAAGTGTCAAGACTAGGTCTCAGCTCCTAAATTATTTTAAAGTGCTGGAGAGGTCTCCTAACCTAGTTAGGAGTAACAAGATGGCAGCATAGAGGAGGCGGCCACACACTTTTCAACGGAAATATGATGTACTGGAGTTAAATGATGACGGAGTTGATCAAACGATAAAAGTTTGATCATCAAGGAATTCTTTTTGAAACTAACCTTTAAGACATTTTGTAGCAATGAAATTAAATTAAAGTAAGAATACATTTTTGTCGACTGGAAGAATGCAGCAGTGCACCGGTGATGACTTGAGCTCATCATCATTTCACAGTATGCAGGGTCTGAAACAGCACTATTGTGACACTGACAACACCAAACATACAGTAGTGGCCAAAAGTGATGTGCAGATGTTTTTTTTCTTTTTTCTTGTTTTAATGACTCTACAAGTTTGCTTGAACCATCAAATTATGAGGAAAATATTTTTACATTATATATTTTAAATATTTTAAAATATGAGGTAAGAACAAAACACTAAACTTAGTGAAGGTATTTATCTGACAAAATTATTTCAATTCAAGTCACCTATATTTCTACAGCGCTTTTTACAATACAGATTGTTTCACAGCAGATTTACATTGATTACAGGAAAATAACGCAACAAAGTTCGTTTTGGCTGTATAGCAGCTCTAGAAGAAAATAGTGTCATTGTCCAACTTAAGTAGGTTCAGTGTTGATTAATTTCCATTGTAAAAATCATTAGTTATATATTTAAATATATTTTCTATACAGCCGCTCTGGAGAAAACAGTGATGTCATCGTCCAGCTCAGTTCAGTTCTAAGACAATGGTGTCAATTTAGGCAGATCAATAATATTGTTGAAAATTAAGTGACAAAAAAGGCAAACTACAGCTAGAGGTTTTAGAAAAACTAAAAAGCTCACAAAAAAAAAACAAAAAAAAAACATTGACTGCAACATACTGTAGTTAGTTATTAATATTTAATTGTCCTCTCTTGTTTTTTCATGTGTTCATAATTTCATTGTATGACAGCCTAGCTAAAAAATATGTCTGTACAATTTGGCATGTTTAATTGTGTTATCACAAATAAACAATTCACTCCAAGCACAAGCACTACACAATACGTTTACAAAATCTTTAACACATTTTTTAATACTATTTGAATAAAGGGGGAATATGTACATTTTCCTTTGCCGGACATCACTTTTGGCCACTACTGTATGGCAGTTTATTGACTTTCCAACTGATCTTCAAATCTTGCAGCAAAATCAAGCCACTTTTATGAGGATTGCAAGTTTCCCTGGAGTTGTTGGATCCATTGATGGAACTCATGTTTGCATTATCGCTCCAACTGTAAATGAGGAGACATACCAATAGAAAAGGATTACACATGTTAGGGGGTAACAGTTTAGGACCCAAGGACCAGATGTTTGAAAGAAGACCCGGAGTCAGAATTATAATAAATTGAAGAAAAGTTTTACTGAAGATAGTTTGCAGTTTCATCAGCAGAAGTCAACTTCAAGACTCACACAGGAGTTTGTTGGCCGCCCCGCTTACAGTTACAAAGATCACAGCAGTTATACCCTGCACCAGAGGTGGAAGTAACGAATTACAACTACTCACGTTACTGTAATTAAGTAGTTTTTTTGGGTACTTGTACTTTTTTGAGTATATTTTTAAATCTGTAATTTTACTTGTACTCAAGTACATATTAAGATAAGTAATCTACTTCGCTACTTGTAAAATCACATTTCGTTACTGAGTACAATTTGAATTGATATTCAAATCTTTGAATGGCATTTCGGTAGCCAATATAAATATTCGATCGTAAACGGACCAATAAAACCCCTGATATTTGGACTGAATGAAAGCCGCCGCAGTCGCAGCAGGTTTTGAAGAGCTGATCATGAAGGAGGCGAGGAGCTCAGAGTGATTAATGGCTGGACTGAAAGTTTGGAACAACAAACTACATAGTAGTACTCAGAGGTGTGGACTCGAGTCATGTGACTTGGACTCGAGTCAGACTCGAGTCATGAATTTGATGACTTCAGACTCGACTCGACAAAATGTACAAAGACTTGCAACTCGACTTGGACTTTAACATCAATGACTCGTGACTTCACTTGGACTTGCGCCTTTTGACTCGAGAAGACTTGCTACTTCCCATGAAAACTGGGGAAAAAAATGTCCACACGGCCGCGCCGCTCTGTATGCATGCAGCGAGCGCGCACGCTGCCTGCAGGACATTCAAAAAAAAATGTGCACCAGCTGTATGCATGCAGCGAGCGCGCGCGCTGCCTGCAGGAGGACATCCAATCACTGTAGTCCCACGTTGTTTTGATTCGACAGCATCTAACGCCCGTTTCACACAAACTCCGTTTGCAGTGCGAATGCGCCAGCGGTGCGTATTTTTTTCCGTACCCATGTTAACAGGTTAGAGCTTTCACATTGCACACGGTTGCAGTCCGTCGATCCGTTCCAGGTGCGGTGCGTATACAGCAGTGCCGCGATCGTTTCCGCACCGAGTCTATTTCTGCTGTGCTGCACATGTGCTGCACGCGCTGAATTAAAGTGACAGCGCATGTTTCGTGGTCAAAATGAACACAGATTGACCTAAAAATTTAGTAATTTCACCATAAACGCGATTAATTAAATAAAATGTAGTAATCTCACCATAAATGTATTTAATTAAATACTATTTTCACTTTAAGACCAGGGTAAAGCAAGGAAAACTACAATTTACCTCAACAAGGCGACATAATGAACGACACTCGTCTCATTCGTGGAGGTGGAAAAACATGTTCCTTGTGACATGCGAGATTTATTGTATTAATTTAAATATAAAATAAAAGACATGAGAGTCGGCTGTTTTTTTATACAAGTAGCCTACATGGTTAAATATTTGACCACTTGCTTTAGGAACTTAATATAAGTAGAAGTAATGCATTGAATAATAGGCCTACGTTGTTTAAATTGTGTTTAAACGTGCATACGTCTATTAAAGAGTGTATATGTGTACAAAGAGAATCGCAATGCTGAGACGTTAAGACCGGGGTAGCCTAATGCTGGGGACACACGACTAGCTGACACATTCTCTGACTGTTTTCATCGACTGCAGCAGATTTTAAACACCGACTTTGAACACAGACTGAACGCGCTGAACACGCGTTTGGGCATGATCAGTCATATAAGTATCAAATTACATCAAGGGAAAATACATATTTCAACAAGGCAACACTCGTCTCATTCGTGGAGGTGGAAAAACAAGTTCTTTGTGACATGCGAGATTTATTGTATAAAGATTTAAATTATGCAAAAGAAAGAGTATGAGTCTGCTGTTTTTGTCAATTTTAAGTTTTAATTTAAAATGTAGGCTATGCGATTTTAATATAAGTACATGGTTAAATATTTTACCACTTGCTTGAGCAACTTAATATATAATTACATAAGAGTAATGCATTAAATAATACGTTGTTTAAATTGTATTTAAACGTGAATACGTCTATTAAAGAGTGTATACGTGTGTACAAAGAGAATCGCAATGCTGACCATTTTTTTTTTTTAATAAAAGATGCTAATAACTTCTGGATTTGAAATACAAATAGTGAGTATAGGCTACGTTCACACTGCAGGGCTTAATGCTCAATTCCGATTTTTTGAAAAAATTCGATTTTTTTGCAAGGCCGTTCACATTTCCAATTAAATGCGACCTTTTGTGATCTCCTGTGTGAACGTGAAATGACCCAGAAGTGACCCGCATGCGCAGAAGAGTACTCAACGGTCAACGACGTCACTTGTTGTTTGCGGAAGTAGCTAAACTTTAACTGTGATTCTCTCACACACACACACACACACACACACACACGAGCGCGCGCAGCGACCGTTACACAAGAGCCAGACAGCAGCCGCTGACCTATCTAATATCAGATTCAGCACAAATAAGTTAACATGACGTATATATATATAATGGCCGTGGGCTTTTTTTTTTTTTTTTTTTTTTTTAATTAACGGGCTCGTCGAGGTCGACCCGTTCGGCAGATTTACCTCAGCTCGACGAATATGCAGTCCGTTTTCAAACCGACGACTACTTCAACGCAGGATTATGACGTTTTTCGCGTATCAATGACGTGCGGGTCGGATAAATGCGACCTGGCCGTTCAGACTGAAGTCGCATTTGAAAAGATCGGATATGTATCGGATTTGGGACCACATAGGCCCCGTTTACACTGCCAGTGAAATGTGACCCAATTCCGATTTTTTGCTCACATGTGACACAGATCGGATGTGTTCTATGACAGTGTAAACAAGAAAAAAACGCATGCATTCGGATATTTCCAGATCGGTTTCAGGCCTCATTCATATGTGGAAATAAATCGGATATGTGCCAATGCGACTGTCATGTAAACAGGAAGATCGGATTTTCTGAGGCATTAGGCAACGTCTCCGCGGTTTAATGACGAGAGAAACCCCGACGCAGATCTGCAAAGGGACGGATGGCCCGACGAAACGTTGTCATCGTAGGAGAGGAATGTGGAGAGGGTCACGGGAAGTGTTTTCATATGACTGTAAATTTAACGAAATTTTTTGTTAATTTACATTTATTCATTTCAAGCAATTAGTAATTTATTTGTAATAAACGCTTTAAGTGGGCTATTTAAATTTAAAAAGTGCTAGGACTATTTACATATTCAATTATATTTTTAAAACATACGCGCAGATTGTGATGTAATATTGTGTGTGCATAGAAAGAATTTGTCCGCAGCCGCTCAAAAAAGAAAAAATAAAATTGTTCACAGCTGCTCTACTCCTGAGCGCAACTCCTGTCAGTGTTGTGTAAGTACAGGCTCTAGGCAGTTTTTTTTTTTTGCGTTAATTTCTATTTCTTGTCGCTGTGCAGGCTCTTTATTGTATAACAGTGAACAGCCCCCTTAATGTATGTGCCGTAGATCGGTCCGTTGCATTACGAATGAAAGCAGTATCAATAATGTCAAATATGTGATGTGCAGTCAAGTTCGGCTGTGTGTATGTTGTTTTAACGAGTGTTCTCACCGACACGCTTGTGATTCGTGGAGTTTTAACGAGTTTTATAGACATTGTTTCTTATTCAAAAGTGGTGTTTGGCAACTTTGCATATCGCAGAGCATGAAACATATTTTGTGTTCGTCTATTTGTGCAAGAGAATTTAACCCTTTAAGCATGCGCGATATGTTTCAGATAGTAGCCTATATGGCAAGTGTAAACACATGAATCGGATATGGGTCACAATTTAAAGAATGTGTAAACAGACAGTCAAAAAAATCGGATATAGGCAACAAATCAGAATTGGGCATCAAGACCTGCAGTGTAAACGAGGCCATATAGGCACATACCCAAGTGGCCTGGGTCGCATTTGAAAAGATCGGATCTGTGTCGTTCAGACTGTCATGAAAAGATCAGATACAGGTCGCATAGGGGCAAAAAAATCGGAATTGGGTCGTTTCAGCCTGCAGTGTGAACGTAGCCTTAGTGTGGTACAGCCGCGGATCACGCACTGCAAACGCAGCATATGTGAAAGCACTATTGCGCGTGCTGGTCTTGCACCGCATACACACTGCAACACGCATTCCAATTATATTATCAGGTTGGTCCAGTTTTTCAGAAGTGATAATTTTGAGGAGTGAGGATTTTATTGATGACATGTTTAAAAAGGTTTAGGCTAAAACGACCCATGTCTATTTGAAAGTTAAACTGTTTTGCAATATGAGGTTAATACAATACAGGACTGAAGCTGCATGCTGTGCATTGTTCTAGTGCAATATGCTGTTGAAATACAAGCATTTTTTGTGAAAATTAAATTTTCTGTTTTTTACTGTATTTGATTAATGTCATTGTATAAAAAGAGGTTTAAATAAATACAAATCTTACAGACGTACATGATTTGTATACATTTTATTTCTGTGGTAAGAGGACTTGAAATGACTCGAAACTAAAATGGTAGGACTTTGGACTCGACTTGAGACTTGTTGGCTTTGACTTTTGACTTGACTCGGGACTTGCCTCATCTTTGACTCGACTTGACTCGGGACTCGAGGGCAAAGACTTGAGACTTACTTGTGACTTGCATAACAATGACTTTGTCCCACCTCTGGTAGTACTGTCAAAATATCTATATTTTACCAGCTGCGCGTTCTCATTCTCTCATCTCAACGACAGCGAGTTTGACACACCCGCCTCCTCTCAGCGCGGGATTGCAGGTAACGTTAGGCCTATTACGCATAATTTTATTAATACCTGCAAGTTTCTATGGCATATTTTAATGGCAAATGTCACGAACAATATTATAACGCGAGGGCACATTCATGTAATCGCAGAAAACTGGACGCGAGCTCTCAAATATACGAACGAACTGGACTCGGATATTGAGTGTGCGCTCTCGGACTGTGTGTCATATCATGTGCAATCGCGAATCTCTCCAAGTGAAGTGGTTCTCACTGCAGACTCAAATGACGTCCAGCTCCAATCTCTCCATGCTCTTGAATTAAACGCTGTCAAAAGTTATGAAAAATCTAGTCTTTTTGCAAATTAAATTCAGTTTGAATTGAAATCAAGCTTCCTTGTGCTGTGTGTGAGCTATTGCAACAGTTCACGTTACCCTATTGTAAAGACAAATACACTGAGTGAGTAAATATTAGATTATTGTAATGGTTATTGATCAATGTTTAAATATGTAAACAAAAGCCTAAATTAAAATCTCACCTTATAAAGTGGACGTGTCTCTTTAGAAGACTTGAATTAAACTTTTCCATTCAAATAGATTACTGTTACAATGAGTGTTGTGCTTTTCAATGCTTGAAAATAATGATTGCCTTGACAAAATGGATGGACAAAAATTTAGATATTAAAATATTTAGTATGTAGTAGTTTTCCCGATGGTATTAAAAATTATAGGCTAGGCCTACTGAATATTGACATATTTCAAGGTGTCATATTGAAGTTAGAAATTCCAGTATCCACTAATTAATGTCCTTTGACAATAAGGTAAAAACGTGTTAAAAGTAGCTATTTTCTACATAAATCTATGATTTTGTTGAATATTTTTATTGGTAATGCATTAACTATCGCCAGCTAAAAAGTAATTAGTAACTAGTACTCCGAGTAGTTTTTGAGAAGAGTAATTTGTACTTTTACTTAATTACTTTTTTGACACCAGTACTTTTACTTGTAATTGAGTATTATTTCAGCAATGTAACGGTACTTGTACTTGAGTACAAATTTTCAGTACTCTTTCCACCTCTGCCCTGCACCAAGGTCTAAGCTACGTCATTTCTTACAGGTTGAATGATTCTCATTGGCTAAGAAATAGATAAACAGTAATTTTCCAAAAATATACAAATAGACGAAGTTAGGCACATCGTAACCTTCCAGGTCGTAGATTTGGGTTTCTGGGCGCTAACATGTCCAGAGCAACAACTCAATCAATCTCCAATAATGCCAGTGGTTCCTTAACCTGTAACCGAGAAGACTAACACACACACCGACATACAGCTTTTCCAAGGTTGGATTTGGCCAGGCTCTAACTATAAACAGGAGAGTCCTCTCAAAACATCAAGATAGTGCGTTCTTTCTCTCAAGGAGAGCAACACTTTAGTCTAACTGGAAAGTAAGGCTTTAACAAAGAAATGGTCCCTTAAACCATTAATGGTCCCTTAAACCATTAAACCATTAAGGGCCTTCAATGACCCCTATAAAACACGTTTTAACACGTTGAAGACCTTTCTCAAACAAGTCCCTATTTCATTTCTGGAAGCCGGGCTGAATAAGCAAGCACTGTTACTGCATTCAGATATCAAATACAGACATTAAAGAATACATGAAAATAACATTTCAGTGATCACACTGGTAACTTCTATAACAAAGTAAAATCTCCAGAGAAGTCATTCAACTCATTTGATATTTAGAAGGAAAAATATTGATTAATACCTTGATTATAATTACTCATTACATATACATTGAAGCAGCAGTGAATTCCAATCCACCCCCTTCACACAGCATCAATACTAATTTGTGATAATTTTGCACAATACAAAGCAAATTTTTTTTAAATAAATTTAAATATTAAAGTTTCAGTGTCTTAATTAAATTATTTTATTATAATTACATTAAATGATTGGTGTCATGCTGCTGTGACCTCACACTTGCAGGCTCACTATTGGCTGATTCAGTAGTTGAGGGCGGCCATTTTGGGTTGACATCATTTTAGTCCTCAGTTTGCAGCACTTAAGTGCCACTTCAGTCAGCACTTAAGAATCAGTCTTAGACTTTGTAGACTTTGTTTCTTAGAAAGTTGCTTTTAGTTTCTTTATAAAAGTCTCCTACTCTTAGGGTGTTTTTACACCTGAAAGTCTGCACCAAGGTCCGAACCAAAGTTCATGTTTTGATACATTGTATACATTCGGTTTGGTTTGGTTTCACATTGCAATTATGCGAGCGCACTAAAGAACTTTACATTACATACTTGCGTCCTGTCGTCATCATCTATATGGGCTGCATCTTGACATTGATTGGTTTGTAAACGGACGTGCGTCTGACGTCAGCGTGTTGTCAATTCGCCGGGTGAATGAATGAACAGACACATATCGTTGCCACTATACTTTTATTATTATGGCATTACTCCCTGCAGCACCAACTATACTCAAGGCTAGTTCAAATTCGCCAAATGAACGTCCTCGTTGTGCGAAATTTTTATCGTCGCCGGCAGGACGCAGGACAAATATGTGTGTGTGTGTGTGTTTACTAAGAATTGTTTTACCCTTAAGTCAAAGCTTAAGACTATTCTTAAGAGCATTTCTTAGAAGTTTTATACATACTGGCCCAGATATCTGAAGTCCACACAAAAGCGTAGACTTCGATCTTTTTTAGGTACCAAGACTACTGGGCTACACCACTGACTTCTAGACGGCTCAATGATACCCATGGATAGCATTTGATTCACTTCTAACTTCAACACTGGTAGTAGACATTCAGGAATACGGTAGCACTTACGTCGAGTGGTAGCCCCTTCATGCAAGGTGATGTTATAATGAATCAGAGTGGTGCGCCCTGGTTTCTCTTGGCACACCCCTATGCTACAAATCTTATGAAGCTGTGATTGTTGAAGGGGTGAGAGGTGACTGAGGTCAACAGTGTTTGCTGAAGGAAGTGGTAAGTATTGTTTCTCCACCTCATCTTCGTCCTCCACCTGACGAATCATAAACACATCAGCCACTTGGGGCAGCCTCTCATGCCATTTCTTGAGCAAATTAACATGCAGTACCCGACTTGAGCGCCACTTTCCTGAGTTGGCAACCTCATAAGTGGTGGGCCCAAGCTTACGGACCACTTCAAAAGGCTCCTGCCACTTAGCGAGCAACTTGATAGTATCACTGGGTAACATTACCAACACCTTTTCTTCAGTCTCAAAACTTCTGACCTTGGCCTCTCGATCATAATATGATTTGATTTGATTTGATTTTTAATGACCACACAGCCAAGCTGGTGGAATTTGTTTTCAGTACAACTCTTTAGTACAGGTTCCAGCATTACATTAAACAAACAATAAACATATAATATAACATACATATACATACAAACAAACACATTGATACATAATAATACATAAGGGGTCATGCTTAATCCACAGTCCTCAGCGTTCAGAGTTCAGAATATTTATTGCTATTGGGATGAAACTGTTTTTGAAGCGAGTTGTTCTGGAGGCGATTGTCCTGTAACGCCTCCCAGAGGCAGAGCCGATCCTGACCTCCCTGGGGCCCTAAGCAAAATTCTGTTTAGGGGCCCTCATACCTGACCCGTGAGCCATGAACCATTTGCCATTGCCACACAGTCACACCTGACACCCCAGTGTTCCCACTACAATCCCTCTTTTAACTAGTTGTAGCGAAAATGTAATTCCTGATATCAGAAGACATTGTTACTAGTAAAAAGTTCATTCTTAATATCAAGAATTCACATTTTAAATAGTACAAATTGAATTATTGATATCAAAAATGCATAATTATCCTGTGAATGAATAAAAGCTAAAATGGCGCCATAGCATGTCACTGTGTTTTAAATGATAAAAGTAATTCTTGATACTCTTGATTCTTGATGGTTATTATTTACTGAGGGATGTGCATCCATATTGACCAGAATCTCCAGCCAATCAACATTTTAAATTCAATGGAGCCTATCAATAGTCAATGTCAATACATTGCTTTCCATATTGCATTAGGGCAGAGTTGTAACTAAACCTTGACTGAGCGACTAGATAATCATCGTCTTGTTTTAAAACTATAATGAGGAGTGCCATCACGCCCGTATTGTACTGGTCCCGACTCACAACAGATGTTTCTGCTGGACAGTGCGCGTTTCATTTCATGCACGTGCATATGATATGATCGCATGTTAACGCGCAACGCGGTTATCTTTTCCGAGCTGCAGTTTATAAACAAACACCGTTGTCCTTTGTCGTTTATTAAACATAATAAATCAACTCACATCAACTTAAATTTAGCCTACTGTTCTTTGCTGACATCAAACTTTGAGAGGAGAGTCACAAGTCTACCTGATAACTGTTCCTGCAATGAACTCTTATGGTGTTTTTTCTCTCTCTTTTCGTGACCAGAAGGATAGTTCGGCTTCATTTTCTCATCGATATTGTAAACATTGATTGACGCGCTTTGACACGAGGGGGAGGCGGGGCCTTGAGTAATTTGCGGGGCCCTACGCACTTTGCGTAGTGTGCGTATAGGGCTGATCGGCTCTGCCCAGAGGGCAGTAACTGGAAGGCGTAGTGTGCAGGGTGGGTGATATCAGAAATTATCTTGTGGGCTCTGCGTAGTGTCCGTTTGTGGTAGAGTGATTCAAGGGATGGTAGGGGTGAACCAATGACTTTAGATGCTCTGTTGATGATGCGCTGTAATTTCTTCCGGGAAAGTGCGTCAAGACTACCAAACCAGACTGTGATGGATGTGGTGAGGATGCTTTCAACGATGGCCGTGTAGAAGCGGAGCAGGAGATGAAACCTTACTCTGAACTTCTTAAGCTGTCGGAGATGAAAAAGTCTTTGCTGGGCTTTTTTGTAGATATGATCTATGTTGATTTTCCATTTGAGGTTGTTGCTGATATGAGTCCCAAGGAATTTTAATGTTTCAGTGATGGAGATGGATTCACCTTCAATGAGCACAGGAGTTTTGGGGGATGGCTGACGTCTTAGGTCGACGATGAGTTCTTTTGTTTTTGATGTGTTGAGTAGGAGATCATGGTCTGTACACCAGGTCACTGCTTGGTTGATCTGTGCACGGTATTCGGTTTCTTGGTTGTTGGTAATGAATCCTATGATGGTTGTATCGTCCGCATATTTGTATAGGCTGACAGAACTATGGTGTGATGTGAGCTGGTTTGTGTAGAGAGAGAATAGCCAGGGTGAAAGAACACAACCTTGGGGTGCGCCTGTACTGAGGAACAGAGGTGAGGAAGTATAATTGTTAATCTTTACCTTCTGTTGCCTGTTCCAGAGAAAACTGTGAATCCAGTGACAGATGCATGGGTCGATATTCATGTCCAGTAATATATTAAACAGTTTGGCCGGGTTTATTGTATTGAATGCAGAACTGAAATCCATAAACAGGATGCGGGCATATGTATTTGCGGACTCAAGGTGGTTCAGTATGTGATGAATTGCTAAGTTGACGGTGTCCTCAACTGACCTGTTGGCTCTGTATGCAAATTGGAATGGGTCCATGAGGGGGGTGGTGACGGTTTTTAGGTGATTGAGTATGATGCGCTCGAATGATTTCATGACTGCTGATGTCAAGGCAATAGGTCTGTAATCATTGAGGCAGGAGATGGTCTTGGTCTTGGGAACCGGGATGATAATGGATTCTTTGAAGCACTTGGGTACTAAGTTTTGACAGAGGGAGGTATTGAAAATGTCGGCGAAGACCCCAGCCAGTTCTGCAGCGCAGTGGTGGAGAACGGTGGGGCTCATGTTGTCTGGGCCGGGGGCTTTATTCCTCTTAAGTCCCCTGAAGATGCTCCTCACCTCCTCCTCATAAATGGTAAAAGGGGGGAGGGGAGGGGGTCGGGGGGAGATGGTGGTGTAGCCGGTACCTGCTCAAACCTCCCATAAAAGAAGCTGAGTGTATCAGAAAGCTGATTATCGCCGTCAGGTATGGGGGTGGGTTTCTTTTTGTAATTTTTCATGTTTTGAAGTTTTTTCCAGATAAAACGTGTATCATTAGAGGTGATTTGTTCTTCTAGTTTAGTAGCATAGTTGGATTTGGCTCTTCTTATTGCAGATCTCAGTTTGTATTTGGAAGCCATATATTGTTCTTTGTTTCCTGATAGATGAGCTGCATTTTTCTCCTTTCTTAACTGTTTAATGTCTTTGTTAAACCACGGTTTGTTGTTATTGTAGTATTTGATTTTTTTGATTGGTATGCACAGGTCCACACAGTAATTGACGTATGACGTTATTGCGTCGGTGACGTCATGAAGATCGCCTGCAGCATGGAAAACTTCCCAGTCTGTGCACGCGAAACAACGACAAAGTTTTTCGATGGCCTCAGGGGACCAGCACCGGACGGATTTTGATGGTGACTTGGAGGATTTAACTTTTTGTCTGTATTGTGGAATTAGCAGCAGCATTGCGTGGTCGGACCTGCCCAGTGGAGCCCTCGGGAAAGCACGGTAAGCCTCTTTGATGGTAATATAGCAGTGGTCCAGCGTGTTGGTCCCTCTGCTAGGGCAGGCTACCTGCTGATGGTAGCCGGGGAGCTCAGACGACAGATTAGTCTGGTTAAAGTCCCCGAGGACAATGACTGCTGCGTCCGAGTGTATATTTTCCACTGAGGAGACGTAGTTGGCTAGCTCGGCTATGGTGGTGATAGCGTTAGCCTCAGGTGGAATGTACACACAGATCATGATTACTGACGTGAACTCCCGTGGGAGAAATGATGGTCTGCATTTGACAGTGAGGTATTCCAGGTGAGGTGAGCATACATGGGTGAGTTCTGTAGAATTTGTACACCAGCGTTCATTGATCATTATGCAAATACCACCGCCTTTAGACTTGTGCGATAGTTTGGGTGATCTATCGGCACGGTGTAATGTGAAACCTGGAAGTGTTACCGCTTGGTCAGGTACTGATTGATCCAGCCAGGTCTCTGTCAGGCAGATGGCAGAGCAGTCACTGTAGTCTTTGTTAGTTTGTAACATAAGTTGGAGTTCATCCATTTTGTGCCGGAGGGATCTAACATTTGACAGCAAAAGGGCTGGGAGTGGTGGCCGGTGAGGGCGTCTCCTGAACCTAGCAAAGGTTCCTGAGCGACGGCCTTTTTTGGTCGGCAGCCATGGTGTTGAGTGGCTTGATATGTTTAATTCCCGTAATTTCTCCAGCAAGGATGTAGATGGACCCAGATCACTGTGAGAAGTGTATCTGAGGTTTAGGAGCTCCGATCGAGATTACTGGATTAAGCATGACACTTCACAAACAAGTAACGCAAATATTAAAATGACAGACAGGAACACTGCTTGCACTGTGGCAAGCCTCACGGCCGCCATCTTGGATTTGAAGCTGACATTGCTGTGCTTGGACTAGGTTTGACTGGGCTAGCTGAGTCATGCTCTTCAACTTCTCCCACATCTGGAGAACATAAGAGAGAATATGTTGAGTCTCTCGGGCCTCCAGGCCACCCATCCAACTCTCCTTCAATAGGGACAAAGGACCTTGCACCTCCCGGCCAAATAGCAACTCAAAAGGTGAGAAGCCAGTAGAAGACTGAGGGACCTCCCTGTAAGCAAACAATAGGTAGGAAATCCACTGATCCCAGTCAGCTCCAGATTCACTCACACACTTCTGCAACATTTGTTTAAGTGTTTGATTGAATCTCTCTGTCAGACCATCAGTCTGTGGGTGTTAAGGCCCGTAACACCTAGCAAACAGTACACTTGTTGTAGAGGCTTGGACATGAAGTTTGATCCTTGATCAGTCAATATAGTTTTGGGAAAACCCACCCTCGAGAACAACTGCATAAGACAAATTGCAACTGTCCTAGCCTTGACTCTCTTGAGAGGAAAAACCTCAGGATATCTGGTTGCGTAATCTGTGATTACCAGCATAAAGCAATTTCCAGCTTTACTTCACTCTAATGGCCCTACCACATCCATCCCTAACTGTTCAAAGGGCACACCAATTACTGGGAGTGACTGGAATGGCCCAACTCAAGCACAATATCCTTTGCCTTCCAGGGGACCATTATTCGAGCTTCTATTCCCTTTTTATTATACAGCACACCATCCTTAATAAACAGCAGATTCCAAACTACCTGATTCAGCGTCATTGTCTTGTACTTCTTCCTGAGCCTGCCTATATATAATGGGACCAATCACTGAATAATCTTGCTGCAACATTCCAATCCCCCGATGGATTTCTACTGGGCCCATACACTCTCCTACAAGAGATTCATCACCATGTGCTGCTGCAAAACTGAGTTCCCTTTCGTAGTCACTCCGAGTTACGTCGGATGACGACGAATGGGGTTTCGCTTAGAAAGCCTATCATCTTCGAGTATATAAAACGAGCCTATGGCAAAGAAATGCCATGGGTCTGCGGAATTTGCATAGCGTAACTCCGCCCCACCCTGGGGGTATATAAGGAAGTGCGCTGGCAACATGCAGATATGTTTTCGCTTCGGAGCCAAGTTCAGCACTTCACTCCACAGCCAATTCCTGAGTATATTCTCTATTCTCTTCGAGACGAGCCTCTCTCCAGGTGTTGGTGTGACAGCGAGTTCCAGCGAGTGCACATTCCCTGCTTATCTGTGCAGTGATTTGCCAGAGTTTGTGTGTTCATCTCCCTGGTCGCTTCAACACTTGTGGAGAAAATCTCCTTTCTAAAAGAGCTTGCACGCGGCACATCTTTTTAAAGATGCCTCGCCCGTGCACTTCTGGTTGCGGTCTATTCATTTGTCTCTGATGGGCACAATCGCTGTCTTGTGTGTCTGGGTATCGAGCACGCTAAGGCAGCGTTTGTGGATGAGTCATGTTCCCATTGCGGGAACATGCCCATCGCACGGTTGCGGTCGAGACTCAATGACCTTCATGGTAGAGTCCCCTCATCCGCACCCCGATCTACGAGCTCCGCGAGAGCTGGTACTTCAGCTGGCGGCCAGGGTGACCTGAGGGTTACGGTGTGGAACAAAGCGCCGACTATTCCACGCTCCACACCGCCCTCTAGCACTGTGCAACCCACGAGTGTTCCGAATGAGCCCGCGGTACGCCGCGGGTCTCATTCGGCGCTCCAGAGGAAGATGTGATGTCGATCGCTGCATCACAAGGTGGGCAGGAGTCCTCGGGAGAGGAAGATTCGGCTGTGCTGCCACCTTCGGGTGTCCCAGCATTGCCCGAGTCTGATCCCGAGCTGACGGCCATGCTTTCCCAGGCAGCCGCGGCCATTGGTCTCGAGTGGTCTCCACCACCCGGTCCAGTGCGCTCGCGGTTGGACGATTGGTTTTTGGGTGCGGCCGCTGATCCCCGTCAGCGTCCAACCCCAATGCCTTTCTTCCCGGATGTGCATGAGGAGGTCACGAGGTCCTGGAAGGCACCCTTGTCTTCCCGCGATCGCTCGGCGACCTCCTCTGCCTTGCCTCCTCTCAATCAGGCGGCCGCCAAAGGGTAAACTGGGGTTCCCCAGGTTGAGCGCTCTGTGGCCATGCAATTGTGTCCCCAGAGTGCTTCTTCCCGCGGCGACCCAAAGCACCCCTCCAAGGCCTGTAGGTTCTCCTCCACCCTTGTGGCGAAGGCCTATAGAGCTGCGGGGCAGGCGGCCTCCTCACTGCATGCCATGGCGACACTCCAGGTCTACCAGGCCCAGATGTTGCGTGACATGCACGAGGGCAGGACTGACCCAGGGCTCTTTGATGAGCTGCGTGCCGCCACCGACCTCGCTCTCCGGGCGACGAAGGTGACCGCACGCTCCCTGGGTCAGGTGATGTCCACTTGCGTGGTCCAGGAGAGACATCTGTGGCTCAACCTGGCTGATATGCGGGAGGCCGAGCGAACCCGGTTCCTCGACACCCCCATATCCCAAGCTGGCCTCTTCGGCGGAGCAGTCGATGACTTTGTCCAGCAGTTCTCGACTGCTCAGAAGCAGACTGAGGCTCTAAAACATGACCTGCCCCGAAGGCCCGCTGCTGCCTCCACCCAGCCGTCGGCACAGGCGTCTCAGCCCGCTCGCCGCCGAGGATGCCCTCCTGCGGTTCCCCCCCCTCCTGTACGGCCCCAGCAGCAGCCTTCATCCGGGCCGCCCCGTGGAGGAAACCGCAGGAAGGCATCAGAGCCCCCTCCAGCCCCGCGCCCCGCTAAACGCCAGGCCAAGCGGCGCTCCTGAGACGGGCTGCTCAGAGATGGCTTCCAGTTCTGTGCAGGAGACGGTAGCAGGGCCGCTCCTTCCCCCGGTGGAGGGCCGGGGGAGAATCCTTGGTTTTCCCACCCCCGCTGCTCGTCCCTCGACGGGCAGCACCCTAATGTGGTTAAAGACAGAACTGACATACCCATCTCTGAGCACACAGAGTTCTCGGATGACAGTGCGCTGTCGCTCACGGGCCTCGCCACTCTCGTCCCCCTCTGTCGCCAGACCCCTGCCAGAGCACGCCCCCGTGGGACGCTGGTCCTCCCCTGGCCTCCTCTGGCAGGATGCGGCTAATGACCGTGCCCCCGCACCGGGCCGCTATGCCACCCACGCCTGGGCCGGTCATTCCGCCTCGCTGCACCACCGAGGGTACGTCTGTGGTCCGCATGACCCCGCTGGTACAGTTTTTGGGAGCCTGGTTAGAGCTTCCCAGACTGTCCCGCTGGGTCGCGAGGACCATCAGGCTCGGCTACGCAATTCAGTTCACGCGATCTCCTCCCCGTTTCAGGGGAGTCCGCTTCACGATGGTCGGTGGCAATGCCCCTGTCATGAGAGCGGAGGTCGCCACCCTACTGGCGAAGGGTGCGATCGAGATTGTCCCTCCTGCCGAAATGAAGTCCGGATTCTACAGCCCCTACTTCAATGTACCGAAGAAAACCGGTGGGTTACGACCAATCCTGGACCTGCGCGTCTTGAACCGCTCCCTTCACAGGATGCCGTTCAAGATGCTCACGGCCAAACGCATTTTCGAATGCGTGCGGCCGCAGGAATGGTTTGCAGCGATCGACCTGAAGGACGCCTACTTCCATGTCTCCATTCTTCCTCGACACAGACCGTTCTTACGGTTTGCTTTCGAGGGGCAGGCATACCAGTACGCGGTTCTCCCTTTCGGGCTAGCCCTGTCTCCTCGCGTCTTCAAGAAGGTCGTCGAGGCAGCCCTTGTTCCCCTACGCGAACACGGGGTTCGCATCCTGAACTATCTCGACGACTGGCTGATCCTAGCTCACTCTCGAGACCAGGTTTGCGAACACAGGGACCTAGTGCTCCGGCACCTAGCTCGTCTGGGCCTTCGGGTCAACTGGGAGAAGAGCAAACTCTGCCCCGTGCAGAGGATCTCTTTTCTCGGTATGGAGATCGACTCGGTCGCCATGTGCGCGCAGCTTACGAGCGAGCTGACTTGCCTTCGTCAATTCGAGGGCAAGAGTGCGGTTCCACTGAAATTATTTCAGAGGCTCCTGGGGCATATGGCATCCGCAGCCGCAGTAACGCCACTCGGATTGCTTCATATGAGACCGCTTCAGCTTTGGCTTCGCGATTGAGTACCGAGGTGGGCATGGCAACACGGCACGCTCCGAGTCCCAGTGACTCCGACCTGCCGTCAGACCTTCACCCCGTGGTCGAGCCTCAGTTTTCTTCGGGCTGGTGTGCCCTTAGAACGAGCTTCCAGGCATGTTGTTGTATCAACAGATGCCTCCACCACGGGCTGGGGCGCCATGTGCAATGGACATGCTGCCGCGGGCTCCTGGACAGGACCCCAGCGCCTTTTGCATGGCAATTGCCTCGAGTTGCTGGCTGTACGTCTCGCCCTGCACCGCTTCCGTGCGTTGCTCAGGGGCCAGCACGTACTAGTCCGATCAGACAATACCGCAACAGTAGCGTACATCAACCGACAAGGTGGTCTACGCTCCCGCCGTATGTCGCAACTCGCCCGCCACCTCCTCATATGGAGTCAGAAGCATCTGAGGTCGCTTCGAGCCATTTATATCCCGGGAGACCTGAACCGTGTGGCCGACGAGCTGTCTCGGCTTCGGCCTCTCGCTGGAGAATGGAGACTCCATCCCCAGTCGGTTCAGCTGATTTGGGATCAGTTCGGGGACGCTCAGATAGATCTGTTTGCCTCCCACGACTCGTCCCATTGCGACCTGTTTTATTCCCTGACCGAGGGCACGCTCGGCACGGATGCACTGGCGCACAGCTGGCCGCGGGGCCGCAAGTATGCGTTTCCCCCAGTGAGCCTTCTTGCGCAGACCTTGCGCAAGATCAGGGAGGACGAGGAGCAGGTGATTTTGGTTGCCCCGTATTGGCCCAACCGCACCTGGTTCCCAGAACTAGTACTCCTCGCGACAGCACCTCCCTGGCCTATTCCTCTGAGGAAGGACCTGCTTTCTCAGGGACGGGGCACCCTGTGGCACCCTCACCCCGATCTTTGGAACCTCCACGTGTGGCTCCTGGACGGGACGAGGTAGGTTTGAGTACCCTACCACCAGCGGTGGTGGCTACCATCACTTCCGCTAGAGCATTGTCCACGAGACATGCCTATGCGTTGAAGTGGAACCTCTTCGTCAACTGGTGTTCTTCTAAACATCAAGAACCCACGAAATGCCCGATCAGTGTCGTGCTTTCCTTCCTGCAAGAAGGGTTGGAGCGAAGGCTGTCTCCCTCCACCCTGAAAGTGTATGTTTCCGCCATTGCCGCACATCACGACGCAGTTGATGGTAAGTCTTTGGGAAAGCACGACCTGATCATCAGGTTCCTGAGAGGAGCGAGGAGACTGAATCCTCCTCGCCCTCCTCTCGTTCCCTCTTGGGACCTCTCAATAATTTTAACTGCCCTGCAGAGTGCTCCCTTTGAGCCTCTGCAATCAGTGGAGCTTAAGTTCCTGTCGATGAAGACAGCGCTCCTGGTTGCATTGGCCTCCATCAAGAGGGTAGGGGACCTGCAGGCATTCTCGGTTGACGAAGCATGCCTGGAATTCGGGCCGGCTAACTCTCACGTGATCCTGAGACCCCGGCCTGGATATGTGCCCAAGGTTCCCACCACTCCCTTTCGAGACCAGGTGGTGAACCTGCAAGCGCTGCCTTTGGAGGAGGCAGACCCAGCCTTGGCACTGCTCTGTCCAGTACGCGCCCTCCGTGCTTACGTAGACAGAACGCAGTGTTTCAGGACCTCTGACCAGCTCTTTGTCTGTCATGGTGGGAAGCTGAAGGGAAAGGCTCTCTCCAAGCAAAGGTTGTCTCACTGGATAGTGGACGCCATTGCTTTGGCTTACCAGCAGCAAGGTCGACCATGCCCCCTTGGTGTGACGGCCCACTCCACTCGGAGTGTGGCATCCTCTTGGGCTCTAGCGCATGGCGCCTCGCTAACAGACATCTGCAGAGCTGCAGGCTGGGCGACACCTAACACATTCGCGAGATTCTACATCTACAATCTCCGAGTGGAGCCAGTTTCTTCTCATGTACTCGCTTCAACTAGCCGGTAATAGATTCTGCTCAGGTGTCTTCGCTTGCTCGCCATTCCTCTCCACGGACGGGATGCGTGCGATATTTTCCTCAGGTGAGCCTAATAAGCCCTGAGTCTCCTCCAGCACTGACGACGTCAACGCCAAAGTTTTTGCCACCGGCTGCTTTTGCGCTTGGCTAGGTGCCTCCATGTGCATGGTTCCCCCTCTGGGCGACCCCCACATGTGTATTTCCACTGTAAGCCTCCTTGAGCATGTGTCTTTCCCTCGGCAAGCCACCTTGCCACCCCTGGGGTTGAAATATTCCACCTGCGGCTGGACACCCCAGTGTTCTCCATATGCAGCCCCCCCGGGGTCATATGTGTATTCCAAGTCCCCCCCTTCGGGTTGGGCATGATTGCATATTTCCACTGAGATATGCTTCCCAGTATACCTTGGTATTCCTGTGTTAAGTAGGAGTCCTTCGTCCGTGCCAGTCTCACGACAGGGAGCTCACACTTACGCAGGGCACTGGAAGACAGTCGAGAGGTGGCGTGATTACACTGGGAACCCCATTCGTCGTCATCCGACGTAACTCGGAGTGACTACGAAAGGGAACGTCTCGGTTACGTATGTAACCCTCGTTCCCTGAGTAGGGAACGGAGACGTTACGTCTCCCTGCCACTTCCGCTGTACGCCTGAGTTCAGTCTCGGCTCCTCAGCGAAGACATATCTGCATGTTGCCAGCGCACTTCCTTATATACCCCCAGGGTGGGGCGGAGTTACGCTATGCAAATTCCGCAGACCCATGGCATTTCTTTGCCATAGGCTCGTTTTATATACTCAAAGATGATAGGCTTTCTAAGCGAAACCCCATTCGTCGTCATCCAACGTAACGTCTCCGTTCCCTACTCAGGGAACGAGGGTTACAAACGTAACCGAGACGTTTCTCTACGTTTCCTAGGCTTACCTGGCTGAGCTTCCAAATCTGCCCCAAAGTAAGGTAACATACTCAGGTCCTGAACATCTGCCTTTTGTTTCTGAGCCCTAGCAATGCTTTCATTGCCATCAGTGAGTAGATCTACTAAAACAGGTAAGTCTCTGCCCAAAATCATTGGATATGGTAAACCATCCACTACACCTACCTACACCTACCGCCTGCCCCTGTACATTAACCTCAATACTTGCAGTGGGGTACTGCCTTTCCTCTCCATGAACACAACATATCTGTTCTACAGATGTATGACTCCTCAAAACTACAGGTACCAAGTCAGCTGCAATGCACCAGTGATTGCTTACTTCCTGTGTCTACAAGTGCCCTAACCTTTTGTCCATTAAGAACTAAATCAACATAAAACCTAGCTAACTAAATCAGCTAGGTCTTGGAACGGTACACACATTGGCCTGGGTAGAAGACTCCTACACACACCAACTTTTAAACCAGGTCTTTGTTTGACAGAACCAACCTTATCACTCACAGATGTAACAAGGGGAAGCTTGTTAGCTCTAAGGGGAAATATTAATAATAACTCATAATTATCAATTATGATTAATTATTAATATTTGGGTCAGTTAATTGGGTTAACTTGAGGTAGCTAAATTAATTTTCCAGAATTCCAGAATCGGTCTGTCTTCGCCGGCCAAAAGTGGTCAGCGCAGACCACAACGATCTACCCAGGTCTGTCGGTCCTGGGCGAGCCTCATCCAATTGTGTCCCAGATCTTGTCGTAGCGAGTCGCGCCATCGTGTTGCAGGGCGTCCACGTGGCCGCTTGATATCGATCGGCAACCAGACGGTGACTTCGCGCGTCCATCTTTCGTCCGTCCGCCGCATCAGGTGCCCGGCCCAGCGCTTCTTGGCCTTGTTGGCCAGGTCCACCGCATCGTCCACCCTGGTCATGGCCCGCAACTGCTCGTTGCGGACGTGGTCGGTCTGTTGGACCCCGATCATGCGGCGCTCGATTGCGCGTTCAATCACGGCCAGCTTTAGCCGGTTGGCCGCCGTCATTGTCCAGGTCTCGGCCCCATAGAGCATGGCCGGCAGGACGGTGCTGTTGAATAGGGCAGCCCTGATGTCCGGGTCATTGGCTCTGTTGTTGGCCGTCTCGGCAATTGAGCCGAAGCTGACCCAGGCTGCTCGGCGTCGTCGTGCCAGTTCTCGGCCAATCTTATGGTCGGTGGTCAGCTCCTGGCCCAAGTAGATATAGCTATCTACTTGCTGGAGCTGATGCTGGTCGACATGGAGGGTGGTGTCGGCCACTTGATCGTTGCGCATCCACTTAGTTTTGGCCAGATTGATTTTGAGGCCGATTTTGAGCTGGTCAAGCCGCTGCTGTACATCGACCGCCGAACAGCCTATCAGCACGATGTCATCGGCAAAGCGCAGGTGATTGAGCCAGCGGCCGTTGATCTTGATGCCGACCTCGTCCCAGTTGAGCTGCCGGAAAATTTGCTCGAGACAGGCGGTGAAAAGCTTGGGCGAGATGGTGTCTCCCTGCTTGACCCCACGGCCGACCTTGATATTAAGCGGCCGGTCGAACAGGGTGATGGTGGTAGCGCAGTTGCTATTCAGCTCCTGCAGCAGGGCCACATGCTCGTCACCGATGCCTTGTTGTTGGAGGGCGAGCAACACGGCGTTAATCTCGACCGAGTCGAAGGCCTTCTTGTAGTCGACGAAAGCCAGGACCAGCGGCATCTTGTACTCCCTGGTCCGCTCGAGCAGCTGGTTCAGCACTTGCACATGGTCCATGGTGCTAAAGCCAGATCTAAATCCGGCCTGCTCGACGGGTTGTTGTTCGTCTAGCTGCTTAGCCAACCGGTTGAGCAGCACCTTAGTGAAGATCTTGTACACGGCCGACAACAATGTGATCGGCCGGTAGTTGCTGAGCAGCTCGCGGTCGCCCTGCTTGAACAGCAGTACTGTCTTGGCCATCTTCCACTGTTTGGGGATTTGACATTGTGCCATGTAGCGGCTGAATCGGGCCGCCATGGCCATCCAAAGTGAGTGGCCGCCGGCTTTGAGTAGCTCGATCTCAACGCCGTCCAGGCCAGGCGTCCGAAATTCGGCTGGCCCGGCTGCATCGCGGCTTGACTTGAGCAGGCCAATGAAATGGTCGTAGTCCTGGTCGATGTCCGTTTCAAGCTGGGCCCAGTTAGTGTGGTCAATCAGAGTGTGGAAAACGGCCGGATCAATGGTGACCGGCTGCTTTGCCCGGTTGCTGGCTGCCAGTGCACGCTTTTCGGTCCTGCCGTTGATGGAATGATGACCAGCTTGGCCCTTACCGGCCGATGGTCGCTGCCCGTGTCAAAGAACTTGCGGCCGATGACAGCGACGTCCTGCAGGATGCGGCGGTGGCTGCAGAGGACATAGTCGATCTCGTTGGTTGTCTCTCCATTGGGGGACATCCATGTCCATCGGCGACCAGGGCGCTTTTTGAATAGACTGTTGCCGATGAACAGCCGGTTGGTCTCGGCCATTGCAACCAGTCGCTCACCCGGTCCGTTCCTGTTGCCGCAGCCGAACGGGCCGACAAAGCGTTCGCCATCCAACCCCTTGCTCACCTTGGCATTGAAATCGCCCATCAGGACGAGGTAGGTGGCACGGGGGGTAGTGGCTGCCTCGTAGAACTGCTCAAGCACATCCTCCTCTTGCTCGGCCGCAGCTGCTGCTGTTGGTGCATATATCTGTACGATCCGGATGGTGGTTTTATTGTGCAGGCGCAGGGTGAGCACGCCTACTCGGGGGTTGGTCACGTCGACCAGGTCAATCATCGGCGACCATCGTTTGGATACAATAAAGCCGACGCCACCGACAGGCCGTCATAAAGGAGTCATAAAGCTGCTCCTGCTAGCTCATGGACAGCTCCTACTCACGCTCTCCATCTCTGCAAGATTCGGAAGGGAATGATTCAGATTTATTTTGGCACAGCTACTAGAAGACTTACAACTGTCAGACAGGTTGCTCACGTCACATCCACGTCGTCAAGCTCAGTTTGAGTCTGCGCAGTACGCTCAGCCATCAGGAAGTGAGTGCTTCTAATTGACTTCCCTTGTCTCCATTGAAGTCCATGGAGTCGCTGTGTCCATTTCTTTTACTGTCTATGTTCTCAATATCCCTCCTCGTTTCTTCGCTCCTCCGTCCTCCATCCTATGACCCGGAAACCGATTGAGCTCAGCCATCTTGACATCTCAATTCTCTAATTGCACCACAAGGAGGCGAGGAACGAGGAGTGAGGAAGCTTCCAGAGTTATGAGTCTTTCTCATAAGTCTTTCTTGTCGAGAAACCTGACGCACATATAAATTCTCCTCCCTCTTCACATCTGAAACAATTTTCATTTATGCTTTACCTTTGCAGTTTAAATAAATCATATATCACACATATATCAACAGGGCAGCTCGCTTTATCTTTATTATTTATTAATTTCTTAAATAACCAAACTTTAACAACATAAGGGCAGATCCTTTGAGAGCAGCTGATGACGCAGTGAAGTGATGCTCGAGTGCAATATTCCAATATACAAATAAACTTTCCTTCGATCCCTCCATCCTCATTTTCTTTCCTTGCAGCCTTCCCTCACATTCTACAGGGGGTGGAGCTGAGACGTGAGGAAAGGAAACGAGGATGCACAAATAAGAATTGAGAAGCACCCGTGTATTTCATTCACTCATTTCGATTAATAAGTGTGTGTGTGTGTGTGTGTGTGTGTGTGTATTGATAAACTGAAGTCCATGTTAAATGTGTGGTCAATCCGTGACCGTCACAAACACCCACTTCAAAGGTCCATGCATGGCACATATATGACCAGTACATTTGATTTCTTTCAATCAGTAAGAACCACCTGAATCTGAGGCATTCCTTCCCATCAGGATCTATATTAATCTGAGTTGAGACAGCTTGCAAATTGAAAGCAATGGAAGGTGGGCCACTGATATAGCTGGTGCTGTGCTATAATTAAGCCCTGTGAGACTTCAGTCAACCAAACCAGACCCAAATTACTCTACAAGTCATGTGCGCATACCTTTCCATGAATAATACTGCACTCCACAAGCTGCTTTAATACAGTGGCAATTATAAATCTTTTGTAATACACAATTTTTTTTTTTTTTTTTTGTAAATTAGTGTTTGTACAGTTACAGAACATACCAAAATTGTGCAACTTTAAGCTTTATTTGTGTATGTAAAAATCTGAATGCATCCAAATCTACATGAAGTAAACAGCAAGCCATTTTCTAGTATGGTTAAAATGTTTTATGTTGAGCGTTTTTTCCCCAAAACACAATTTATTAGTTATTTCTGAACAGCATGAACAGACATTTATGGATTTGAAAATGAAACAGCATTTGATTAAAACAAAGTGCTTCAGTTCACACCAATACCAATTAACAGCATAAATATGTATCAACAAATAATACATATTAATTAGGCATCAGCAAAAATGTACTATAACACATCAGAGTAGAAGCTTTTCAATTTATTACTAAAAATGTTTCTATGTAGCTCTTCATCTCTTTAATTAGTTTTTTATATTACTATGCTTTTGCACCGATTTGGGTAACACTTTATAATAATGTTCAGTTGTAAGTCATTAATAAGTGGTTAGTTAATGATGAACTAATCATTTACAAAACATTCATAAATGATTAGCAAGTGATATACCTACATTTTATGTATGTTTTGTAAATTTTGTTACAAGTCATTTACAAGTGATTAGTAAATGATTATCTAATCATTTACAAAACATGACTATGCATTTCATAAATGTTTAATAAATTATGTTAAATGTTTTTGTATGTTTTGCTCACATCAGGTGGACAGTGGTTAGACTCCATGTGTTTCAGAGAAGACAGCTGTCTATGCCCTCACCAGTCAGCACTTACACTTTAAATTAGGGGATGCAGAAAGTGTTGTAAATGATTTATAACACTTTCTGCATCCCCTAATCTAAAGTGTAAACTATTCATCACTTGTAAATGTGTTACAATTACCTGTTACAAATGATCTGTACGTGTATTCAAGGCATTTACAACACTTTCTGCATCCTCTAGTCTAGTTGCTACATACATACCAAAAAAATATATGTATTTATTAAACATTTATGAAACACATATTCATGTTTTGTAAATGATTAGTTCATAATTTACTAATCAATTGTAAATGACTTAGAACTGAATCTACAAAACATACAAACAATAATTAACACATAACTTATTAATCATTTATGAACGCATAGTCATGTTTTGTAAATAATTAGTTAATCATTTACTAATCACTTGTAAATGACTTGTAACATAATTTACAAACATACATAAAATGTTAGTATATCACTTGCTAATCATTTATGAATTTTCTTTAAATGATTAGTTCATCATTAAAGGGATACTTCACCTCTGGGAAGATGAATGTGTATTTAAAATAGGTCATTTAAGTAGAAGAAATGTGAAGAAATTTTTGAATTTGGAGCTTTCTAGACTGAGAAAAGCCAGAAAATGTATTTTTGGCTTATGTGGATGAAAGACAACAACTCCCAGTATGCACTTGCTTCGCTGCCCTAGGAGGCCACGCCTACCGGTAAGAGAGCGCAGTTGAAAACAACAAGGCTATTAGGCTAGCCCAGAGCCATAGAGAGAGAGAGTTGCGACACTCCCATAGACCTCCGTTGTAAATAATGGCGGCGCTTTTAACCGCCTACTTCCGGGATATGAAGATCGGAATAGTTCCTAACACTGTCATTTGGGCGTTGGACACCATTCACTTACATTGCTGCGCGTCGAGTTGTTCCAGAGTTAAGTTGCCGAAATATCGACCTCTTTTGAATTGTCAACTGTCTATATTGTATCAGAGGCCCTTTGCGATGCTTATACTGGTCTTCATTTGTACATGCACAGCGTAATTATTTATATTTTATGTTGGTTGTTTCAACCAATTTTCAAGCACTGCCTGCTAGCTAACGTTAGTTAGCTAGCGCGACTTCGTCAGCTAAGAGTTCGGTAATGAGTCGCTACCACCTTTATAGCAACTTTTATTTAATTTAATTTTTTGGGATATACTAACTTTTCATTATGTTATTATTGTCTTGAGTGAAGCGGCTTGTGAGAACAATGCTGGACCTTTAGGATTGTTATGGCCATCACCAGTCCTGTCTGTTTCATGGATCACCTGCCCCTGGTTTTTGTTTTTCTTGTTCACACACACAAGCACACATTTTTGTTGTCTGTCATTGTTTAATAAAAAATATTTTATTTGAAAACCTTCATTTGTATCAGCCATGCTTAAATTCGTTTTTAATCTGTTATAGTTTTGATAATGTGTATGGCCTTAATCTTAAAATAATATTCTTAGTCTTAACATGATCATGTTTCACGTTGTGGTCCTGGGGGTGGCCACTTTCATCAGAAGAAGTGAGCTAGCTTCTAAGCGAATTCTGAACGGACCGCCACGGCAGACCTCTTGCGTGATCATGAAGGTAGGCTAATGGCTGAATCAAAATTTATAAGCAAAATCACGGGAATCAATAGCCTAATACAGCCCAGTTGTGCTAAAATAAATATCATGAGACGTCCATCATCAGATGAATGATATGGAAAAGTTAAGTTAGAGCCGCTAAAGCCAGTGCTACTACCCATGCGAACATGAACACTAAGCTTTTCCCTCCAAAAATATAGCTTAAAACTTATCTCCAAAAGCAAAACTGACATTAACAAAATGCAATAATGCAATAACAGTTGAAAAAGTACTTGGGTGTGTGTTTTATTTTATATTTACCGTTCAATAATGCAATCGCTGCTGTCTGTCCCATAGAAGAACATGACAGCCAGCGTACGTTTTGGAACTATTGGGGCTTACATGAACCACGTGACAGCCATAGCGGCGACATCAAAGAGTGTCGCAACTCTCTCTCTCTATGGCTCTGGGCTAGCCTAAGTGATGAGTTTGCCCGGGATTTAGAGATCGCCCAAAATGTCTGGGATTCGGCTTTTGCGTTCTACAGTCGCCATTCATTATGTTTACTGTGGCGAGCAGGACGAGGCTGACGGCCTCGGGAGAACGGCGCGAGGCCGGTGGCGTCATTACTGAGACGCGCCGGGTCTTGCATCTCTCACGGAGGAGCGGGAATTTTCTTAGCAATGGTAAAACGCACATCAACCGATTACTTGTTTAGCGTTCATGTAAACACTACATTCAGACTCACCAATCGGAATGAATTCAGTTAGATTGAAACAAAAGGTGTGCATGTAAACATGAATGGCGACCGCAGAACGCAAAAGCTGAATCCCGTACATTTTGAACGATCTCGCCCGCCGGACAAGTCCGGGAAAAGGAGGATGGTAACCCTTACTTACTCAGCTTTCTCCTACTATTCAGCTTTCTCCACAGAACAAGAGCCTGCTAGCTTAGCTTCCAAAGAAAGACGGCTGATACTGTGTACATTCTGTGAGTGAGATCCCTCTATGGGCGGGCTGAAAACATGCGGAACAACGCCATCTACTGGCTGTAGTCTTTTGCCTCTGGCCAGAAAATCCTCCGATGACGCAAAATGACGATTTTTGCGTCATCGGAGGATTTTTTCCAGACAAAAAATACATAAATCTCTTGTCTCAGGGGGATATGAAGGTGGAAAGCATGGTAATTCGAAAATACTACAGGTTTTCTACTAATACAAAGCTTAATGCTAAATCCTGAAGTATCCCTTTAACTAACCACTTATAAATGACTTACAACTGAACGTTATTATAAAGTGTTACCCAGATGCATCTGGGGGTTTCTGTTTTATATTGAAAAACAAAACAAAACACACATGCAGTAGTCAGAGTCAAAATTAAAGCCATGCTCCCAGTTCTGGTAGGACATACCACATCTGGAGTATTTTATGAAATATTCATACAGTGCTTAAGACTGGATCAAAAGGCAGCCTGGTGAAAACGTGTTCTCTCACATTGGTAAATGAATAATTAAAAAATCCTTTCCCCCTATTTTTCTCCCTTGTCCTGCTCACTTTCCTTCCTCAGTACCCTAGTCTTTTGTCTTTTTGTCACTTCCATGGTTACTCTTTTAAGCATCTTTTACACATGTCAATCCTGAGTTTGTACTCCATCATTTAATACAAAATGCATAATTCACCAGCAAACACACAAACTTTAAAGTGCCTCACTTTTATGTTTATAATGAACTATTTTCTTCATCAAAAATATATCAAAGTGCTGAAAACAGACTTGCAAGTAACTTGAACATACTTTTAACGAATAATGAAGAGATCTGTTTAATGTTTAAAAAGTTGGGTTTAATTATTTAATGAGTAATGTGTTTAGGCCCCTTCATGAACGGACTGTTTTCAACACCACAGTGATGGAGGGGGATGCCCTACTACAATATGCTTAAAAACCATGAATAAAGTAAGTACAAAAGTGAGTGTGATTGCTTTTTATACATAAGATCAGGATAATGAAAGATTGGGAAAATCATGAGTTGGTGAAATTAATGCAACTTGGCTTGTTCCAAATTCGGGGCATTGCTAAAAACACAATAGAAAAGGTTACAATAATTACACTAAGCAGATGTGATTACGATTTATAGTGGGCCATACAGACTTTGACAACACTACATGAATGCAACATGTCAAAGCAGAACATTTAGCAAGAAGCTTTCTATGTGGGCTACTTAAAAAGAATAATTTGAATAATTTTGTGACAGTATTTAATAGGCATGTCTTTAAATCCCCAATTTTTTTTAGAAAATGAACAGTAAAGACAACACACACAAAATATACTGTATATTGTAAAAATTGTTAGAACCACACCCCAATCCGAGGAGCCAGTCTTGGCATCCGCTTCTTTTTGGAGTCAGACTCCTTCAGCAATAGTTTCTTTCTCCTAGAGTCAAAAAAACCTATAGAAATGAAAGTTAGTTACTATGAGGGAATCTGATGAGCTTTGACTTTTATTAAGTCTACAAAACAACAACACAAAATGAATAAAAACAACTTGACTAATACTTGAAAACATATTAACCGTGGCTCTAGGAAACAGAAGGGAAGAATTCAATTACTTTAAATCAATAACTGGAACATCTTTGTAACCTTGAAATTATTTTCCAGATACTGGTGAGAGCTTAAAGCAGTCAAAAGCAAGTTGTATTGGCTAAAAAAATTGCTTGCTGAAATACATTTCATGAGTAAGTGCCGCCTCTGCCACACTGACAAATCGTACCTTTTAATATCTGACTCGCTGATACAACCTTGAAAAATACAAAACTGAATATCTTTATGAATCAGCACTGCATGAGACTACTCTGCTCCTCTGATCTTGGTCTCTACCCTACAGGCACAGCGTCCAGCTGGGACACAAACCTTTGGCAAGTCCCAGATTCTGCAGGCCTCTGTCCTCCTCTTTCTCCTCCTCTGAAGGGTTCTGGGCCACATTTCGGAGGTAACGGTTGTGTGGGGCGGTGCTAGAGATAGCATTCTGTCTGCGGCTTTCCTCCAATACATTGTCATCAGAAATACCTGTGAGGAAGACCAGACACAGTTCAGATGAATTTGCATTAAATGTTGATTGCCTATTTATGTTCTTTATTATTATTATTTATACATGCTTTAAATGCACGCAAACTGGGACACACCTAATATTATTTATAATGTAGTCATTAGGATTACAAGAATTCTTCTCTCAGTAAAGTTGCCAAAGGCTATTTAAGTCATCGAAAGTCACAGTACTTCAAGTACTTAAAAGGAAAATGTGTTACAGATAACACCTCAGAAAAAAACATAATACTGAGATCAGTAAAGATCAATATGTGGTTTACAAGCAGATGTACTGTAGGAGTTCTGTGGCTGGTTAATAGTACAAGCAAACCCAAACAAGCTCGGTGTTGTGTTTGCTGAAATGCAGTTTTTATGTAAGCACAGGCTCCGCTGTGATCTCTGGGCAGTTATTTCTCTAAAATCTGACATCATTCGATTTACTTCAGGGCATCAATTCCTTCTCATATTTTTCTGCATTGTTTATGAACAAAAGTAGACAGAGGGCTTAAACTCGAATAGAAAAACAAAATTTTTATATGACATCAGTGTAACAACACACACAACAAGACAAAACTATTCAATGTCTACTCTGTCATAATTTGTGATGATAATATTCAATACACAATCAATCATTTAGTCAACCTTCATGAATTATGTTAATTTAATCACTGCAACTTACTGTACCGAATAAAACAGACAAATGATATGGAACATTAGCAGTTTATAATAAATACATTGGGTTTAATGTTTCATTCATGTGAAAAATCTGTCAGTGCTCACCTAGAGTCATAAAACAAACATGATCAAGTAAATTATTATTGAATTCCTGAGATGTCCAAAAAGCATACAAATCAGAAATATTGCTTGTTTCAGAAAGGCACAATCAGTTTTATCTATATCAGATCAAGCCTTGCATGTATTAGTCATTATGATACATGCAAGGCTTTACTCTCATTGAATCATTCCTCTCTGTGCCAAACCACCTCCATTTATTATACTGAACTGATTCCATTTATGTACGTGCTTCTAGGCAAAAGTTGCGAGATGCGAAATAAGTAAATCTGACAGTAAATAATAAATAAAAAACTTCTTAAATTTCACCTGTCACCTGCTTAGTCCCTCAAATTAAGTTTTTGAAACAAGTTATGGTTGTTTGTGATAATACAGTATTGAGTTTGTTTTATATTTTGATTTTTTGACAGAAGTTTTCTGTTTCTGTTCAAAGTTACCAAAATGTGTTTATCATTTTACTGACAATATTCTGTATGGTTGTATTGTGATGCTTTTATTTATTTTCACACAATCCTCATTTTCAGTCAGTTTGTTCTTTTTTTGACTATCATTATAAAGTCTGATCATGTCACATTATTCTGGCAGAGAACCGCCTAGGACATAGTGACAGTCCATCTGACAAATAAAGTGATCATCACCATTTATTTAGCTTTTATCTACCATTTAGAAACGGGTAAATCTGACACAGATGATACCATAATAACAGTATTTAATATATATATAAAAAAAATGTATCTTTATTTTCTTTCAGTTTATTGATATTGTAGTTTAGCAAGGAGTAACGCTGGTAACACTATATGACTTTTTTACAAAAATATGTGTTTTTGTTTTTTTTATAATTATTTAATCCATCATGATCCTAAGTTAAGGCTATATTCACCAGACTTTGTATTCACTATTGTAAGTGTTGTCTCCAATGATACTAATAACACAGTCTTGTAAATTTTTTCATATCACACTTAACCTGCCTTTTACAGACACTCCACAAACACAAAAGTGTGTGAGAAAACTGTAAAAAAAAAAAAAAGAAAAGAAAAAAAGATTTTTTTATTTTTTATTTTTTTTAACAGCTCCTTAAGTGCTCCTTGCCTGACACCCACAACCCCCTTTTCCCCTTAATCGAGATGCATTCATTCATATTTCATGTGGAACGCGTTTATTGTGATTAGTCATGTAAATAGATTGAGATTTCTTTATTCTTTTCGCGTGTTAATTTACATTTATATTGAATTAGCGTACGGAATAAGGGCTCGGAAGAGAGAAAAGAGAGGCTGATTATGTGTGCAGATTATGGGCACATCTCGTGGCTATTGTGTTGTGTAATTAAAGGGGAGAGAGGAGAAGAAAAGGGACAGATGCTGCTTCTCAAACTACCAAACCGTTTTTCATCTCCGGAAAAGGCCTGCGTCTGCTGCAACACCCTCCTCTACCTACCAACAATCCCCCAAAGAAAAGATGAAAAATAGAATACATTTAGAGGACAAGCCACACGCTTTTACCACATCTCTTGTTGTCTGGCGGACCCTTTTTGAGCTTGGAGTAGGGGATCACTGTGACCCGGGCCACAACAGCAGCTGCCTAAGGTGACACTGGGAAATGTCATTGTTTGTAGTATATGGATATTATAAAAGCTATTAGCATAAACAAGTTCATTCGTTTGAGTAATAACACACTCAGAACTATGTTAAATGGATAGTTCACTCAAAAATGAAAACTCTGCCATTCTGTTGGACTTTCTTCCGAGGAACATAAAATAAGATATTTTGAAGAAAGTTGCTAACAAACCCTTTTGGTGAACATTGAGTTTACTGGGACATTTCTCAAAATATATTATTTTGTGTTCAGCCGAAATAAGAAAGTAATACAGGTTTGGAGTGAAATGCTGGTGAAATGATGACATGAAGTTTTTTTTTAAACAAGATGTGCATGAGAGCCCCTTCGAATCGTAATTACGACTGGGAACATCAGAGACCATTTTGATATTCCAGTGGATGAAAACCTTCAACATGGCACAAACGAGGACAGTTTCAGTAGTGAATGGTTGCTAATGATTAATTATTGTAAATATAGCTACCTTGTTAGCTGTTGCAGTTTCGGTCATATACATTTATGTCTATGTGTAAATGAATGTCTGTTGCACAATACAAGTACATACAGTATATTGGACAATATACTCAGCAAGATGGCCAGCTAGTTTCCTATTTCCTATCACATCAAATGTGATATACTTCTAAATGCAACTTGGGATGTAGGAACAAGCATGTGAGGGCAGCAAAAGACCTCTAATCAAAAGCCTACTAATCAAAACCATTAGAAATTTGCTCATGTATCTCTAAAAAGAAAACAAATGAAGGCTCAGTAGAGGGGAAAATGGCAAAAGAGAGTGACACATGAAATGAAAGATGAAGGTAGTGATATAAATGAGAGAACGTGACAGTGAGAAAAGTGTAAGAGGCCCAAATGTCAGCACAAAGCGTAATGAGTATATGGTAAAACAGAGAGACAAAAGCAGTCTCAATGTCCACCCAAATGATTGGATGGATGTGTTATTACCCGGGGTCGTCGTAAAATCACAGTCTGTTACCAAAGGCGCACGTCCCTGCAAACATGTGCATTCACGCAAATCAAGGCGCACTGTCTAAATCCCAGTCAGGGACTGTACATGGAAAATAAGTGTCCCGTTCACTAGCTCTCAGTGGAGTAAAAACCCTTGGCGTTAAGGTTTCTCAGCCTCGTCGAGCTTTGAATAACAAGCAGTGTTTATTCGTCCATGAAAGGCAGCGGGAGAGATCATATCTAGCTTTTTAAATATGGAGGGGAAATAAAAAAGGAAATAGAGAGGCTTTCGCAAGCCTGGTGTATTCAAGAAGCAGGAGTACTCAAGGTGGTGTTTTTATTGTTTGAAAGCATCCTTGCTTTCAGATCAGTATATTATGGTGGTTACTGGTTATTCCTGTGGTAATCCATTATCATTTAATTACTCTGCGTGGTGAAATAAATATTTTTGGCGGGAACAATTAATTAACTACAAGCTTTTAATACCAATTTAGTAAAGATATGTTTTCTCTGTTCAAATCCTTTTTTTCTTTCATTACATGGCTTGTTTCAAAGAAGATATGCTTTGTTGTTTGAGCTGCAAATGGCACACTACCATGCGTTGGGGTTTGATAAAGTAACCCATGAAGTCTAAAATAATTCTGTTAGTTTTCTTAAATGTGCAGTCAAGTGTTTTTCCTCATTAAGGTTTTACACATTAATAAATTGGTAGTATTTTTAAAGAAAAATGTGTTTAAAATAAAAGTTTGTGTGTGTATACGCATGGATGAAGACTTCAGTCATTTGAGTAGCAAAAGCTGTACTATTTTATATGGATCAGGTCCCCTTATGGGGGCTGCCATGTTGAGGTCACATGACCAGCTGAAAACTACTCATATTTTGAGATGTGTGAGCACAGCTCTGTCTCCTCTTTGGATGAGAGGTATTTTGTATTGTAGCCTATTGTATAGATGAATATCAGAACATATAAATCTTCTGGAAATATGTGCAGCGTTCATGGCTCTAAGGTATTTCTTGCCAGACACCTCGACAGTGTTCCATTTGAACCACCAGGATGGCACAAATCCCACTCGTCTTCCCAGCTTATTTATGAGATCCTGACTTTACTGGAGGCACCTCATATTTCGGGAACATGCAACCAGACAGCGGATGCTCTTTCCAGGGATGCTTACATCCAGGATAATGGAGGCTTCATTCTCATTGCAAGCACAGGGTGTTACTCATGGCACCAGAATGGCCACCCAGACCATGGTTTGATTTGTGACTTCTGACACAGGTAATCCTAGGAAGCTTCCCCCCAGGAAGGTCCTCCTGTCCCAGTTGGAGGGCAGAAATCTGGTACTCAGATGCAGCTCGTGTACAGCTTTGGGTCTGGTCACTGACCATTCACTAGAGCATCGTGATCCTGCAATTATGACATGGATGTCCTTGAAAACTGCTTTTTTGTTGGCTGTTGCTTCTGCAAATCAAATCAGTGAGTGCACGGCTGCACGCAGAATCAGTTAGCAAGTTGTGCTTGCGTTGGTTGTTGGGTGGCTTCGGAATGGTCCTCAGTTAAACCAGCACATGAGCTGGCCTCTTTTCAGACATCTTCAGGGTCTGATTCAAATGCTCAACTTTTGTGTCCCGTTCATGCCCTGAAGTGTTTTGTGGAGACTAATGCTCAATTCAGACAGTCAGACCAGCTGTTTGTCTGCTATGGTGGTGTGAAGAAAGCTGCTTCTGTATCGAAGCAGAGGATGTCTAACTGGATACTGGAGAGGATTACACTGGCTTACAAAGCAGCAGGGAAACCATTGCCCTGGGGTCTAACTTGTCATTCCACTAGGCCCATCACTTCTTCATGGGCTGCCTTTAGAAGAGTCTCATTGACAGACATCTGCACTGTCACTACTTGTGCTTCTCTGTACATTTTTTGCCAGGTTTTATAAGGTCAGTTTTGCTGCTCATCATGCTGCGAGGCAGGAGCGGTCTTAATGTTTGTTTGTTTTTTATCAGATGGGTGACATCCCTCATGACTGTGTTGGTATTTGTCATCCATGGGTCAGTAGGAATGAAACAGAATGCTAGTTACGTTTGTCTTCAATGGCTGAAAAACTTCTGCAGGATTATGCATCCATATTAGCCAGTGCAACAAAAGCAAAAAATTACACCTTTTAAGTGATATGAAAAACAAACAAAAAATAAATGGCGGTCACTGAGAAATTAGACTGGATCTCTGCGGTAAAGCTTAGCACTCTTCCATCCATTCTGCAATACCAAGAATCATTCACACAGCCAGGAAAGCAACTACCACCATTTTTAAATGAGACCACAGTCAACAACCACTTCCCACTGTTCTGACATTCTGATAGCATCACAGCAGGCACTAACAGAAACCCAGAGCTAACCTTATGTTTTTCTCTTCTATCACTCCTATCTTTACCATCTTTAATAAACATTGGGAGGACAGCAGTAAAACACGAGGGAAAACATTCTTCGTCAGGCTTTGGATGCTTTTAGCTTCCGGTTTCACAGCTGTGGATCTTTTTGATCAAATTTGGTTAATGCATCAAAGAAAGAGGCAAGGAAAAAATGAAGGAAGGAAATGAACATCTATTTTTGTCTACATAGATTTGTCTCTCTATATAGCCTATATTTGTGGCCTGCTTTCATTTGAACTACAGTATGGCAATTTTTGGTTTATATCTATATACTGTACATATAATATATATATATATATATATATATATATATATATATATATATATATATATATATATATTACACACACTATATGGACAAAAGTATTGGCACCTGACCATTACACCAACAGGGATTGTAATAACATTGCACTCTAAATACATTAATATGGAGTTGGCCCACCCTTTGCAGCTACAACAACCACTCTTCTGAGAAGGTTTTCCACAAGATTTTGGAGTGCTTCTTTAGGATTTTTCGCCCATTCATCTAGTAGAGCATTTTTTAGGTCAGGCACTGATGTTGGACCAGAAGGCCTGGCTCAAAATCTCCGTTCTAATTCATCCCAAATGTGTTTAATAGGGTTGAGGCCAGGGCTCTGTGCGGACCCGTCAAGTTCTTCTAAGCCAAACTCCTCCAACCATGTCTTTATGGACCTTGCTTTGTGGACTGGGGCACAGTCATGCTGGAATAGAAAAGGGCCTTCCTCAAACTATTCCCACAAAGTTGAAAGCATTGTCCAAAATGTCTTCGTAGGCTGAAGCATTAGGATTTCCCTTCGCTGGAATTATGGGGCCATGACCAACCCCTGAAAAACAGCCCCAGACCGATTATCCCTCCTCCAAACTTTACAGTTGGTACAATGTAGTCAGACAGGTAACGTTATCCTGGCATCCGCAAAACACAGATTCAGCCATCACGCTGCCAAACAGAAAAGCGTGATTTGTCACTCCACAAAACACGTTCTCACAGCTCCAGAGTCCAGTGCTTTACATCACTCCATCCGACACTTGGCATTGTGACTTTACGTGGTCTTCCGCTTCATGGCTGAGTTACTGCTGTTCCTAAACACTTCCACTTTCCAATTATACAGCATACAGTTGACGGTGGAATATCTAGCAGGGATGAAATTTCACAAACTGACTTATTGCAAAGGTGGCATCCTATCACAGTACCATGCTTGAATTCACTGAGCTCTTCAGAACGTCCCATTTTTTTCACAAATGTTTGTAAATGCAGACTCCATGGCTAGGTGCTTGATTTTATACACCTTTGGTAACGGGTATGATTAAAACACTTACATACAGTATATATAAATGTGTCTGTGTGTCTGTGTCTGTGTCTGTGTGTGTGTGTGTGTGTGTGTGTGTGTGTGTGTGTGTGTGTGTGTGTGTGTGTGTGTGTGTGTGTGTGTGTGTGTGTGTGTGTGTGTGGCCTGGTTAACCCTACATTATGGTGACAAAATGTCCCCACAAGGATGGCAAATCCTTGTTCGTGTGGGGAAATATTTTGGTCCCCATGAGGAAAACGGCTTATAAATCATATTAAGTGATGTTTTTTTGAAAATGTAAAAATGCAGAAAGTTTCTGTGATGGGTAGGTTTAGGGATAGGGTTAGTGTAAGGGAATAGAATATACAGTTTATACAGTATAAAAATCCTTATGTCTAAGTCCCCATAAAACATGAAAACACAACGTGTGTGTGTGTGTGTGTGTGTGTGTGTGTGTGTGTGTGTGTGTGTGTGTGTGTGTGTGTGTGTGTGTGTTTCATATGTTGAGTAGATTGTAGTCAGTTACAGATTGCACATTGCATGATGAATTTTTTTTTTTTTTTTTTTGACCTAACTTGTTTATCATATTGATTTGAATAGGACAATCTTGTACCACATTGATACAAAAAATACAAAGCTAAACAAATATTAACACAATATTAAACACAATATAAAACATAAGGGCATTAAACATTACAATATACGTTAGGGTTTGCAAAGGAACTGCAAGCAGGGTAGTGAGTTCATGAAAAGCTAATAATTCATTAAGTCTCATAAAAAATGTCTAATTATAATTTTAAAAAATATATTTTTTTTAAATCAACATCAGATAGTAAAAAGATTAAATACTTTATTTGTTTAACTGCATGTCATGTGACAATTAATCAGAGAACCATGAATATCCAAATGTGTTGTTAAATTATTGACTTAATTATTTAAAGTATTAGGTCAAAAGAGGTTTGGCTGACAAAAATTTTTGGGAATACCTGCATTTCATGAAAATATTAAATTTGATTAGCTTTTTTTTTAAAAGAGAAATGTAAAAAAGCCGTAGAGGTGTAATGGTTTTATACTGTACAAACTGTTCTATCCCCTAAACCTACCCATCAAAGAAAACTTTCTGCATTTTTACATTTTCAAAAGAAAAACATAATTTAGTATGTTTATTTAGTCATTTCCCTCGTAGGCAGGCTGCTCCCCGCAATGTGATCTCAGGTTTTAGGCTACTCCCAACAATGAAATATAAACCTGTAGGGGAGCGCGGGGCACAACGTAACATTTACATTACATTTACATTAACACAGGGCTAGTTGTAACACACTTGTTTTAAATACCTCCACACATGCTAGCATGACGAAACCTGGTGTATTTACTTGTTGCCATATCAACACTTTATAGAGAAAAAATTGTGTCAAAAAAAAAAAAAAAATTGGAAGATATCCATAGACATTTATTAAACCATAGCAAAAGTAAATTTCTTACTTAAGTTAATTTTTCATCTCTATTTTTTGTGTTTATTTAAAATTAGACAAATCTGATATTATTTTAATCTCCAATATGTTATTTAACAGTTGAGACAGTTCTTTAATGCTTCGCTAACTAGCAGAAGACACTAGCATGGTTTAAATCCCAGTTGTGCAGGCGGGGGCATGTTGTAACACTGCGTTACAATGTGCCCCTGTTAGAAATATCCTATTATATTCTATACTTTTATTAATTCTATTGAGAAAACATGAGAAAAAAGGTGAATAAAGACTAAGAGTCAATGTTCAGAAATGACTAATTATTTATTTGTTTTGAACTATGTTGTATAGCTGTTTTCCTGTTTTCATAGTCAAAACTCAAAAATGAGTTTATATTTAATTATTAAAAATGCCATTATTTTATATGAAAAACTTAATTGTATTTTATTTAGAAAATATTTTAGTTTGTCTTGTATATATATTTTTTTACTAGATCAGATAACATTTTAAGCTTTCATATGGTCATGTTACAATGTACCCCACCTATGGGGCACGTTGTCACATTTCACTTCCATTCTTTCGTGGTATGTCAAGAAAAAAGTATATAGGCTACTGTATTAATAAAACAAAACCACATAATTGTACTAGACATGTGGGAAATTAATGTGGGGGAAAAATAAATACTCTGAACCATAAGTAGATTTACACAAACTGGGAAAGTCAAAAAGCGTTACTTTGTGCCCGCTCTCCCCAACACACCGGTACACACGCACACACACACACACACACGGTCAGTCATTTCTGCCACACCTTGTCTGTTAAGGTTTCAGTTAAATTCATCTTTCTAACCCTGTTATAAACAGACTTTCTGAACATCAAATAGGCTACGTTACGATATCAGTGAAGAAATGGCGCCCTCTAGTGCTGTCACTACTGATTCGACAAGGGCTGGGTAACTCTGGCCCTCAAGATCCACATTCCTGCAATTTTGCTCCAACCCTGATTAAACTCACCTGCCTGTAATTTTATAGTGATCCTGAAGATATTGAGTAGCTTGTACAGTTGTGTTTGATTACGGTTTCAATTCTGCAGGAAAGATCTCGAAAGTGGACTTTTTAGGGTGCATCTCAATACTACTGATGCTTCCTCGCTCCTCTGTCCTCCAGCCCGTGACCAATCGAACTCAGCCATCTTGAAGGGCATCTCTATTGTCACCGCGAGGAGAGGAAGCGAGTTTGCTTCCTGAAGGGTCACGAGAAGGTGGAGCTATGACGCGAGGAAAGGAAACGAGGATGCACAATTAAGAAACGAGAAGCACCCCTGGAGGGTTAGACACTACATTTGCCTGTCAGCTGACAATATGTGGTGAAAATTACACCATCCCAAAAAAGGACATTCATAATTAGAAAATCCAATCTATTTAGCTTACTTTTACTAATGGACAAGGCAAAACTTAGGTATGGAAAGGCATGCTAGTGTAACATGTAGATAACAGGGGGCGCCAGTGGACAACAAACAAACTACTCAGCACAGCTTTCAGCTTCATGCGCTTCCTGTCGGACAGTGCTCTCACTGAAATCCGTTCAAAAGTTTGGGGGTCAGTAAGATTTTTTTTAAATAAATTACTATTTTTATTTAGTAAGGATGGTGTTAAGGCTGTTCTATTGAACTTTAAATTAATTGAAGAATTCTAAAAAATAAAGATAAATAAAAGATCTAGCACAGTTTTAAGCGGCACATCTGTTTTCGACATTGATAATAATGATAAATGTTTCTTGAGCACCAAATCAGCATAAAATATTTTTTCTGACCTGAAAGATCACGTGGCAGTAAAGATTTAAATAATGACTGCTGAAAATTCAGCTTTAGTTATCATCACAGGAATACATTTAATTTTAAAACATACAAAACTGTTATTGTAATAATATTTTGCAGTAGTACTGTTTTCACTATAATTTAGATCAAATTAATGCAGCCATGCTTTCAAAAACACTTTACAATAAGGTTCCATTTGTGAACATTACTTAACATTAACATCAATGAAAATCACTAAGCATTTATGTTAAATGCTATTTATGTTATGTTAATTATTAAAATCAAAAGTTGCATCAGTTCATGTTAGCTCAGGTCCGTATTAACAAAGAATGAACAGTTTTATTTTTATTAACTAACCTTAACAAAGATTAATAAATACTGTAACAATTATTTTTGAGTATAATTCTACAGAGAAACATTACATCAAAATACAAAGGAAAGGAAGATAGCGTTTGCATGAATGAATATCTGCTCATGTACAACAACTTACCTTAACGAGTATAAAAATCACCACATACACACACACACACGTTGGGTTTCCGTGTTTTATGGGGACATACCATAGACAAAGATTTTTATACTGTACAAACTGTAGTTTGAAATGGTATATTCTATCCCCTATATAATAATATATATATTATATAATAATATTCTATCCCTGTATCCCCCAGCTATGATGATAGCTAGCTTCTTCATTCACAATTTTGATGATTATTCAGGTTATTTACTTCAATATAAAAGGGACAAGGTTTGGATTAACATCTGCTGATGTGTTGAGCTTTTCATGGCTGTTAAAGTGTGCAGAAGCAATTCATATTTACATATACTTGTAGTTAATCAAAGATGAAATCTTGTATGTGTGTGCATTAATTTGCACGTAACAGAAGAAACCAAACAAAACCAGTGAAGTACAGTATGTGCACATGCGGATATTTTGGAGACTAGTAGTAATAAAGTGATGTGAAAGGCAATGTTTTAGTCTTTTTAATTTTGTGAGAGCTGGGATGAGACATGCATGCAAAAGGACACACACACACACACACACACACACACACACACACACACACACACACACACACACACACACACACACACACACACACACACACACACACACACACACACACACACACACACACACACACACACACACACACACACACACACACACACACACACACACACACACACACACACACACACACACACACACACACACACACACACACACACACACACACACACACACACACACACACACACACACACACACACACACACACACACACACACACACACACACACACACACACACACACACACACACACACACACACACACACACACACACACACAGAGAGAGAGAGAGAGTCTGTTTCTTGAAGCCACAGCAAAGAAACTGAGTGCAACATTCCAACCATGTGAAAGTGAGATTTATTGAACCTGATACTTTATCCATCTTTGCTTTTTTCTGACAAAGAACAACATTTCCAGCATATATAAATAAGTCACACAATATTCTTTTTAATGGAAAGGTCTCAGGTTATGCAACAGTTAGTTGTGAAGCAAAATAAGAAAAGTAATTTGTCAACAGCCTAATATTATCAACAAATGGTAGCTATATGAAATTGGTTAGATCATATTAAATATTTTAGAGTGGAGAGGTTAAGACTTCATTGGAACAGTTGAATGGCTCAACAGCAGAAAGCAGATACAACCTGTTACGCTCCAGTTTCAATCAGACAATAAGCCCTTATGGATTAAAGAACAGCCATCAGCTGACAAAAAGGAATGAATTGCGCTTGTTCAAACTGAGGTCTCCAGGTTTTGTGAGGAATAAATGGTCCCCAAGAAAAAAGAATGCTCACTTTGGAATGACTGTTTAACCCTGTTTATGTCTGCAATTCACTGCAAGGAGGATAACAGCATCACATCGCTTGGATGCGTCACATGTGACCTACTCTTGGTTTGCTGACTAGTGGAGAGCAGATGCTTTGGTAGCCATCAGCCTGGTCGGTTGCTTATCTTTAGGAATGTTTGGGTTTAAACTTTTTGAATGTTCATCTGCAGAGTTCAGAGATCACTTGTTGTCCCATTGTAGAAGCTACTCCTTACCATTGACTGTGAGAGATTTGAGCTGACCGTCCTCCTCTACCTCCACTCTCTCTTGACCGTTCTCTACAATACTGTAATGACACAAAAGTTAGCTGTACAGTGAGATTACATTAACTGTGAGATTATAATTACCATATCTAGTGGTAAAGGCTTAGTCAAATAAGCAACAATTTATGAGCAATTTGCATAGATGTGGTAACTGAAAAACTTCAAGCATGTTACGCAGTACGCTTTTGCATAAAGTTATGAGTCACTATTACTGAGCCATTACAGAATGTTCTTTGGTACCGTTTGGTGGTGATCCTCCTTCCATTGATGAATTTGGTGGATGTTGAGACAGAGCGGAAGTTTCCCATTCCACCTCCACCACCAAAAGAAGAGGAGGAAAATGAGGTGAAACCACCCCCACCCCCACCCATTGGGCCGAACGGGGTGAATCCTATAGAAAAGATGATGATGATGATGATGATGTTCAAATACACAAAAAGTATGGCAATCTTACACAGAAGAACTTTTACATTTTCACTGGCTACACACAGATTAACATACCAGTGTTAAACCCAGAAAAGGCAGGACCAAATGGAGAAAATCCAGGAAAGAATGAATCTGTCGTCCTGCTCCTGCTCACACCCCTGTGACGCCGCCCACCACCAAAGAAATCTTCAAAGGGGTCATCAGCTAAATCAAAAGAAAAAGTGAAATACTGTCATGACTGTAAATGTAAGAAATGTTAGAACAAAGTGGTTCCAGATGAACAATTAATCAAGAACTACTGAACAACAGATTCACATGCTTGAAAGATATCACAAAGACCACTGAAACATTCGCCAACAGCACAATATTGTTTTACAGAACCTCTTTACAGCATCTAAATATGGACACAGTGAGGAAAAATCACTTTTCTGAATTCTGCCATTCAGAAACAGGACAAAAAACAAAGTAAAGAAAATGAATTCCTGATTATTTATTGATGAACAGGATAGCCAGAGGGACGAGGCTGACAGGTGGCCTCAGCAAACTTCCAAGGGGGCCACAGCGTGACTTACAATTGTTTAATTTTTTTTTTTTAAAAGACTCATACCGAGTTTCGTAACGATACGCTAATGCGTCCATAAAGTATAGCATTTTATATCACAGTACTGTATTGAAGTCAATGGGAATTTCATGTCTCATGATCCTTCCATGCAGAGCTCGAACACACACATTTTCGGTTTCCAGCTTTGAATAAACTGCACTTTTTTTTTTTGACCTGTTCATCGGAATACTAGGTCGTTGGTGTCTACAGAGGTCTATCTTTATTCTTTCTCATAATGTTGGGACCAGTGTTGCAATGTAGAGATACAGTATGCCAGCTGAAACATGCCCAAATCAATGTTTCTCCATTTTCAGGCACTCAGCACCTTCACATGAACTTTTCCCAGCTCCTTCAAGCAGTTTGATTTGGCAGGCAGAACCATGCCTGATATCTTCAACACATGCACAGCACACACAGTTATTCTAACCCACCCCCAACTTTGTCATGGCTACATAAACACAAGTAAACACCATTGACCAATCATAAAGGATGGTGTTCCTGAAACATTCACATGTATACCCACATCTATTTGACTGCTGTATAGAAATAAGTTTGCTCACAGATGAACACACATGCAAACACATTAATGTTGTTGAACACAACTCGTTCCCACTCTCTGTAGCGGCCTAGAGCTATAAGCATTCCCTTTCTCTTGCTGCTCTTTTATTCAGAAGCTATTTCTGAGAACATTCCTAGTTGATGATGCACAGTCTCTTCTCGTCCCACTGGTCTGAGCGCCCTCGCCATATTTAGAGTGCCTGTATGTTTTACACATATGCCGTTGAGCAGGGCTCGACATTAACGCTTGTCCGGAACAAGTGAATTTTTTGAAGGGACAAGTAAAAGAGAATTTTTCTTGCCTGACCGGACAATTAGCCTGATTAGAATGTTTATAAGAAAATAACTAGGAAAGACAGTAACATGGTTGCGCTGTTGAGGCTCGCACAGCCTCTTGAGGAGAAATGGAAACAAATGAGCGAAGCGCAAGAAACTCAGTTAACAACATACTGCCGATAATAAAAAAAGTAAAAAATTTAATTAAAATCTAAATGTCAAGTCAAGTCAAGTCAAGTTTATTTGTATAGCGCTTTTCACAATACAGATTGTATCAAAGCAGCTTCACAGTATTAAATTAAAATAATACAACAAAGTTTTTTGTTTTTTTTTAAGAGGAATTTATTGATTGATAAAATTTAATTAAATATCCCCAAAATATCCCCAACTGAGCAAGCCTAAATGTGGAGTTTTTATATGTTTAACATGATACAGTTGACGAGTAGAACTGTAGGATACAGTTAACCTCACACGACTTGCTGTTTTCCTGAATACCATCACGATTGAAAATGTGACATTGATTTCATACAACAGTTAAAATTAAGGCACTTAAATTTTAGATGCAATCTGTTTCAGCAGCGAAAATCGTTCCCGAACAAAGATCACAGCAGAACCATAACGCATCTCACAGCAACACTCAAACGCGTTATTACTGAATGATTCAGCGTTTTGAACGATTAAATGACCCATTCATAAACATGTGTCTCATTCTTGAATGAATCAGTCGTTTGAACGAATCGTTTGAATGAACAAATCAATGACTCGCTCATTAAGATGGTCGCCTGCCACCTCCTACTGGGGGTTTAGTGTTATGTTTAAAAGTATTATTCTTTCAACGTTTCTTATTTGTATATTTAAAACAATCTCATAACATTATTTAATGCAATTGTAATTTTTCATTTAATTTGATCAGCCCTAGGGTCACAGCCCTATAGTGTCTTAATATTTAGAATAATTGAATTTATTGATCAAATTTAAGAATTTAAAATGAAAGATGAAGCATACATTTAATGAGATTGGAGGGGGGGGGGTCTTTAAAAGTGCAGATATTACAATATGCAGATTCAAATATATCAAATCTGATTGAACACTGATGAGAATATTGCTTCAGAATAAATGATATTTACAACACATAAAACAAATTCCGGACAGGCAACTTTTTTACTCGAACAAGTGAATGACAGATTTACTTGTCCGAAGGGCAAGCACATGAAAAGGCTTAATGTCGAGCCCTGCGTTGAGCCATTTGTTCCCAGCAGTAGAGTCAGTGGCCATGGGATAGTAGCACTTCAGTATTTAATGGATAACTGAAGTGTGTTATCTATGACCAGCCCAACAACACAATTTTTTACTAGTTCATCAATACCTATATCAGCATTTATGTATTATTATTCAACAACATATCAAATCATAGTGACTATGGACTCAAGCTATTTATATGATGTATTATGCCATTATTCTTGGATAATCCTCAGAAGACTTGGAATGTAGCACACAAGTCGTGCTTTCATGGTGCTTTTATGTCCTTTTCTAAGCTTGACAGTCTGTGATTAACTGTTGTATAGACAAAAAAAGAAGAGAGTCAATATTGAGATTCTTTGTGTTGTTTTAAAGCAAAAAAACAAAACAAAAAAATTAAACAGCATACTTGTGTGAAATGACAAAGGAAAAATATATTTTATGTATAAAAGTTTTTTGTTTTTTTTAAGAAGCTTTTAATAGTGAATAAAATTGTTCCCATAATACACCCATGTTAAGAGCTAATTTTTGTGAATATTTTTAGTGAGCAATATAATTATGGTAGATTAACAGAAAGCTAATTGACTAATGAACCAAAGCTCCGATAAGTTCATGCAAAACCGAATTACCTAATTATAACTCAAACCATGTTATTACTTTCACAGAGACACTGTGAGAGATTAAATGACCCTCTTTTCCTCTCTTTGGGAATTTTGTTCTCATTTTTCACTGACAATAACCTATTTATTCTGGAAATATGCAGGTTAAATGTGTTTTTGCCATTGAAAACTGAAATAGAGAATTATTGGTAACACTTTCTATGAAGTCCATGCTTTTAATGAATTATAGCCCCATTTATACTTATTTATGAGTATTACTCTTCTATAAATATATTTGTAAAGACTCATTAAGACCTATACTGCATTATAAGAACAGTTATAGTTATAGTTACATTTATACAATTTTTTATAATTACTTTTAAGTCATGCATTTGCTTTTTCAATACACATGCTCAAAATCCATTATACACTGATTTATAAGTATTAATTAGCCAGTCAAATGGTTCCATGAATGGTAATTTTGATTACTTAAAATCTATATCTCCTCAGCCATATGGTATTGCTTATAGCAGTTTGAAATTATACTTAAATATTGTTGCAGTGTTTGCTCGTTAAAAAATAAATATATAATTAAATAAATATACATTAAAAAAATCATTTACTCACCCTCAAGTTGTTTCAAACCTGTATGAATTTCTTTTTTCTGCTGAACACAAAAGAAGATATTTTGAAAAATGTCGGTAACCAAACAGTTGATGGACCCCAATGACTTCCATAGTAGGAGAAAAAAAAAATACTATGCAAGTCAATGGGGTCCATCAACTGTTTGGTTACAGACATTTTTCAAAATATCTTCTTTTGTGTTCAGCAGAAAAAAGAAATTCATATAGGTTTGAAACAACTTGAGGGTGAGTAAATGATGACAGAATTTTCATTTTTGGGTGAACTATCCCTTTAATGATTTCGGTCTTCTTGTTTTTTTTTTATTAGTTTATTACAGGAATTATTGTGCATTGGTTACATTTACAAATAAACAACTTAACATGATTTCTTAACATTTGCTTTAGGAAATTTGCATCCTATGTTTTCACTTTACTTAAAGCCATCAATGATGCATTTATAGAGGTTAGTAACTGTATTATTCCTCACAATAAGTATTTAAGAAACCGCTATTAATAACAATATATTCACTTTTTTGACAGAAATAAATCTGAATTACTAAAAGTAATTGTAACTATAATATAATAACATTATAGCAATGTAGGTTGCATCTTTATAAATACATTCATGGAACTATACGACTGCCTAATTAACATTTCTAAATCAGTTTATAATGGATTATGAGCATGCACATTGAAAAACCAATGCATGACTTATAAATGTAACTATAACTGTTCTTATAATGCAGTATTGGTCTTAATGAGTCTAAATATATTTATAGAATAGTAATACCAAATTATAAATAAGTATAAAATGGGGCTCATTTCATTATAAGCATGGGCTTCATAGAAATTGTTACCAAATTATTTTATGTACTCTTTTTCTATTCCACCTTTATTTTTCGCTTCATTAAATCAATATAAATTATTAAGCATGTACCTACCAAAGAAATCTGCAAAATCTGCAAATGGATCTCGGCCTCCAAAGAATTCCCTGAAGACATCATCTGGATTACGGAATGTGAATCCGCCCATGAAATCCTCGTCATAATGGCCACCTTTCCCAAAAAGAAATAATTACAGGGAAACCACATTTCCAAAAACAGGTAAAAATGTGAACCGACAACATCTAAGGAATAACTTCACTTACCTCTATTAGACAGGCCTTCTTTACCATATCTATCATACTGTCTCCGTTTGTTTTCTGTATGAAAGAAAAATGCTGCTTTTAGTTTCACACAAAACAGACACAGATTAATAGGGTTTATAATAATTACACACTCCTCCCACCACACCTTCACAACATCAGAGCCAGTAAAGGGTGCCGTTCTGTGCCAAAACTATGGTTTATAACATAATGTAAGTTGATTGTTACTACAAGCAATGATCTATGCTTAGGCAAACATTTATACCTACATGAACAACAAATGCAATCTCCTCACAAGGAACTTGAGTCTATAAATAATGCAACATATGCAGCCTTCACACACCCATGTAAATACACACACCAAATATTACCTTTACCACTGTTACCATTTGCAAGCTTATGGAAACCTATTTTAGCTGATTCTAATACTCGTGAGACAATCCATACCATGCACGTTTAAATACAGCTTTTTTTACAGGGCTTAAAAAAGGAAAGATGACATATCCATCTATAAATCACCTGCATTCAGCTAGGACACAACTAATAAAATTCAATAAAAAGGTCAGAAGCAGATGTGCAAGGACAACCACTCAAGGAAGGACAAATGAAACTGGCCATTTTCAAACAGTTCAGAAATGTTGGCTTGTACAGTCAAGATTTAATCCAGGGCATTGTGACTCTCCGGTTTTGCTCCAAACTCCTTCCTATTCTGAGGACGTGGCCATATAACATGTTTAAAACACTCATGAACTACCGACTGCCTTATTAGACCATCACAGCTCATTCTGGATACAGCTCTTTAAGCTTTATGCCGTTTTTATCAGCATAAAGGGACTGTCTAATGAGCATTCTTTCTACAACAATTCATTAATGTCTCAAGTCACCCATTTAGCCTATGTTAGTAAATTAAAACATTCATTCTCAAATAAAAATGAACAGGGCATCATATTTCAAAAAATCTATTTAAAAAAAAAGGTAACACTTTACAGTGTCCTTGTTCAACGCATTCTCATAACAATCAATTATGCATAATTACATGCAAACCAAACCTTAATCCAACCCTATAGTAAGTACATTTAGTTAATTATAATTACTCAGTACTTAAATGAGTTAGAAGTAGAATTACACTGTAACATGGACACCTTAAAAGAAAGTGTAGCCAAACATATAAATAGCCAATACCATCTGACAGGACTTCATATGCTTCCGAGATCTCTTTAAACTTGATCTCTGCCTCTTCTTTTATTTCTGGGTTTTTGTCTGGATGCCACTTTAGTGCTTGTTTTTTGTACCTGTAAAACACACACACACACACACACACACACACACACACACACACACACACACTCACTCATTAAAACAAGTCTTGTTAAGAGTGAACAATGGCAACACAAAAGACTGCTTCATTCTTAGTATATCCAAAATTACGACAACATTGCTTAACATTTAGAAGTACAGCAAATATGAGGGTCATTAAATAAAACCTCTGACATATTCAGTTTAAGGTCCTTTGCCAATTAAAATCTAAAAAATAAACATATACATAAAGTAGTTGGAGTTAAATATTTTTGGATGCTGCAAATTAATGTATTATTATTATTATTATGCATGCAACTTTTATGAACTATGAACAGACCATTTAAAATGCACTAGTGAAGAATCATGGGGGGTTGTAAAAGAAATAGTGACCAGTGACAAGACCCAATATATGTTTTTCACCAAAATTCTTGATACTGATTTAAAACCAGACTTTGTTATCTAACAATGATTAATTGATGCCACACAATGAGTAATATTACACACACATGTATATTATGGTCTTAAATGACACACATTTGTTATGGGTTTAAAATAACAGTTATAAGACATAAAATTTATACATAACAGTTCAAGGACACAAATTGTTCATTGCAAAGTACTGCACTGTCCTAATTTATGATGCTAGCACATCACTGCATTACAAAGTCACGCACCACTTAACAACCACTTTCAATACAGGTCATGCTGCACAATACAACTTCGGTAGGTGTGACAACAGGTCAGCATCTCTGCACACTAAGCCTGAGTCAGCGATACACACCCGACCAGCAGGACACAGCAGGGTCAATGGCCTAAACCAAACACTCCATACACCAGGGGATTTGTCCTTTGCACATCTTTTAATAGTGTTTGCCCTCTGTAGCTCTGTGTTTTGAATTTGCTGATGGTTATGAGGGGAATTTCTAAAGACCTACAGAATCAGGATTCAATAGATGCTTGCTTACCAGAAAAACAAAGGACTAAACACCCTTTTCTAGGAAGGTAGTAGATGAATAAGGCACGGGGCATAAGCAAGGACACATGTCTGAATACTGAATGCTGTGTACGCTCCTCATCTATCCATATACTCCATTCCCTTTCTCGGTGTCCATTTTTAATTTAAATTTTAAAGTACTTTACTGGCATGACTGTTTAGATACATACAATACAGCCAAAGCATTATGCACAAAACAAGTAATGAGAAGAAAAAGAAATATACAATATAACAAACAATAAAACAAATATGAATAAAAATAATTATATTATTATTATTAATATTATTCTTATTATTAACACATTTATCAAGACATTAAAAAGACACTATAATATGTATAGATGGTCTTTTTATTAATAGAAAAAAATAAGATGAAAAAAAATTATTAAAAAAATTATAAATGGTTTCTGATGGTGTGCAGCTGAAAAATTAATTTTGCAGCAATTAATGAGTAGCCGTCTTCCCCCAATAACATCTGCATTTGATCAGTTTCTGAAGAACTATAAAACTGTGGCATGAGGTTAGCGAGTTTGTCAAAGTATTTCTCTCTCCCCTCTTTATATAAACCACAGTGTCTGTCTCGACCTCACCAGTGTCACAGAGAGCACAAACTCGTTCTTCTTTTGGCAGTCATGTCTGTCTGCCTTTTTCTACTGCCAAACTGCATCAGTGTTATTATCACGAAGTGCTGATTTTTATTTACAGAGAACATTAGAAGCGATGGATTGAGACAAACACACATTAATAACGCAAGCAGCAAAGAGGTCTCACATGGATGGTATCAACTAACCCCTGCTGTGTTGCACAGTAACTGTTATCATTACTGCACTACGTGTACAAAAATAGATGGCCATGACAGGACACAGAGTACTTACGCTTTCTTTATATCGTCATGGGATGCATTTTTCGTCACACCCAGGATCTCGTAATAATCCCCCATGGCTCAGGTTTTGTTTTTTTCACTCCACTGGATGACAAATTTTCAGCAGTGGCCCTGGAAAGAGGGAGAAAAATCTAGTTGAAGAAGACATCCAACAAACAGAGGGTGTGTTTTGGTAGCTATGTGGGTGTGTGGCTACTGTGAGGGACAACCTCAAACAAACCAACATGTCATGTGAAAGCATGGTTCTACATCACACCTCTTACATAAAAAGCATTTCTAAGGAACCGACTGATTCATGACTATTTGTTATTCACTCTTGGCTCCTGTGTAAGATTTCAGTTTCCTTTGGGAAATCCTATTATCTTCTAATCTACATGGCCATACTTCAGCTTGGTTTAACCCTGATAAGATATGAACATAGTACATATAATATATTATATAAATAAATCATTTTCATATAGCAGTTAATAGATGTTCTTACTGTATATAACCCATATATAACTCCTAAAACCTACAAGCCATTTTTAAAACAGCTTTGAGTCATCTCAAATCTAAACTTCTAATGAAGAACAAAATGTCAACTGCTTTCAAAAAACAGGGCCCTAATACCCAGTTCCAATAGCTTTCCAGCTGGATCTCATTGGTTATTTATATCTGCAGTGTCCTTCAGGACAGGCCCAGAGGTGATGGCACAGCACTGGCTTTCCTCTGCGTTGTCCAAGTAAAGGCTGGAATACACTACACAACTTTTAACAACTGAACAGATTTTAAAACACTAGGCATCACACACTTGCCAACTTTGTAAATGGTCAGAAAAACTGGCCATCATATACCAAACAAATGAGGATCACGCATTAACAGACTGTAAAGTCGTTCCAAACACAGACTCACACAGAAAGACGTGCCTCGTTGCCAAGAGATGCACGACAAATGAAAACAATATGTGTTCCAAAATAGGCTCAAAATATCAATCAAACATACATGATATCCTCCGACTGGATGAAATCATAGTATGAAGCTAAAACAAGTCTGTGCCAAATCATACACTACACAATATTCTGTGAAATGTGTCAACTCAAGACTGGACAAGATCTGCAGACTGGTTCTGATTTTCACTAGCATAGACTCCTCCAGACTGCAAATTGGGGCAAAAATGTTCACTGGACGTGTGAAAACCAATGACTGTCTAATGGACACGAGTTCATTCTTGTGTTTCGTAGCATGTTTGAGCTTCCTCTAGAACCAATGAGGTTTGTTCTCACACATCAAGCAGGTTCAGTTGAGCTTCTGTTTATGTTCACTGATCAATGTTTATACGTGAATAAAAGATAATTAAATCTGTTCATCATATCTGATCAAGTCTCTTCAGAAAATTTGGACTAAACCACTCAATTGATTTGGATTAGTTTTACGATCTCTTTATGAACTTTTTGAAGCATCAAAGTGTCAGTTGTGTAGCTGTCTATGAGGGACAGAAAGCTCTCAGCTTTCATAAAAAAGATCTTTATTCATATCCCGATCATGAACAAAAGTCTTACGAATTTGGAACGACATGAGGGCGAGTATTTAATGAAATAATTTAATTTTTTAGGTGAACTATCCCTTTAATATTAATTCATATATACGACAAATATAACCTAGTTTTTGATTTCTTTATTATATTTCCCTTTAAGGAAATGAAATACAATATTACAATCTTAAAATTAGTTCAAAATTGGTATAGCTAAAATGGCTAAATAAGGGTTACCCAGGTTGATGCAGCCACAGGAAAAAACACATGATTTGAATTGGCAACATTTAAACCTTGGAACTTGGTTTCCATTTAAGTTAACATTTAAACTTTTGTCCCATAGAGAGAAAGATTATATCACCTGCAGGCCACCCCAGCATCCTCAAATTTCACAACAATGTTTGGCAATGCTTAGTAAGATCTACTAGTGTATTGTACTTCATAAAAATGGTACACAAACACAAAAACTAATTAATACTGAACATTAATGGCCACAACCATTAAGACAAAATAAGGTTGAAAATCTGTATAACATTTTTTTTTTAAATTCACAAAATACTTAATAGTTTTTCTGTGATGGTGCTAGGGCATAATCCGAGGAATTCTGTGGAATGGGTTTAAATACGACAAACTGTGTTAAAGCAGCGGAGAGTTTTTAGCTGAAAGCACAATCAAAATTAGAAAAAAATATTTACTAAATTACAACACAAGGGTGAAAGATATTTAGAACTTTGTGAACTTTGACTGATGATCCACTTTCTGCAGATGCAAATTCTCTAAATACTCACAATAAACACACCCACTATTTCAAGTCCTCTCTTCACCCACTTTTGGATCTTTAAGTGCATTTCTTTAAAACCACACCTACTGCACAACAGCCAACATTCCTGACTCATGCTACAGTCAATCTTTTCCACCTTTTTGAAACAGCCTTTTCATGGACATATACTTTTAAGCTGCAGTCCCCTCTTCTTCACCCTCATCTTTCCTCTGCCATATCTTCCTCCAAAATCTGTTGCACATTCCTTTGCTACTTGTCATGAAACAGCAGTCAGGGCAAGCTCACAAATGTGTGAACAGATGTGAAATGGCTGCTGAATTCTCTGGAGGTTGTTTTCTGGCTTCTCATAGTGGCACTAAGAGGAGGCTGTCAGCTCAGCTCAAAGCAGATCACTTGACTGCAATAACTCCAGCCACACTTGCACCAAATGACCACAGCTTAGTCAGTTTTTAATTAGTGAAAACTGGTTTAGTGATTTAAAAAGCTAAATTAGACTTCTACGCGTGAAAGGCAAAGAGTTACACAACATGAACAGTCCTAAAATAAGTCAGTATGATAGTATGGGGATGTGTCAATGTACAGTGTTGATGAAGGATCAGTTAAAAAAAAAACGAATAGCTGGATATGTTGACCAGATGTTGCCATAATAATTACAAGACATTTTGTCCATGTGGCCATTTGTTTTGTCGTCTTTTTCTTTCTTTGTGAATTTAGGAAAGAGAGAGTATTTGACTTGTCAATGCGATTAACAGATGAGCTATTGCTATCTAGGGCAATGGAAGTCATTATTTGGCAAGAGTGTGTGACAGACTGAACCAGAGGACAGCTTGATGCTTCCAGTGTTTGAGGTTTATGGCCAACTGAACCAAGTTTCTGACTGATACAATTAGAAAAGACAACTAAATTAAGTTTATATTTCTATCTTTGAACAAGTTCAGCGACATTCATTTGTGTTCATCTACAGTACAGTACAAAGACACAGTTATTTACAGTAACTTCCTGCATCAACCAAAGACTTGAGTAACTTGTTTGTCCAAAAGAGGGACTGTAACAAATAAGGCTGAGGCTATATAAACTTCCTGTATAATCTTACATTTGATCATTCTGGCAGAACATTAAAATCTGTAATACACTAACTATATTATGGACTAAACCAATACGTTTAATACGTATAATATACTAAATATTGTCTGTCAGATTCAGCCGCAAAACAAAATGCCTAATTAAGTATTTTTTACAACTAAAATAACTGGAAGTGGATGACCAGAAGCCTTACACAAAAAGTTTAAAAACAACTGAGGCTGTTCTTGCGTTTAAATCAAGGTGGATATAGTTACGGCTTATAGATAGACAAAGTGAAATGAACACTGGTAAAAACTACACCGATGAGTACCTTTAATAGCATTAATCTCAAAACACTGGCATACATTGACAAAGCACAGAGAATTAAAGGGGAATTTGGTCGGTCCACATGAAGATGAAGGCTGTCAGATTATGCCATTTCAAAACCTTGTCAAACTGGCTTGTTATGCTACTAACCTTATGCATTGCATCCCTGATGAAAAGATTTGAACAATTTAAAGTATTGCAATTCACTTAAATGAAAGTGAAGCCAGACCATTAACAAACACCACTTGGCTCCATTCTACTGAAATGTAAGACTTATGCTGTCAACTCTGATCTCAAATAGAAATGAGACAGAAATATTATGAATAAATATGAAAATGTCAGTTTGAAATTGCAGACCAACACTTAAACTACAGCTCACAAAATAATCAACAATGCATTTAATTAACATCATCAACATAATTAATTATCTCAATGTAGTAAGAATGCTAGTATCACTTCCACATCCATAGCAGATGTAAACGGAAGCCTGAGAAAGAGAAACGCTGATACTTTCTATAAAAAAGAAAACCGAAAGAAAAACTTTCTGCCAAACACGCATGAGCAATCTTCAACTCCTTTTCTAGATTTTTCCCTGTCCTAATGTTGTTCTACAAGAATACAAGTAGAGCAACGTGGTGTCAAATAGTTTAACTCTTTGAACACTATCAAAACTAATCGTGGAAATAATCTCAAGCACGTCTCAGGTTCATATATGACCTTTTAATGCAGCATGTTTACAGGTGTGAGAAGACATGGAATGTAGGGGAGACCGGGGACAGTTGCAACAGGGGACGGTTGCAACATGTCATTTTTCTCCAATCAGAAACAAGCTAGAGTGATGACACTCATACTGTACATGCACAGTTAGACCCTCCACCCACCAAGAAGACAGTAGACATATTCAACATCTGCTGATGTATTTATTGAACAAAACTTGTTTTGGAGGTATGAAAGTAATTTTTTTCATGAGATATATTTTTGTCATACTGTCCTGAAATTTTGTATGATTTAATCAAAACTTACATAGTTTGAATTGTTGTTGTGTTGACTACTAAGTGACATGGTTAGCATGTGTCAAAGTCAGCGTGTCTAGCAGGCACATGATGTTCTGTCATGGCTGATAGGGTCGGGGACGGTTGCAACATGTTATAAATTGCATGTTTAATAAAAGTTTGTTGCATTACAAATTGTTAAATTCTTCCTGTCTGACACTGAAATATGGAGAGATTGAATAGCATCTGTAACACCTGCACACTGAATCTATGTAGGCCTATGTTCTACACATGAACAAACAAAACTCAATAACTGTTATTTGATAAATATGACTAAATAAATAAATAATAGGCTACAATAATATTATTGAAATAAATAATACTATAATATTATAGTAGGCCTAAAACAGTTAATATTTTCAGAATTCTTTGCTCATTGAGACAAAAAGCTTAAGTTAATTAATGAAATTTAAGGTATTTTTAACATGTTGCAACCGTCCCTGGGTTGTGTTGCAACCGTCCCCTGGGTCGGGGTCAGTTGCAACATCTGACTTCTTCCATTCAAATAAATACTGTGAACGATATGTCATATATAATCATCTTTAAATGGTATGGGTAATTAGCAGACAGATGCAAGTTTAATATATACAAATTTGGTTGGTCTAGTCCAAATAGTCTCTGAGTAATTGAGAGAAATGCAAAAAGTGTTGCAACTGTCCCCGGTCTCCCCTACTGGAAAGTCAAGAACATTTTACCAAATTCCGGTGACTAATCGTTTCACCTACATACGTCATTACACACATAAAATAACCTATTTGACATTTACACGCAACACTGATATCTTACCATTCTGTTGTTATTGTTAGTCAATTTATTGAGCGAAATAAAAGCAGCAGTAGTCAAAAAAACAAAAACAAAAACAGAACAAAACTATAGACAACTTAAACCATTAAAGGCTAGCCTAGCCTACTATTTAACACTAACGTAAAATCGTTTAGAATTATATCGGAAAATTTATCAAAACTTTTAGATGTCAAGAGAAATTATGCGGCTGCTGGTTACAGTGAGTCAAAACGTTTGTTTTTTGTAAAAAAATATTAGTATTAAACATTTATTTATTTCTGCCTACCATTTTCATTAAAACTCTGCTGCTGTTGCTCTCTGTTGTTTTTGTATATGAAAAGGCGCTCCAGTGATCCCCGAAGACACTGTGCCCGTGCCTCATATCCTATGAGCTGCCTGCCTAAACATTTGGGCATCAAAGGCGCGAAACTAGGTTTTTTGACATGTATGTTTTTCATCTCGTTTTCATAGCAAACCGAAAAAAATATCAACATATCTCAGGGTTAAACTCACAAACCTTATGTGTCCTTATCCCGGTGCTTTATTTGGACCTCCGATCAGTGTTTTGCAATGATGAGGTCGAGTTTCTTTATTTGAAATACAATTCCTGCAAGTAGCCTCTGTTTGGTCCGAGGTCTGTCCGTTAGTCTCAGGTGATCGGAGTAACTTCCCTATATGAAAGACAGAGATGAGCGGACGAATACATGAACCTTTATCAATGAAATTGGGCTGCCACTAATGTTCTCCAACCATCCGCCGACCTCTATAAAGCGGCATGATTCTTGTGCAATTTCGTCACTTCCTGTTACCCAAACAGCTGAAGGAGATTGCTCAGTAAGTGTGATGTGACAGGTAGCCTAATGGTGTTGTAATATGGGAATCAAAAGACTTCTTGACGGAAAATGATTCATCTTCATATCTCAAACATTGAGATTGTTGAGAACATATAAACTAATGTTAAATCTTCTTAGGAGCAGATAATATGCATTAGTGGTTCTCAAACTTTGAAAATACCGTAGCGTAGTAAGTTTAACTATTCAGCTACAGTTATGCAGCAAAAATGAGGCAGTTTTATTTCTAATAAGAATATTTATTATTGTCCCCCTCCACTTTAAACATTGTAAAAACACAGTTTGAATATTAACACTGCACTGCGCTGCTTACATACAGGTAAATAAAAAACTTAAATAATGATAAAATTCAAATGTATGGCACCTAAAAGTGAAATAAAAACTGTAGGCCTACTGAACTTAACATATTAAGTTTAAAAAGAACTGTACTTAATTAAAAATAAATTAACACAGGCTGTGTATTCATATTTAACTTTTTTACCCATAGCTTACATTTAAAATATTCTGGCTGACCGCCGTGAGTTTTTCAAGGCGAGCGTTATTTAGAACTGATCACTTCATTGTTTCCATTGTGACGCGTCATTGCTTGTCACGTGACACCACAATAGCGCTGAATGACGGATGATCTGCTTTTATTTCCTTTTTTATTCAAAATATTCACAAATTTGTTAGCTATGGCATGAAATATGTAAGGGTTAATGCCCGACGAGGTGTCCATTATCAGGTATTAATGGACGACGGCGTCGGACGGTTGCCTCCGCCGAAGTCCATTAATACCTGACAATGGACACCTCGAAGGGCATTAACCCGCTTATACCATGGTCACTTACGAAAGAAAGAAATATTTAATCAATTAATAATTAGTAAAAATCGTGAGGGTTTTTATTTATTAAGTCGAGCGCACTATTTAATATCTCCCGTATACAGGCGTTGCCAAGCAACGTGGCCACAGCGACCCGACCGCAGCGATGCGAAACTTTGTTTCAAAGAGTCAAAACTCACAGATAGTTTCCTAAATCGTTTTTATTAGGCCTACAGCAAATATTGTCAAACATTCACTCACGTGTTGAAAGGAAAGCAAGCAAGACAGAAAGACAGGCACATTGTCTTTAGTAGTGTATACATTATCACTTTTTAACGGACACCCTGCAGCCAATCAGAATCGAGTATTCACCCAGACCATGGTATAACTGATATTAAGATTGTCAAATATGTGCAAGTGGAAGTCTTTTGTTGGTTAAACACCTTAATAACAATCGCGTTAGTTGAGCTGCACCGCCATATAGTTTGTGCCACTGTTCAGATAATCGGATCTGTTGGATTTACAACATGTGAATTCATCTACTTCTCCTGAAATACATGAAAGTAAGTGGCCGGTGAACTGGGAGAAGAATAGAGTTAACTTTAAAGTTACTTACACAATGTGTATTTGATATGAATAAAACGTGTCGTCTAATGGAAATTATTATTATTGCCGCTTCCATAGACATCAGTGTGTATTTTACATGTAGGCCTATTTGAAACCACTGAATAATTGTGATAATATGACTCTGGCGCCAGCGCCAGCCAACTGCAAAAGCACATTTGAATTTAGCAGTTGATCACGTGATGCATTGACCGTTCTACTCACAATCGAATTCGAATCGTAATCGTACGCCCCAGGGACCAGCCAAGACTGATCACACCGGTTTGATCGTTCGTACGACATTCAGTGATTCCTCTGCGTACCACTAGAGGGAGCCTGCGTACCACACTTTGAGAACCACTGCTTAGCTTATAGATGGACAACAAATATTTACATAATCCACTCATAAAAATAAATCTAATTTTAAAACTAATATATATCTAAATGTCAAGCAGAGGACAGGGTTTAGTTATGATCCTGAGACAGAAGAATTGGAGTGGAAAGTGAAAGTGCAGCTTCCAGCGAAGGGTGAGAGGTCATGACCTGTGACTGGCTGCACCTATGCAATCACCAGTGTTTAATGATCTAGATTCTAGAACAAATCCAATTGAGCTAATAACCATGCAAATTAGTGACTACAAAGCATAACCCCTTCAGACACCATTTATGTTTATGGTTTTATGACTGACAAAAATAGGCCCATATATGTTTATTTTTTCCTTTAGCATTCAACCAAATGATTACATGTTAGTAGACTGGATGTGATTGCATGCATTGGATTTAGATGTTGCCTTTCTCCCCTCCTTCCTTCTGCCTGTGAAGGATTCTGGAATGGAGATTGATACCATGGAAATCATGTGGAGGAACTTTTTTGTTTTGTTTTCCACTCTGATAACGATAGCTATACCTTATTAGTAAACAAAATGGATTTTAGAAGAATGTAGACAAAGAATGTGCCAAAAAGCTTGTGCTGGAATCTTCAGCTTGTTGATCCAAACTTGGCAGGGAGCGCGTACGAGATGGAGAATGGCTCTTGTCTGTATCCCCTGTTAGACCCCATGTAGAGATTACACATGATTAAACTGGTTAAAGGGATAGTTTAAAAAAAAAAATCTGAAAGTCGGTTCTGACTTTCTTTTTTCTGCAGAACAACAAAAGAAGATATTTTGAAGTAGGCTACAGTATGTAACAAAAGAGTTTCGGTTTCCATTGACTTCTATTTTATTTTTAGTCTATACAATGACTAAAGAACATTCTTCAAAATGGTTCATGTTAAATAGAAGAAAGAAACAGGTTTGGAACAGCATGAGGGTATAAAAGATAACAGAATTTTCTTTTGGTGGACTATCCCTTTATGAGAGCATTATGCCGTTTCGTCAAAAGCAGTAAAAAGTCTGAAGAATGTGGAAAACTAAAACAAATTGTAAGGCTGCTCCTTTTTCCCCCTTTTGATTTGTTCTCTACTGGGAGATAACTAGGCCTCTATGTTTTATTTATTTTAAAAAAGTGACTTATTAAACTGGTATAAAGTGTGTGGTGTGTTACAGACTGCAGGAGAGTATATAAAGCATTCATGATGGGATTTAGTGGAACACTGAGAACTAGTGACGGTGTTGTGTAAAACGTGTAAGTGTTTCTGCTATAGAGTTTAAGCTCTATTGTAAGCGCTGTATGTCTCAGTACTGGCCAACAGAGGGTGAAAATTCCTTTCCTTTGATCAATCATTCCGTTCGCATTTAACCCCCTATTACATAGTGCACTATTAAACTTTACACAGTGAGATAATACCAATATGTGCCTTTTCCCAATGCCAATGATTCAATTAGACTTTTTATCTTGTAATAACAGAGGTCATGATTTATAAATGCTGCATGTATCAAAACTGATACTACATAACTTATTTCTAGTTAGTTTCAAAAAACCTCCACAGGGAGGCACCCGTGGTCTTCTAATGATTATTCATCTTTATATGCGGTAGTTACTTGTTTAGGATACATTAGCAACAAAGCAATGGAAAAATCTAATATTAATAAATCAAAGTATTTGTTATTGTTATTATTAATAATGTAATATTAATAATGATGATAAGAAAAACAGTATGGACAGATCTTGCACGAAAATATTTCATGAAAAGCGATTATGAATTAACAGGCTATCATTTTGCTGTCAGTTCTTTCCAATGTACTGTTGATAGCAGTATTTTCATTTTTGAGCAAGCTGTAAAACGGAAACCATAATATTTAATACATCCAGGTTACTTTTTTTATGTTTATGTAGGCCTAGGCTAGGCTATATAATTATGAATGTGTATTTACTTCAAATCTGTTCAGATTTGCGCCAAATCATCTTATGTACAGTATCAGATTGTTTTTCTTATATCTTTATAATTATTTTACACATTAAAAAAAACCACGAGTTTTTTACGACTTTAATCATCTTTAACACGATGGATGACAATGTACATTAGAATCTTTTCCTGGGAAAAAAGCAACCAAAAAAAAAAAATCCCAGACTAAACGTAAAATTGTTGTTTTTTAAACCCATTAATTGTTCTTAATGAATTCTCTGAAATGATATCTTTAAGCTTTCACATTCTGGTGTGAAATGACTTGGCCCTAAGTGCAATAATAACATTTCTAAAAGCTATATAAAATACCTTTGGTATATCTTAGCACGTGGGTGTGATTGATGGCCAGAGGCATTAAGTTTGCCAACTATAATCCATTATAAGGTAATAGACCCAAATAAATCTCCCCATAATTAAGGCCAATTCTTCATAGCTATAAGACAAGTTAGTTTTTTAAGACCCAATTACCCGCGTCTGAGATTGCTGCTAAAATGCTGGAAATTTGGTCAGAGAGGGAGGAGCCTAGAGACTTATTCCAGTGAGGAGGGTGAGACTGAGGCTAGGAGAATATATGGAGATGATCCAAGGTGGAATAAAAAAAGTTCCCCCTGCTCTCCGGCCATCACTTGCTCTCATTGCAGGGCCCCGTTAGATTTATGTCAAACGAACACATCCTTAATTTATGTTATACGGATAATGCATCCGTGCTCCCGACTAGCCTCCTTTCTTGTTCCATCACTGGATGTTTCTTTAATTATATGTCAAAGGCCATAAAACTCAAAATGAAATTCTACATCCCAGTTTTTCTTAAATATTATGTTTTAACAAAAGATGCTAATCCCTGGTAAAAAAAAAACAAAAAAAAAACATTTAATCATTACCACACATTCTATGATACATAGACTGAACACCTGTCTTTGTCATTCAAAAAAAATCATTCAGGGCACATACACTTAAATGTCGGTAAACATCTTTACAAACAACTCTGCTTGTCCTTGCTCATCATGAACATCAAGACGAACTCTGTATTTGTAAACGATCAGATATTCAGCACCAGTATGCTGTAATATTACTCATTTACTTTAACAGATGTTGGGAAACAGGTTATTACTGACAAGGTGAAGAGAGAATTTAAAAGTCTTGTACAAATGCTGCGTGAACATTAAAAGATGTAGACAAATACATATTCGCATATCCATCATCAATCAGCTTTCCACCAACCAACATGTCCATACAGCCATGCTGAACCCAGTGAGTAGCAGCATAAAGCAATCAGAGGATGCTGACAGCACATTCTTCAGTCCTCTTCAGTTTACCAAATTGTTATTTGCTACAGCAGAACTTAGGCATGTCACACTTTTCCTTCATTCATCAATTTGTCTGACCTTAAAAAAAAACCTAGATCCACTAATCTAAAACTTGCATGTCCTCAAAGTTTCTGTTTTTAATTATTGCACAATATCAGTGTCACTCTCTCCATTGCTATAAAAACAAGGCCCAATATGTTGAATACATAATCACACAATCTTTTTTTTTTCTTTTTTTTTTTAGTTTCGTTTTTTTGTAAAATGCAATAGAAACATACAGTAAACCTTGAGGCCTGAAATGCAGCTAGCCATTGTTGTAATTTAAAACTGAATAATATTTTTTTCCAAGAATCAGCCAATTTTAAGCCATCATTACTACATGATTGAAACAAGATGACTCCACACCTGTGCTACTGTTCTACCACCCCTGTTAACCTCACACATCCTGCCATGATTCTAAACTATTCAATTCTTCTGTTGGTGACACATTAGCCAAACAATAGTATTTAGCCTGCAAAATTAATAGCTCTGAGTTTTCAGCGAAAGCTACAATATTAGCACGCCCTGTATCAAGGCATGTACACTTGTAAAGCTGAAGCAGTGTGACCTTAAACCAAGCACAACCTTTAGTATCCCTACTGTGCTGAAGACATTTCAGGCATGCTGTTACATTGGAGAAGCGTATGTTTTAGCTTGTTCTTGAGTCAGCGAGGCTAAAGCATGCATCTTTATTGGTAGACACTCAATATGTGCTGCACTATTGTGACAAAGAGCAGTTAAAATCGTAAAATGGAATTGTCTTAAAACATCCACTTCAATGTAAGCAATGCAAAACCAAGGAAAATCTAATTTTATTCCCTCCGTATCTCAAACATCCCGATATTCCTGTTCAATGATAGTGCTTTTGATCAATGGACGCCTTTCCCTGATGCTGCTTTGAGATTATAAATGCATTATTTACAAGGTTACTCTTTTTGAAGTAAAAATAAAACTGAGCATATATTTGTCTGTGCCACAACTTCAAACTGTCCTTCTGCATTTGTTTGTTTTTTTATGTCCCAACACCTGTAAATCACTGTACATCCACAGCAGACATTTTGTCTGTTCATTCTGATCATTTAATATCTGGTTACTATGACAAAAGTCGCAGCTTCTTGTCTGCGTTTCAAGGCCATCAAGGGGTTGATGTATTCCTCAGCTGAGCTCAAAGCCAGCAGAGGATTCAATAGCATAGAGTAACTTGTTCCTCATTTGCTGTGAGTCACAAAACTCTGGTAGCTTGAGAAGGTTCATGCAAGTGCTAGCGGTAGGGAGACGATCCAGGTCAGCGCCTCCGTTATGGATGCAAAATGCTGGGTACAGCTCCTAGAGACAAAGAGAAAGCGGAAAATCTCATGAGCATCTATGAAAGGCAATACTCAACAAACACTTTGAGGGGAAAAAAGTATCTGGAAGAGACCAGAGGAAAAGAGCTAAAAACATTTCGTTTTTCAGTAAAACAAAATCATATTTTAGTCAAGTTGTTTTGAAATTGCCAAAATAAATTTGAAGACACAAAAACATGTCTTTCTATCAAGTTTTGTGGGCTGCAAACAAAACAAAACATACAGAGTGACCAGTGTCATCCAATTCACAAATTACTCTTATGAGCCAGTTCTTTTCATTCATTATTCAGAAAGACATTACTGGGTTGAATCAGTCTGACAAATCCGTCACTGAATGAACTCCTTGAATCAGTCAGGGCGGTTACTGAATTAAAGTAAAGGGAACATTCGTCAATTTTCAACCAGCTTTGCATTGTTACAATGTCGGTAGTATAAGTGAACGAACAATCTGTGCTTTTTCTAATCTTTTTCCATTTTACCTGCACGGAGATATCCTCCTTTATTTTGTGAAAACTACAGATCGTACTTTGTCATTTTTGTATCCCGCTCAGACAGTTGGATCAAGTCCAGTGCATTGTGAGTGTTGAATCTCATTTTTCTCATTTATCTCTAGTTGTGTATCACTGATTAAAAATAAAATAAAATAATAATAATAATAATTATTATTATTATTATTATAGCCAAAATCAGTGTAGGATTGTAAAAACAGTTTAACACTGTGTCTACACTAGGTGAACTGTACTCAACCACAGCTTGAGACTGTCTACGAGGAACGCGTCAAAATCAAAGCTCCAACTGTACTGTTGTCAGAAGTAGCGCAGGCACGTGGTGTTTGTCACAAATTAAACAAGTTTATCGTCAGTATCTGGTCACACTGCGCTCCATTCAGTGTAGACAATCACTGATTATAAAACATTATAAAACATTTTAAACAGGCAGCATCTACGCAGATAAATGCAACAAACAACAGCCTAATATCACAGCAACAGCTAAACAGAGAACTTTTCAGATCTATAAAAGGTTGCTGAAAGAACAACAAGACGGGCCCACTGGAAAAATTCTCCACGTGGCAGCGAGGCTCAACCCCAAAATGAACCTGATTAAACCTGCTTTAAGGGGCCAATTTTTCTAACAATTAAGGTATTAAAGTATCGTTGCTTATCGAGAAAATGTCATGATGGGAGCCATCATTTTGAAAAAAGGGTATCCATCATGATTTTTAAATAGCTCACTGTGACAGGGCTATTTCTCCCCTAATGAATTCTGGGATGTTTAACGGCATCTAATTAAGGCTGAGCTGGCTGAAGAGCCAGACGAGGTGGGAGGCCATCTCCCCTTGATCCGTCTCTCTTCGTCTTTTTCCTCTTACTCCTCCTTTCCATCCGTTCCTCAGAGCGTCTGCACCAAAGTCAAATTCATTAAACAGCCCCACTTTAATTTTGGCAGTAGCACGTATCTGTGGAATTGCTCAGAAGCCATCCCCCACCCAAATTCATTCAGGCTAAAGTAATCTGCTTTAAACTGATGACAGATATTAAAAGATGCAATAAAGTCAATGAAATGACAATTACTGTCCTTGGTTAATCTAAGGAAGGCATAAAAACACATTTAATGATTTTTCTGTTCCCCAGATACTGCTGAGTGTAATAAGCACAACTTCACACCCTGGTATACAAGAAACAGACTTAAGGTTGAATTCCTGGAGACTGAGACAATACTAATCCTAAGAAAATAGTCAGTGGATGAAGTAGTCAGAATAATTTGAAAGCTCTGTATTTTATTTTCTGTGTTTACTGTCAGATGCTATCATCCTCATTTCCTGGCCTTTGACTACACGCTAGATACAGTCAACATCAAGCAAGAGCCGTTTAAAGTTCAACAGGGCATTTTATCAGTCAGATGGATTTCACACACCCAGTGGCACTTGGAAAAGCCTCAAATAACATTACAATGCTAGGGGTCACAACCTCTCTAGCACAAATAGAGGCCAAGATAAGGCCTATCCTGATAGCTGTTATAATGTGAAAATGATTTGTTACAATGAGCCTGTTTGCTCGTACACCCTTGTGTAAATTAATGACGAGATACTGCGACAAAACATTTTTTTCACTTCATTATTTCTCCGTTAAGGCAGCACACCTTGCAGGGAGTAGACGTCTTTGTGGTGGGGATCCTGATAACTTTATTGAATAAAAATATAGAAATTAGGACAAAATCATAAGCAGGTGCAAGTTGGCATGAACTTCATCTGAACTTCATATGTGCTAACAGAGGTGCGAGTCATATCGATGCAGCTCAGACACGGGGTTGGGTTATGTCTGTACATTTCACTTTTCCAGTGAACCCACCTAAGGCCCCTTACAATCTCAGATAAAACATTAACTCATCTTTAAAGAGTCCAGACACAACCCAAACTTAATTAAAATCATATTTTCAGAGGCTTTAGGTCAATGTCACTGACCTTGAAGCCTAAGAGCGGAGGTCGTGAGCAGCTTGTAACAAACTTGAGAAGCTGCCGTTTCTCCTCATCACTGAAGCTCTCCACCACATCCCAGAAAATGTTGATCACTGGATGAGTTGCTGAATAACCACCTGAGTAGTGCAGCAACAGTTAATAAAAACAAAATATAATGCATAATAAACAATAAATATAATTGCATATATCTAAAGTCTTTCATAAGTAAACTCTTCTAAATTATCAGATAATAGAGCTTTAATGCAAAACATGGTTAAAACATTTTAAACCTTTTTTACTACATCCTGTTTAAGTAGAGGAAAAGTTGAAGCTTCCGCATTAACACTTAAAGCTGGAATACACTATACGACTTAAAATATGAATTTGAAGTTAATAAACTACAAATTCACACTTGACCTGTGTGTGTTTTGGCTCTCCATTACTAATAAATAAATACAAGACAAAATGTAAGAACAACATGACATCTCTGGAAGGAAAGTAAGAGAGGCTAGTAAATCAAGCTAAATCTATAGTGATAAAAAGTCTGATGGGTGTGCTTGTAGTACCTGAGTAGTTGGTAAATTTCTTCAGGTCATCCAGACAGATGGGCACGTGTGCACCAGAAATCAATACCTGAAAATATAGGTGGACTTAAGTTGTTTACATTTAATTAATGACAACAAAAAAAGAGAAGAGAAGAAAAGACAGATAGTTTTCAATATTATCTGGTGATAATATCTGTTGATCTTATTATTATTAATCCTTTCTGACACATAACTGATTGGTTTGTGTCTAGACACATGTGCCCTTTCCCACATTTTTAGCATGCATGCGTGTGTGTGTGTGTGTGTGTGTGTGTGTGTGTGTGTGTGTGTGTGTGTGTGTGTGTGTGTGTGTGTGTGTGTGTGTGTGTGTGTGTGTGTGTGTGTGTGTGTGTGTGTGTGTGTGTGTGTGTGTGTGTGTCCAGGTAAGCTGCTACCTGAATTTCCTGCTGATCAAACATTCGCAGCCACTCCAGGTTGACCACGTTAGCCAGGCCCTGTCGAAAGGCCAGGCAGTGTGCTCGGATCTGTTTGTTCAGACGGTAATCGGCCACTAAATGGATGTAGGCTATCCTGTTGGCTGTGGTTACCGGGATGTCCTTTCCCCCTGGTTTGAGCTCAACCACCTGGAAAAAGAAACAAATAGATTGAACCCAGGGAGACAGTGCCGGTCACACTTCCGTGATGATTTAATTCCATGTTGAAAGTGAAACAGTACAGCAGCAGAGGAAAGTGTTTAAGGCAACTGAGGAACATAATGGAAATGAGTGCCCATGAACACCCTTTACCTAATGAAGGGGAAAGTAAATAAGAGTTTACTTGTACTTTGGTACCTTAGTAATAAGAAAGAATTATCAAACTATTTATTTTTCTCCATTCATGCAAAATAAAAGTTTGTTTTAATAAAAATCAGTATCAATTATAATTTGGTCCTAAACTAGCTAGTCACTTCTGAATGACTATTTAGGCTAAATCTACCAACCTGTTACCCATTCTGTCTATATAAACTAGATATATAAATATTGTTATATATATTGTTATACAAGGATATAATTGTTACTAATAGTTGACAATTCATATTTTCAGAACATTCAATACCTCCTTTCATTACTAATTTTTTTAAAGATTTATAAAAAAAAAAAAAAAAAAATTCTCCATACACCACAGGTTGAGTTGGTTTCCATATGTTTGGAAGTGAGGAGTGGCACTACCAGATATCAAGCTGGATGATTAGACCTTATACTATGCTACACAGTTTTCTCCCAGTAGGTATGTTTGAGCTGGTCAACAGAGAAGTACTTTTAAAGATCTAGACAGAGACGTGCTTTATCTCCATCAGCCAAGACTAACAACAGTTAGATCAATCATTAACAATGCCAGAGAACAAGAGATGGAGAGAGGAGACACAAAAGACAAACAAAAAGGCACAAAGGGGGGGAGACGTGTTGTTCACCTGTGCTTCCCCAAGATCATTGTTGACCACAGTGAAGTTAAGGCCGAGGTCTTCCACGTCACCTTCATAGCTCTTGAGGAAAAGCAGGTTTCTGTACATCTCTGGGTCTAGAGAGGCCAGATGGTGGATGTCCACCTCTGAACTGGTGCCTAAAATCTTGGACAGGAAGAAACTGGCAAAAGGCAATTCCACTAGCATGTTTTCATACAGCGCCTGGGAGACAGAAGACAGAGAGAAATATATTTAACAATATGACCTCTAGGACTGTTAAACACTGTGTAATGTAAAGTAAGTGGCACAATTATGACAATATATATATATCCTGTGGGCTAATCTGTCCCAAATACTATTGACACCTCTATATTGAAGAAGCTCAAACTTGAAAAACATCAACTGTATCCTTAACCTGTTGTTCCATTGAGAAGCACAAGGATGGTGAGTCCTAAAAGCTAAAGTACCACAACAGTCCTAAAAAGACCATATCTGAGGTCATTAAAATATACAGGCCTTGCATAAATGATTGCACTAAAATCTTTCAGCCACATAAGCTAAATGGATTATAAATTTCCCAAATCTCCATAATGCATGCATCTAAAACACACACGCAGGCTGTAAATCAGAGCATTTCCTAAACACAGGTTAATCGTGCAACTTCAAACATGGGACATTTTTTATGCAAAATAATCCACTTAGCAACACTCTTCCCACGAGCCCTGTTGTGGGAACATATGTGCTGCGCCCTCCTGAAACCTATCAATAACGTTGCTCTCGGGAAGAAGCCGCAATAAGGATATGGAGGCACAACGCAGCCTATTTTTCAAACCTTCAGGTTATTTATGGGTGTTTATTGCCAGAAATTGTGCCAAAATGATTTGGGATAAAAAGGATTAATGAATGGCCAGGACTTTTAATATAAGTGAGTGCAGTGGCAACGCAATTAATGCAAATCGTGGCACCATCAGGAGAGTAAACGCCAACAACTTAGCAGCTGCCTTCTGTTTCTGCCAAATAAATTTGTAAATTTACAGCATTAAGAATCAATAAAAAATTTAACACACTTGCCATCAATCAGGAGTTCTGACCTTCTCTTTCCTCTCTGTTGCCCTTTGAAGAGGGACAGTTAAGCACTGCTTGTTGAACTGCAGAGCACGTTGCATTTGTGTGTGTGACTCAGTTCGTATTTGAGGGCATGTGTAGAGTAGAGTGTGAAAATAATTCAATTCTACACAAGGGTGGGGTCTTTAATTAAATGGCTGTAGCATGCCTTGATATTTAAATAAAAAACATTTATTTTATCCACTTCCAATATTGTGAAAACACCATTTTCTTCTACATCATGATCTATAATGCACCCAGCCCATGATGTCTTCCTGATAAAAGACACGTAATAGCAATTCTACAAATTAATATTGAAAATTGTATTTGTCACTTACACAGTCATATATAGAATACAACTTGCAGTGAAATGTAAACCTGGTCAGCGTCCAAGACTAAACCTAATAAAAACAATCATCAAAAAAATCATGAAATGATGAAAGATAATAATAAAACAGAAACATTTGCCAAAAACTAGATTGTTAAATAGAATTGTATGTTGAATGGATCTGGGAGTACTACACTTCTTAAATGGTAGTTGAAAGAATAATCAAATTAATCAAAAGCTTAATCAAAACATTTAATGAATAAGTGAAGTGATGTGTCGACCCTTGTAAATGACTAGGGCTCCAATTCTGTGTAAATCACCGGTTAACAGGACCACACAAAATCTGCAATGATGTCTAAACTCTCTTAATCCTGATGACACAAATATGGGCTGCAGTGCTAACAGTACAGGGCTCAACAGGATTGTATCCAGCTGGTCCAGTCAGGCAAGAAGTTTAGATTTCACATAATATATGACGCCACCACAAAAAAAAAAAAAAAAAAACTACTGTCAGGTTTGTACAAAACCTTTTACCAGAGGCAAAGCCAATTAGATACATTTACCATGGTGACTAATCGTCAAAAAAAATAAAAATAATTTGCAATGTATCACAAAAAGTAAAATTGACAGGTCTCTTCATTGGACCCTGCCACAGTTACAGTGACGCAATTGTAATCTATACAGATCGTCTTTATAACAGCACTAAACAAATATCAATATCCCACTCAGTCTGCCACTCCTTCACATATTTATGGAGAGAGAAGGAGGGTTAATTGAAAGTCAAATTGAAATTAATCTCGTCACCTTAATTGCTTCGCCCATTACTAAGGAGTGGGGGCAATTGAATGGAATAAGATCAAGAAAGTAGCAGGGAGGGGGCCAGCCATTCCTCAGGGTAGGAGCTCAGTTATGTCCCTTCCATCATACAAGGTGTGTGTGTGTGTGTGTGTGTGTGTGTGTGTGTGTGTGTGTGTGTGTGTGTGTGTGTGTGTGTGTGTGTGTGTGTGTGTGTGTGTGTGTGTGTGTGTGTGTGTGTGTGTATGTGTGTGTGTTCATTATAGCTCTCTAATAAGTGGCCTGAATTGCCTCTTCACAAGTGGTGTTGATGCCCGTGACTGTAAAACAGATCAAAACTCTATTACCAGCGGCACGGCTCCAGTTATTTATGGTGCTAGCTGATTTAGCGTCCATGGCCAAATGCGATGGCTACACAAACAGAGACGGGAAATCATGGGCTAATGGAGTAGCCTAATTGAGCAGCGAGCTTCTTGGCATGAGGTAATTCATCTACCCTTCCCCCAGTCAATGTGCTTTGTGATAAACAATCCTGGGCATACGCATTAATGAAACTTTAAAAACATTAGCGGCTAATAAATACCAGCTAGCGGCCATACAAAAGAGATGGCCAAAACAATAGCGTCAATAAATTGTGGCTCAAGGTGGAGCCATTATAGGAAAACACTAGGCAAAATTAGGATAATCAAAGAGTTATGAAGGTGGTTTTATTGTAAAACATTTTCCACTTATTGTGAACCAGTCTAACCATTAAGAAATTAGCATGCACTTATATCAAATTCTTTCCATCCTCCAACAAAAACGATGTACTGCTACTGTATATACAGATTCCTGCAATGCTTGGAAACAGTCAACTGTAACTTCTGTCGCTAAATTAAAGCTCCTAAACTACTTTGAGGCCTCATACAATTAGACAAAGTAATGTAATTGTGAGCAAATTATTTAATTTATATGCAACCATACATTTCTAGTATTTTGATGGAGGTTTATTAAAGGTAATTTACTAAATTATCTTACAAAAATAAACCAAGACAAAGGAAAAATTATTTGGATCAAAAGGCCACAAATAAACTTGACTTTAAACTTCAGTGATCTCATAAATATAATGCATATGATCTATAATGTTAACTAAGCTACTCAGCCTGAGACCACTGATTGAACCTGACCTTTGACCTCCAGCATTGATCCAAATGACCCCATTTGACCCCAAAGACAAATGAGACAACTTGAAAAAAATGAAAAGACAAGCCACTGCAAGTGTTATTAAATTATTAACTTGCAGTGAAATATGTTAACTAAATCGTGAACAGGTGTAGCAGGTGAGCAAACTGATTTCGTAATGCTCTTTGGTCTCTGCACCACTGAAGAGATAAAGAATGTTATAGTGTAATGCAATACATCACATGATCCCTGTGAAATCGGTCTTACCTTTCCCAGTATCCTGCCAAGAAAGTAGTAATGGCGGGTGAAGGATTCTCCCACAAGCATCTCTGCAGTGGGACTCGGATAGAGAAGCCCTTCATTAGTTGTCTTGAAGAAGCCTTGGTTAGGATTAAAGCCTGACTTCAACAGTTCATTCAAGAACTCTCGAAATATTCCCCCTCCATCAATGCCAGCTTCATCTAGCCCATGAGCATTGAGCAGATGAACTCTGATCCTCTTCTTGAGATCAGGTTCTGAAAAGGAGATAAACAAATGTATTTAGAATGCTCCACATGTACCGTAAGAAAAAAAAAATCTGTAGAAAACTGTAAAGGTACTGATAAATTACTGCCAGGACATTATCCGTTAAAGGGATAGTTCACCCAGAAATGAAAATTCCGTCATTACATACTCACCCTCATGTTGTTCCAAACCCATTAGACTTTAGTTCATCTTCAGAACACAAATGAAGATCTTTTTGATCAAATCTGAGAGCTTTCTGTCCGCAACTGAATATTTGATGCTTCAAAAAGTTCAGAAAGAGATCGTAAAACAAATCCATATGAATTGAGCAGTTTAGTCTAATTTTTCTGAAGAGACTCGCTTTATATAATGAACAGATTTAATTGAGGCTTTTATTCACATATAAACATTGATCAGCGAACATAAACAGAAGCTCAACCGAACCTGCTTGATGCGGGAGAATAAACCTCATTGGTTCTTGCTGAAGCTCAAACGTGCTGCGAAACACGAGAATGAACCTCATTGGTTCTCGCATGTCAAGCGAACATGCTTAAGCTTATGTTTACCACAACTGATGTGTGAGTAGATGAATGTTTATATGTGAATAAAAGCCTAAATTCAAAATCTGTTGTTCATATGAAGCGATCGATTTTCTTCATAAAATTAAACAGCTCAATTCATATGGATTATTTTTATGATCTCTTTATGAACTTTTTGAAGCACCAAAGTGTCAGTTGCGTAGCTGTCTATGGAGGGACAGAAAGCTCTCAGATCTTCATTTGTGTTCAGAAGATGAAGTAAAGTCTTACAGGTTTGGAACGACATGAGAGAGTAATTAATGACAGAATTGTCATTTCTGGGTGAACTAACCCTTTAAGTTTACATTTCCTTTAACCCTAAAACAAAACACAATGCAATGCATAATTCGAAATATGAGTAAAACACCTGTGAAAAATATTAACAATACACTGTGCCCTATTTTACAGACTTTTAGTAATTACATCTGTATGGGGTGAATTACCTCAGAAGTACAGGGAATAATATTATGAGAAAACAATAATTTATGAATTTATGAGACAAAATTAGAAAATCAAGTTCTCATTCAGATCTGCCATTCAATCAACAAGCAATGAATAAAACATCAAATCCCTGCACTACATTCCTTCTTTTTCGAATCTGTTTCTTCCGTTACATAAAAACTTCAAAGGCTTAACACCAGTCTGTGCTATAGTCAGAAAAACATTTACCAAAAAAAAGCAAACACTAAAATTTGACACAATCTTCTGTCATCTATAAATGTCTGGTGCTACACAACTAAAAATACTTTTCTCAGGTAAGTTCTTACACTCAAGAGGCTTCGCCCTAAATTATTAAAACAGCTGCTATAAATTATTGTATCTTATTCCTTTAATGTCTCATCCCAGTGTTTATGACCATCACATTCTGTGTGCTAATCGCTTTTTATTAAAAGAGCTTTCAGCATATGAAGGGGTAGGTTTGCCTTGTTTACCATTCTCAGGGGATAATTTATCATATGCATCTTCATAGATGTAGTTCCGCCGAATAGTGACGTTAACGCCATCCAAAAAAGGGCCCTCTCCTTGCACCTCCCGTTTATCAGCATAGATCAACTTCTGGAAAATCTAAAAACAGAATGAAAGAAGTTTAGCTGATTAAAGTCAGTTAACGGATCCGAATTTGAGCACGTGTTCATTTAGATTCTCACTTTCTCACAGTTTCTTATCTAAAGCACAAAAACACATGAAAGAGTTTGTAAAACCCAATGCTATCAACTAATTACAACTTTCAACCTTCTCTTTAATTCACAGATCATTGAATTTTTAGACCAGTGCTGAGCATGAAACGGAATCCATATCATACCAGTAATGGCTCTTACCTTCACTCGCTCCTCAAAGGGCACAACAAACGGTAGTTCAGTCAGGATAGCCAAATGTCTCTCCTCCGATACTGACAATGGTGGAGGCTCCAGTCCAACTGTGTGGGGGACAAAAATCTTTTATTCAACTTTTATTCAAGTCATCTCTGAATATCTCCTTATTTTCCAATCTGGTTTCCCCTTGTATCCTTGTCACTGCTTGTCTTCTTTAAATTGTGCAAGTAAAAAAAACACAATATCTATAAATACTGTATAATGAAATTATGAAACACCCAATACTGTGTTTTTCGCCTTTAGAAATCTTTCCCAATATTTTATTAATCTGCTGTTCAATTTACAAGGACAATAAAACATATAAAACTGACAAGAAATTGACTCTACAAGCACAGATTTCATCCTCCTGGAGAATTCATCCTCCATCTTCATCTATCCTGTTGATAGTTATCGCTAATGCTTCTCTATTCACCATCCAAACACATATACTACCAGTCAACCAAAAATTCTTCCTCACCTTCCGCACCAAAGCAGCATATAAGAAATACAATCAAATAGAAAAGTTGTTTTAAATTAGGGCTGCCTGATTATGGCAAAAATCATAATCACGATTATTTTGGTCAATACTGAAATCACGATTATTTAACAAGATTATTGGTGGGTGATTTAATCAAATTCTTATTTCAGATATCAGATATATACAAAGTTCGGTCATGAAACTCTAGATGGCATAGGCTGCTAGGTCCTTAACTCAATTTGTTAGCGATCACATCATTATCTATATAGCGCAGCTGATTGGTTGCTGTGCATCAGAAGCCAATGAGCTTGCTGCTCAACATTCAAATACTTGGCATTGTTTGCTGTTAGCATTTAGAAAATACAGAAAATTGATATCAGTGAAATTATAGATACTTCACCATAAACTAATACAAGGTTAACTAATGTAAAGGTCCTCAAAACAATTATAGAAAACAAGTAAACAGTCAGCAATATAATAAAAACAAAAAATAATTCTTATAAACAAAACTGACAAATAAATTCAACAGAACAAAAATACAAATTAAATAAACAGTGCGTTAAGTTTTTCAAGTTGTATTCAGATAATAGCTAAAATTAATGGAATATAATCAAATGTAAAATAACACTGCATAGTCTTCACTGTTTACATTAAATACAGATTAATACTTAATAGGGCTGTGACGAGACACTTATCTCACAAGACGAGATGAGGCATGAGATTAGGTTCATGAGAACGAGACGAGATGCAATTTTTGCAAAAAATTTCAGAAATCCTCAATGACAAAATTTGCGACCGGAAAAATAGTCTGCAGGTGCATTTTTAACTAATAATATTCTAATGCATGTATTTTCAGGTCTACTTAATGAGTACGAATGATCAAATGCATTGAAAGAAAATAATATACAATCTCTGTAAAATAATTTTACTGACTGGCTTTTCTCTTGTATGAGTCTCTTCAGACATTACTGTACATGAATTATAAGCTTCCAGAACTTCTGATTGAAGCTGTGTGTGACCTGAACTAACTAGAAATAAAAACAACATAAATAACTAAAATAAATAACAGTTCTCTCTTAGTCTTATTAAGTGCAAACAATAAGTGCACATGCAACCATAATCAAAGTACTGTAGCGCACAGACTATTTATAATTGTTGTGGAATTGCTGGGGGGGGGGGGGGGGGGGGGATAGAGAGAAACGAGGATGGTGCGTTTGTCTCTACAGTTGTTCTTGCGTTACGATTATAAGTTCAGAAACGGAGGCTCCCTTGTCTGTTGTCCTTAAGACGTTACAGTACTCTCTCAATATTCTAAGTGAAAACAGAGACCAACACAGAGACCATATTGTATGTATGCAGCCTAATTTGTGCAAATCAGGGAGCTCGTGTTTTACTTTCACTTTCAAATTCGTGATCGCACATACTCTGTGTATAGAGGGAGCGGCGGTGCTGAGCACAGATTAAGATAGGACATTTATCATACATCTAGGCTCTGTTGCGTAACGAATCCTCCGACATCACGCGATCAGTGAACTGTGATTCCTGCTGCACTGTGTGTGATGGCAACTCGTGCTGGATGAGCAGAGCAGACTTTTACATTCGTTTATAATGGCTTTTATTTTTTTATAAAAACAGCAAAACGACAGTTTTTGAAAGTGAGTGTAGCGGTGGAATATTCGATGCTTATTTCACCCATCCTGGCTATATCGCGAGACACGTGGCAAGAGATCTCGTCACACCCCTAATACTTAAAGCTGCAGTCTTTAGTTTTTCCTCTTTGTCGCCATCTCTGTTCGAAATCTGCAATTGCAGTTATTCGTGGAATTATCAACCTTACATTTATCCTTGTTTTCGCATGGGCCCGGTTGCAGTCTCTTTTTTTATGTAGCCACTCCGAAGTCTTTTGCATTTTACAACGGGTGAATCTCCAGTTGATACTGGTGATTGTCGTTTGAACCTTTCTGGATCTGTCATCAAATTGATAAGTTTAATTATATCAAGTGCTGTGAGAAAAGGCTATAAATCTCCACCTCCAACATCCTCACACGCAATATAGCCTACTAGTCGAGACACCTTCTTTATGTGGACAGATGTGACATGACGCAAAGACATGCTCGAATTTCCCACGGAAATCCACCAGTACCACTGGAATTAAAAACATTATTACAAGCTTGACGTTTTGAATCGAGCTAAGGCAAGCAGATAGTTTTGAACACTGGCAGGTTATGTACTTGCTCTAACTTTTTTGGGTTAAAAATTATCCAAAATAAATTCAGACTGCAGCTTTAATAAAGCTACTTAAGTTATTCAGTCAAGAGCAGTGAGTGATTTTCTCTTAACGAGACAAAGGGCAGCAGATTTATTGGGCTGCTGTCACTTTAAAAGCTACACGGATCCAATATATTGATACACCTCCTATTTACTCCCAACTAGAGATGCACCGATTGATCGGCTGGTGACCGGAATTGGCCGATTTTTACGCGATCGGCCGGTCAGTCTGACATATGCCGATTTAATGCCGGTCAAATGCACATATGTGCACATATATATATATATATATATATATATATATATATATATATATATATATATATATATATATATGTGTGTGTGTATATGTATATGTATATGTATATGTATGTGTATGCGTGTGTGTGTGTGTATTTCCCACACCAGGAGTAATTTTTATAGTTCTATTTTATAGCGATTATCTGTTAAAAAAAATCATCTATGTTCTATGCAAAATGTAAAATGTCCTATTAAAGAAAAGATAGAAAATAAATATTTGTGTGTGCTGTAAAGTGGTTACAAAAAATGAAATCGGAATCGGCTAAAATCGGTATCGGCAGGTCAAACTCAATGAAAAATCGGAATCGGCCTAGAAAATTGTAATCGGTGCATCTCTACTCCCAACTGTCCCCAACATCTGGTTACCTGAATACTCGCTAAGACGGCATATTTGTGTGTATTTGACCATTTAGGCCCACACCTGAAGCTCAAAGTATACTTTGCTTACCCACGTTTGGCTACGTCTCGCAGCGCTAACACAGAAAGCCGCCTGGGGAACAGTGTCTCTTTCGTGGCTTAATGCACTTTTAATAGAACTGTTTAATATCAAGCACGTCAGTATGACAACAGTAGAATGCATTTTACAACACTCGCTTATTTGGCTAATTTTGAATGTTAAGTTGGGCTTTTAGGGAGGAACAAATGGGCACCGCTGTGAAGGAAAGGAAGGTGCGCTGGACAAAGTGCAGCAGTGGCACAATAATTGTTTTACCTCGATAATCTTTTTTTCATAATCGTTGGAAGCGAAAATCAATAACAATTAATTACACAGCCCTATTTTAAATAGTAATAATATTCAATATTTATAAAAAAAAATTACAGTATTTTCTTTATTAAATTGGTGGGACCTTAGGCTTCATTCAAGAACATAAAAAATATTATTGACCCCAAACTTTTGAACGGTAGTGTATATCCACATATTTTTTCCATTCACAACAAGGTCAAACGATGTGGCAGTAAATTGTTAGAGATAATTAACCTACACAAGACAATGATGTCTGTTGCAAAAGACCTACTTCATTTACATCTGTACACTTGCACAACCTTGAGTGAGGTCTCCTTCTAGCCTTGCTGAAAGCGATATTTACAGAGCATCCCATTAAAGATCACTCAATCCCCCTCCGTTTTTCCTGCCACACACTTTTAATTAACTCAGCAGCGATTTGCCCATCCACCTGTCCTCTCCCTCCATTACAGGGACGTTTGTTTTGTATTATACAAACGTTTCGACCACGGGAAAAAAACTGCCATAGCAGCAGATGAGAAGTGTCTTTCATCTAATACGTTGCTTGCATGGTGGAACGATTCTACTCAATTAGTCAGTCCTTTCTCTCTCTCTCTCTCTCTCTCTCTCCACAAACCAGCCATCAAGGGGCCATCTTGGTGGAGAAATATGGCGCAGCATGGTCAATACAGGAGCCATTCGTCACTACCTCGCAAGTCCATTTAGGGAAATGAAAAAGGTCCGGACAAACAGGCAGCCAGATGTGTCCAGCCTTAGGCTGATTGAATTTTTAAGCACATATGCTCCAGGGTGGCATGAGAAATATCAGACACACCGGTACTAGTTAGCATTAAGACCCTCTTGAGTGTTCTTGCTTTGGAATGAAATTGCTTGACAGAAGCCATGTTAATATTACACTACATGTTTTTGTTTGTGTTCCACAACACTTCAGTTTAGATGTGGTTGTTCTCCATATGTATAAGTCTTACCATCTAATGTGGACTGAAGCGGTCCGATACGTCCCATTCTCCTGGTTCTCCACACATGTCTTGCAGAGGGCACATAGAGCTGAGTCACCTACACACAAACAATAATATACAAAGCAAGTCAGTTCACTACAAGCTATTAGTGAGTTCATGCATTTTCAAACTTATTTATTTTGAAACATGTATTTTTGTTTATATTAGGGATGTGCCCGAAGCTATAAGCTTTATTCAGAAAGGCATGAAAAATAACTTCAAAACGAATTATACATAATAATAGAAAACAACTCCTTGTGCTTGCCAGATAGAGAGAGGTGATAGCCTTATTTAATAGAAAAATATTAAAATTACAATGCAATATTGAGTGTGTAAAGTTAATGAGTGTAAACTCTATGAGCGCAGCGCCATCAGCCGTGTTGCAGTTTCTGTATATTGTGTCTCTCAGAAATTAGAGCTTGTTAAGAGATACATCAACTAAGATACAGCAATATACACATTTTCTACAATTTCATATCTAATTAAACATAATACATTGCAAAAGAGAAACATAATATTATGTTTTTCTGTCTTGCTGGAGGCGGCAAGCAGACATGTGACATAACTGGCATGCGCAACAGCATGTGGCTTTCTGCCCTGTACGCATCAAAGAAATAGAACGTTTGTGTCTATGACTCATCGTGCTGAACCGCATGCAGTGTAGACAGACAGTATAACTAATTATAATGGGTTCTGTTGGTTTTTGTAGTTTCTGACCAATAGGAGCGATTTTTTATTAAAGCAATATGATTGATGAGGAAGAGCAATCCGCAGTTCCTCTGATAAACAGACAAACAAACTGTCCTAAATAACTTATTCCTTTTATTTAACATTTAGTACTATTGTTTTAATTAAAGAATATTTTAATTATTGTTGTATTAAATTCTTAAAACATTTTGTAAAAAATAAATAAATAAATACATTAAATAATAAAAAACAGGAAAAAAATATTTTATGAATTATACAAGGCATACTTGCTATATGCAAATGATGAAGGGAACAAAGTTATATTTAAAACAGGCTTTTCGTATAGTTTAGACAAACCCCCGGTTTATGTCCTACCCACATTTGGCTTTATCTAAATACAAATATTTTTGCCATTGCCACAGATACAAATATTGGCTTTGCTGTACACCCCTAGATTAAATAATAAAACCATTACACTTTCATAATAAATTGTATTTATTCTTTAAAATGCAAATGCTTGCCATTCATTAGCAAAAATCTAACTAGTCCAGCCTTCATTGGATCTTTAATGTTTATCAATCAAATACATTGCAGTCAATTAATCAGACAGCAAAACTAGTAATTCTGTTTATTAGGTTTTAATCATATGATTACATTTCTTTAATTATTTTTACCTTGTCTGCCCTGATGTTGACCTCATCAGACAGCCAATGACCCGATGGACAGAATGGTCTTCGAATATCTCGGGCTTTGAGCATTTTCACAAGGTTGGTAATCACCTAACATATTTAGAAGAAGGGAAAAAAAAGGTTTAGCACAATGTGCATTCACAATCAGGAATAAAAAAATAAAAATAAAAAAAGGCTAATATATGAAAAACATGCATATTTTAAGCTTCTAAAAATATTATTAAAAACATTACGATTTAGTCATTAACAGTTCAGCAACCAGAAAAAAAATATCTGCCCCATGTGTTTGTCCTATTTCTTTAATAAGTATAATTAGTTTATGTTGACATAGCTTATGTAATAGTGCAACCAAAAGTGGAGCAGCCAGCACAACTAACAAAGCATGTTTTTTGTTGACATCAGGACACAAATATACACACTCACTCACTTGTGCAGGGAAAAGCAAAACAATAACAAAAAACACACACTACTATTTAACAAATATGTCTTTTTAAGTCTTCATTCTTTTTGAACACTGGGTAAGTCACATCTAAAGTCAATTGACTTCATCTGAATTCACTTATCTACACTTCTGTTTAATACTCATTTTCTCCGATTACAGTGTCAAACAAACGTCTGGAAGGCCATTTCTAGAGAACGCCTATCAATCTCTGACCAAGGAATGTTAACGTCACTGTAATAACGGCAAGTGCAAAACTCTGTTGCTGGTGGGCTTGAGGGGCAGGGGGTCCGAAGGCTCTTCCTGTCTAAGTGGAATGAATAAGCATTGGTTAATTAGCCCATCGGGTTAAGTGCAGGCCTTAATGGGTCTCTCCAAAACTCCTGTGGTGACATCTCTCTCCAAACAGGGCCAAGAAGAAAGTTCCATTAGCAATATTAATACAAGCTTAGTTGATCATTTTCATTCAATTAACTTCTTTCAATTAAATAGATAGCTCGACAATAGGAGTGATAAAACATCCGGAGGGACGGCCCATGGCTGGAGGCAAACATTAGTGTGTGAGGGGTCAACTGCGTTAGAGCTGACTGTAAATTGCACATTCAATTTGGGAAATGCGTTTCTCCTGCTTGTACTTCTTTAATGGGTCGTTTTAGCTGACAGGAGGCGTTTTCCGCCATCTTTTGTGGAAATCTTTCAGAGCCTTTTGTGTGCTGTACTGACTCAACCAGTGGAACCCAAGCAATAAGATGTATTTTAAAGTGCTTTTCTCAGAACAAGAGTCTTGCTGGAATAGTACAGAAAATTCATGTGTTTGATTAGGGTTGGAGCTAAACTCTGCAGGACAGTTGCACTCAAGGACTGATGTTGCCTGTCCCTGACTTAGAATCTGTTTCTATCAGTTTTAATGACAAAATAAAGGCATAGAACCAGCTTATTTGTATTGCACTGACAACATAGTTTTATATAATTAGTTTAATAATAAGGTTAATTAAAGGTTAATTAAGGTTAATAAAAACTATAAAAAGAAATCTTAAGATAAATACTTATGAATGTACAACATTTTTAGCTGCAAATGATAACTTTTGTGACCTATATTTGTGACCTATAACATCTTAAGTCATCTTAAGATCTCATGGATGTGGCTGTTGTGGTTCTTGGTCATAATGGCACCAGCTGCTGCAGTAAATGAGGCATATTCAAACAACTCTGACGCAGTTTTTTTTTACATTTATCCGCACATTGCCCCCCGTGCACAGCTGTCCTAAAGGTGGCAGTGACGCTGGAGCTTGGGCCCATCATCGCTGCTAGCAGCTATATTTACAATGTTGTTTCTTCCTTGGTTAGGTTCACTTTCACAAGGCAACATTTTTCATTTCAGACTGAGTGCACCTGTTTGTGTTCTGGGATTCCGCTCATAGTGGTCATCCATCAAGATGGATTAACAATTTAGCTCCACAAACTAGCTGTTGTGGTTGCACATGCATAAATGTATATTAGTCTGGATTAGCGCTCTGAATGATAAATTACATTTAATTTAATTAAGTGACTACAGTGGCTAAACCTTAAGTTTATCAAGCGACGAGAATACTTTTTGTGTGCAAAAAACAACAAAAATAACGACTTTATTCAACTATTCATTTTCTTCTGTGTGGGCCTCTGAGTGAGTTCACGTAGTGTAACAGCGCAGCGCTTCTGGGTTGTACGTCAGAACGTAGGCTCACTACGTCCAATAGGTCAGATTGCTTTCTCACCATACGCAAACTGCTCCAGAGTTTGTTTTCCATTAGACCAAGACCCCCTCGTTCAGGCGTTCTCAGACTGATTATTTCACTCCGGATCTGAGCGTGATTACTCTGTTCATTTATGTCTAAGCAAATCAAAATGAGAGAGAAAATACACCAGGTTCCGAAACAAATGCTCCAAATGAGGAAGGTGAGAAAATGCCTAAAAAATAACAACTTTTTTTAAACTTTTTTTTTTTTTATCCAAGTTTATTTTAAACTATTCTCCAAATTAATATTAATAATCTCCACAATTATCTGTTAACTGAATCTGAGCAAATTTTTTGGAAACGTATTGTGTAATCTGTATACCTGTGTGAGTATATAAAGCTTAATATATGATGTAATCAATAGTGGACAAATCTATTGTCCTTGATGTTGTTTTAAACTGATTTGCTAAATGAGTCTATACTAATAGTTGTGTGAACTGGATTAGATAGCAGTAATCATAGTTTGGAGAAATGTGTAATATCAGCACAAGAAAAAGATTGATGTCATTCATTCAAGGGGAACATCTTTTTTAAATGTAGATGTTACCAACATGTTCCTGGAGACACATATGTACTGAGATGTACTGTATAATCATATAAATTCACATTATTTTATAATAATAACAACACTAAGTTTAACAGTCAGTGTTGAAAAACTCTACAAATCTATTGAAAATAAGTTTAGTTAAATGAAAAGAAAAGTAGGTAAATGAGCTGTCAAAAGAAAGCAAGAGATCTGGTTAAACCACAAACAAATAATGAGGAAAAAGCTGAAACTTGACATGGGGATGGAAGTAAGAACATGATGGAGAAAGACTAGGAAGAGGATGGAGATGGATGGAGTGAAGACAGCTGACTAATATCCTAATGCCGTTATTCAGCTCACTTAGTCTTGGCAAACAACCTATTAATTTCCCAAGTGAGTGGTCTTCCTGCCTGGCTGATCAGCACTGATGGCCATAACAGATGCTAAGACTATTCGCCTCATTAATTGTAAACCCATCTAATTAGGTCATCAAAGACGTTGTTAGGACTGCTAATACAGTGCCCGGTAAAAAGTAACGCACATCATCCACTGGAGGTATTATCACCGCTAATGAATGTAGAATAAGTGCTAGTGAGAATCTTCTCAGTACTGGTTAAGTTTAATTCCTTTCAACTACGACACCTAATGGAAGTGAATTCTGCATTAACTAGGTAATATGAGAGTGTGAGAAATAGAGGAAATCACCTTAAAAAGCTGGACCCATCGTTTCTGTTGAGCTTGGATGCGCTGCTGTACTTGGCTGTTGGTTTTCACCCCGACACTACGGAACGCAGCTACATACTCCTCTTTGTGCTCTGTCTTAGTCTCAGGATAGGCCAGCTTAATGATTCCCAGACACGCGTCCCGCAAACACCGAGATAATGTCACCAACTCTGACAGAGAGAAGGGCATCATCGACGACTGGCTCTGACCTGCTCGAGCAATGAAAAAACATTTAGGAGTGTAATAGTATTAACAAGACCACAATAAAAAGAAGGCAAAAAAGAACAAAATTACCTGATCTGTTAAATACTTCAATATATTTCTATACAGTTATTAGTACATTTCTGGAGAAATAGGTATTATTACCATCTACTGAGCTGCCAAAAAACTCGCTGTCATGCACAGAGATGAGTGAATGACTGAAGAGTGAACTGAAGAGATAGAAGAGAGGTATGATCCTGTTGGAGTCCTCCGGAGACATTGGAGAACCTCGGGACATCACCTGCAACAAGGGAACCATAGAGCTACACAAAAGAGACAGAGAATAAAGAGAAAAGAAAAATGGATTTGTTAATATTATATTCAAGAAATATGCATTAGAAAAGAACACTGTGGAAAACTCACCCTGTGATCATTTTAGTCTTCATAGATGTGATTAAAAACCAGAGGTGTCTAAGAAAACGAGCATTGAAGGCTAAACTGTACAAAAGCCTAAAGAAAAGGACAAAAACACAGAATAAAGATTTTTAGACAAAAGTACACCAGCTAAGAAGCTATCACTAAACATTATGTAGTCTAGGCTATATACACACACAATACCATTACTAAACAATTCACCAACACTTTAAGTCAAAGGTGCTACAGGAACTATGCTCATCTCTAAATGTTCAAATAACCACATCTCCTGCCCATAAAACCTGAACTTCCCAAATTTCCAGCTGGACTCATAAAGTAGAAAAAATATAAACAACCCAGTGAGCTGGAATTTCTAGTCTTTGTATGTGACCACAGGAAAGATTAAATGAGCCATTAAGCTTTATTTAGGTGAGGCACCTTCCATTAGTAAACTAGCAGTCTGCTTCAGGGTCGTAAACAGACCAGTGGTTCCTGTGGGGGCTCCATTTAAGTTAATGACGGCCAGAGAGACAATGTAGCACGGCTACAATTGCCTGACCGTAGAAACAGTGCTGCCATCACAAATTAGATACTGTGCTTAGGCCACCCAAATCATTAAACCTAACAGCCGTCACACCGGGGTGTGAGAATCACTGTGGTGGTTACTGCATGCTTGTTTTGTGTCAAGGGGTGAAAGAATAAATAAAGCATAACTGCAAGTAATTAAGGGAGAAAATAAGATTAAAGTTGGGGTAAGGTTAGGTAAGAATGTATACGTGCACCTTAGACACACACACACAAAGCACTAGTCTCCAATATGGTATATGTAAGGTGGCACTTCTACAATAAAATATCAAAACAACTACAGAACTCTCACTGAGAAAAGGATGCAACTCTAGAACAAGCTGGGAGCCTTAGAGTAATTGGTCCAAAATGTTTTATTAAATCCATCAATGCTGGGAAATAAGTAGACCAAATGTTTAAAAAAGTGAAACTGACACACAAAGCAAAATGCTATCCGGTCTTTTTCTAAATAAAATAAATAAATAAATACAGTGCCCTCCACAATTATTGAACCCCCTGGTAAATATGATCAAAATTGGCTGTAAAAAATAAATCTGCATCGATTATCCTTGTGATCTTTCATTCAAAAAATGTGCAAAATTCTAACCTTTCATTGAAGTAAAAGAATTGAAAGTGGGGGGAAATCACATTATGAAATAAATGTTTTTCTCCAAAACATGTTGGCCACAATTATTGAAACCCCTAGAATTTTTTACGAGTAAAATATCTCTGAAGTATATTCCCATTAATATTTACCTTTTTTAGTACACCAGGGTGACTAGGAACATGAAACTGTCCAGCTATGACTTCGTGTTTCACAGAAGTTTAAATATGAGGAAACACAAAGGCCAAATCCCCTTAATCATCCATCACAATGAGTAAAACCACAGAATATAGTTCTGATGCGTAGCAAAAGATTGTTGAGCATCACAAACTAGAAAGCGGCTGTAAGACAATAGCTAAAGATTTGAAAATCCCCATTTTGACCATCAGGGCAATAATTAAGAAGTTATAACCAACTAAAGATGTTATGAATCTGCCAGGAAAAGGACGTGTGTCTATACTGTCTTAATGCACGGCGAGTATGAAAGTTTGACTGGCCAAAGACTCTCCAAGGATCACAGATGGAGAATTGCAGAGATTAGTTGAGTCTTAGGGTCAGAAAGCCTAAAAAAAAAAATTATCAAACAACCCCTACATCCCCACATGTTGTTTGGGAGGGTTTAAAAAAAAACCTCCTCGCTCATCCAAAAACAAATTCCAGCAAATTTAATTGTCAGACACGACTGGATCTTCAAACAACACAGGGTTCTGTGGTCAGATGAGACTAAAACAGAGCTTTTTGGCAGCAAACACACTAGATGGGTTTGGTGAACACAAGGATAAAAAGTACCCCATGTGTACAATTTAATATACCATTGGATCTTTAATGTTGTGGGCATATTTTTCTGCTGGAGGTCCTGGACTTCTTGTTCAGATACATGGCATTGTGGATTCTATCAAATATCAACAGATAAAAAATCTAAACCTGACGCCTTCTGCTAGAAATCTTATAATATGCCGTGGTTGGATCTTCCATCAGGACAACGATCCAAAACAAACATCAAAATCAAAACAAAAATTTGTTGTGGAGCACAAAATGAAGCTTCTGCCATGACCGTCTCAGTCCCCTGACCTGATGAGTGGGCTGAACTGAAGAGGAGAAGCACCAACATGGATCTGGGAATCTGAAGGATCTGGAGAGATTCTGTATGGAGGAATGGTCTCTGATCTCTTGTCAGTTATTCTCCAAACTCATCAGGCATTATAGAAGAAGACTCAGAGCTGTTATCTTGGCAAAAGGAGATTGCAAAAAGTATTTAATAAAAGGGTTTCAATAATTGTGGCCAACGTGTTTTGGAGAAAAACATTTATTTCATAATGTGATTTCCCCCCACTTTCAATTCTTTTACTTCAATGAAAGGTTAGAATTTTTCACATTTTTTGAATGAAAGATCACAAGGATAATCGTTGCAGATTTATTTTTTACAGCCAATTTTGATCATATTTACCAGGGGGTTCAATAATTGTGGAGGGCACTGTATATCAGTTGATGATTAATTCAATCAAGGACCAAATACAGTAAAGTAAGTTTACAAATTAAGCAGTTATCTCAGCATCACAGGTTCAAGGGAAATTAGGCGAGAACAATAAATTAAACGTTTTATTATTATTTATTGCTTACATGCTTCACAGAGCATGCACTGTAATTGACTGTAAAAAATTACTGTAATTTTAACAGTAAGACTGAAAAACCCTGTTAATTCGTTAACAGCAAGTTCCCGTACTAAATGGACATAAAAATAACAAATTTATCTTATAATTTACAGCGAAATCAACTGTAAACTGACATTCCTAGAATTCCGTGTGTGACACTTCACATTTGATGGCTTTTAAATGTAATAATTATGTTTCTTCTTAGTTTTTATCTCATCAGTTACATTAGGGTTTTATGTTACATCTTATGTTATTTAAAGAGTGTTTATTGCATTATTTTAGTGTTGTGTGTTACCATGATGGTGTTTTGTGTTTGTGTGAATGACACTGTATGTAGCTTCTATATATTAGCATTTAGCTCAGCTTGTGGAAAAGCCACTTGCGATGAACAATGATTCATCATGTGGTTTTCTCTTCACCACCAGTGTTATTATGGTGGATGTCAGTAAATGTAAAAAGAACAAGACAGATTTTAGTAGCATCGCATGACTGTTGGATTTACCGGTTCATTTTTTCTTCTTCTAAATTACAGTTTTAAATTGTAAAATTTACTGGTTGTTCTGTAAATATGTTTGAAGTTTACAGAATTATTCTGGGAAAACAGATTTTTTCTTTTTTTTTTTAACAGTGTGTTTGCCTGAAAAGTGAACAAAGCTATATGGCCTTACTGGACATCACACAAAAACCCAATTTCACTGACTTTAGGGGGTTTAAAAAACAAATAAAAAATAGGTCTGCCAGCTACTACATATTTAAGTAAGATATGCAAGAATAATGAAGTTGCACTTGGAAATCTTGTATCTATTATTAACACGAATAATGAGACTTTTTTTCTTTAATTCATCTTTCTGTTCCTAATCATTATTTAAAAACGCTATGAAGATGATTTTAAATTGTCAAAATAAATACAGCAGGCTTAACATTAATGAGACCTTTCCATGAACAGGAACCAAGCACTCTATTTACACTAACAGTTTTTGATACTTTAATGACCTGTTTAGAGTAAAATACAGCCATACTCTTCACTTTAAAATATGATAATGTTCAAAAGGCAACCAAGTTTGCACGCGCACTGGGTGCTTCTTTAAAGGTTGTAAATCAGGGACAGCTATTATACCTCTTGTAAAACTATCCCATCCACTCCTGCAAGAATTAATCTTCCTAGGCCAGCTAATTATTTTGTACAGATATCCGATAATGATAAAGTAGTGAAGGCAGGATTTATGATAAAAGCCTTCTCTTCTCGACGGAGCAGTAAAATATAAAAATACCACCAAAAAAATATTCAGGGAAAAAAGGATGAGTAAAGAATATGAAAGAAAACAATGGAAATAAGCGGTTTATGTCATGTATGAAAGTAATTGGAACAGGCAAAACCTGTTAAAGACGTCAGAGGAGCAAGATTGAGAAGGAAGTCTAAAGGGTCATCCAGAAACTTGAGTGTTGAGTCAAATGAGGATGCATGTTAGATTTTTTTTTCATATATTTTTGATTACTCTATATTTCCATAGAACAATTAATAATATTAAATAGCATTTAAAAGATCATTTTACTTTGTTTAAAATGCCATATGCAGTAATTTTTGCATATGAAAGCATCATTTTAATTAGACAATAATGTGCAAAATGATTAAATGTGTTAAACAGCCTAAACATGAAATCTATTTATCCAGAAGTTAAAGTCCCCCTGTAGTCAATCATTTTGTACCTTAAAACTCATCTTTGATCACCAAAATGTCATATTTAAATGTTTTTTATTCATGCCTTAAAGTAGCTTTAATGTAACTCTACACCCTTGCTTTATTTAGTTTACACGGAACCATAAATATGCAAATGAGCCCCGCCTCCACTGGCTCATACAGACTCGTCTACAAGACGATGTGTCAGAATGGTAATGCGTTTTATGGATCGCTCTTTACAACATCGGACACATAACTGTAATTAATATGATTAGCCTTTTGCTTGACTACGTTATCAAACAGCTAATAATGTGTTGCTAATGTTACACAAACCATGTTCCCGTTCGTCACCTCAGAGTCAGACAGCTGCTTTCTAAAAATCAGCATCCTTGGAAACACTTTGAACAACTTAGAACATCAGTGGAGAAAGCCGTATAGTTCATCATAACATCGTAATATACATCAAATACATAATTCACCCGCTATACTGATAAATCTACCTGATTTTTCATATCAACAGAAAAATATACTGGGAAAACCTGGCTTCTCTTGAGACTCCCCTGCTTCAGAGCATAGTTAATGATATGCTAAAGCCTGCCCACACATTGACGTGATTGGTTACAACAAGGTAGTTTGTGACATAAGAAATTGTCTTTTTTTCACTACAGTTTTAAGGAGAAAATACTCTGCACATGGTTTGTCTTAAAGCATATTAAAAAACAGCACATAGAAATATAAACAACATAAAAAAAATATGTTCACCACAGAGGGTCTTTAAACCATGTTAATTTAAACATTGCAAATATTAACAAAAGAAAATGTGAAAATGTAAAAATAAAAATAGAAAAAAAGAAGTGACATTTTTTTCAGCATATGCAATATGGATCATTAAAAAAAATTATAAGATATGAAAGGCTTGTGAATGCTGCCTCCTTTAAGGAGTAGTTCACTTTAAAATGAAAATTACCTCATGATTTACTCCATCCTAGGTGTATATGGCATTCTTCTTTCAGACAAATACAATTGGAGTTATATTAATAAACACCCTGACGCTTCCAAGCTTGATAATAGCAGTGGATTGCAACCATCAGTTTGAAGCTCGAAAAAGTTAATCCATCCATCATAAAAGAACTCCACACGGCTCTGGGGGGTTAATGAAGCAAAGCGATGAATTTGAGTATGAAAAATATTCATATTTAAAACTTTATAAAGTAAAATAAATAGCTTCTGGCCAAACGAACATACGGATTCCACTTAAGTGTAAAGCACAACTTATGCGAGTAATGCGACGTACTGCTGATATTTACACTACTTCTGACGTCACAAGTTGCGTAACAAGTAGACTGCGAATGGCCATTTGGCCGGAAGCTATTTATTTTTATTTATATAGTTTTAAATATGAATATTTCTCATACACAAACTCATCGTTTTGCTTCAGAAGACCTTTATTAACCCCCCGGAGCCATGTGGAGTTCTTTTATGATGGATGGATTCACTTTTTCGAGCTTCAAACTGATGGTTGCAATCCACTGCAGGGGGTGTTTATTAATATAACTCCGACTGTATTCATCAGAAAGAAAAAAAGTCATATTATACACCTAGGATGGCTTGAGGATGAGTAAATCATGGTGCAATTTTCATTTTAAAGTGAACTACTCCTTTAATTGTGAAGACTGTTTTCTGACAAGATTTTAATACCAATACTGAGAACATAAAAGGTATAGGCCTTGGTTCTTATAGTTTAATACACTACGGGAAATGATTTAGCGAGATTAAACACATGGCATGTGTTGAGGTTCTGATTAGCTGATTGACACTGGCTTTACCAATCAAATATGTCCCTCTCCCTCATTAAACTAGACCTTCTTCTCTTCCCTGTCTTTCATACCACCTCTCTCCATCACTTTATTTCTTTCTCAAGTTCTTTCTGCTGAAATCCTGTTCTCATTTTGTCAATATAGCAGAACCAGAAGTAGAAAAAAGCAAAGGTAATTGAGAGAAGAGCTCATTAAACTAATTGATGAGTGACAGCAACTAAAACTGCCCTGGTAATAGAAAAAACACAGCAAGATGAGACTTAACCGTCTGACTGCTTCATTAGAGATTTTACTGTTTTCTGTTTTTAAAAACCAGCAGAAAAACAGAGGCAAAGATAAAAAAAAAGAAAAAACGCTCACAGACTTGAGGACAGTTTGATGTTTGGGAATCTTTTATATACTACAATAAAAGTGCATCCCAATCCTATCCGACTCCGATCTATAGCACTTTCTTGACTGCATCTCTGTTTATCAATTAGAGAGGTAAAGCATGATTAACTTATCTTGCAATAAGAGTGTGATAGAGCACAAGTGTGCACTGTGCAGTACATCTAGTTCTATTGGTTATCCTTAATGTTGTGTTGCACAAAATGCTAGGTGATTCATTTTGTTTGCATGCGTGTATGTGATCTGACCTGACTCTGGGCACCATCATACGGTGCTGCACCATCAACGTGTGACAGATGGAAGCCATCATGGTGAAGATGTCTTCACTTGCAGAGTCTCTCCACACTAATGTTAGCAGAGCATTAGTCTGCTGCTTGGTGTCCAACTTCTGTACACATTCCTCTGTTATGTAATACACAGAAATCCAACTGCCATCCTTTTGGGGAAAAAACAGCATTATATCCACCCGTTGTATGCTTCTCTCTGAATATTTTCTTCTGTGCAAAGATTTGGATAAGAGATAATGTGTGTACCTGTGCAGCAAGAGGCTGTACAGTCATTTCTTCCTCATCTTCTGAATCACTGTTGATGTCAGCTCTCCTGTTGCACTCCGTCACTGGCAACAATGGCAACAGAGTCTGTAGAGCGTTTAAGTACAACAGCAACCCTTCCTCTGAGAGTGAACCTATACAAATAAAACAGACAAAATACTCAAACCTGATTCCCTAAATATACTCTCAAAAATATCTAATAAAGAATTGCAAATCGATTTCTAAAGGAGTCACCTTTTAAGCACACGTTATACTAGTCATGCAGTGCAGTTTTATCTTTCTTACACACTCTACTTACCCAGTCCTGATTCTCCAACTGACAGCACAAAGTAAAAGAGCCAAGGAGCCTGAGCTCTGGCCTGGGCAGAGGAGGCTATGGTGGCCTGAAGTGACCAAAGGAAGTTCTGAAATGGGAAAGCTAGTTTTGGGTCTGCCAAAGCTGGCACAAAGAAATGATAGATTTGTTCAGTGAAAGGAGCTGAGATGAACTCCTCAGTGAAGGCTGTAAAAACAAACTGCCTGTGAATGAGAAGAGAAAATATTGTGAATTTAATACTCTATTGACTAAAATGTACTGTAACTGTAGCTAATGTTTTAGCCTGCAGTAAGTACTTCAACTTTCATATTTTCTAAATAATCACAATATAGATCCACTTCAATACTAACATACATTTACACACACTTTTGGCCATTTGTGTATCTATGAGACAAAAAACCCTCAATCTCTTGTCAGGAGACCTTATATTAGCAGGACTTTGTTAGTTACCATATTTAGGGTGTACTCACACTAGGCACAGTTGCCTTGTAAAGTGCCCTGGCGCGATTGTCAAACCAGGCCCGTTATAAACCTAAATATTTACATTAATTGAAAAGTGTACTGTCCAAGTAATAATAGATGTTTGCTGTCTGTAATATTGTAATGATGACAGTAGCACACACAAAAGTAGAAGCTGTTTCCGTGCTCAGACACGGTTAGCAATCACACTGCATATGTACCGCTCCCGAGCCCGACTGAACCGTGCTCTGGCCCACCTCTTCCAAGCGGGCCATGGATGGTTAAGCAAACAGCGCCTGGGCACGGTACGAAGCGATCACACTAGTCAAACGAACCAGACTTTGGGGGTCAAACATGCTCGGGTACAGTTCAGATCGCCTAGTGTGACTACACCCTTACATAAATACCAGTCAAAAGTTTGGAAACATTACTATTTTTTATCTTTTTGAAAGAAGTCTTTTATGCTCATCAAGCCTGCATTTATTTGATCAAAAATACAGCAAAAACAACTTAAAAGAATGGTTTTTAATATACTTTAAAATATAATTTATTTCTGTGATGGTAAAGCTGAATTTTTGGCATCATTATTCCAATCTTCAGTGTCACATGATCCTTCAGAAATCATTCTAATGTGCTGATTATTATCATTGCTGGAAACGGTTCTGCTGCTTAATATTTTTTTTTTACTTGTGATACTTTTTTCAGGATTCTTTGATGAATAAAAAGTTTAAAAAAGAACAGCAATTGTTTAAAATAGAAATATGTTTGTTATATCTGTTAAAATAGAAATTATTTGATCAAATAAATGCAGGCTTGGTGAGCATAAGAGATTTCTTTCAAAAACATTAAAAATGGTAATTTCCAAACTTTTGACCAGTACTGCACAGAATACATATTTTTCCAAAGTAACAGTACAGTAATTAAGCAATTCTAAAGAATGTATTTTGCATTTGCTCTACAGTCAAAGTTGTTCAAATAGAAGTGGCACCTCCACAATTAGTCTACCCACACTGAAAAGAAATATAAGGTGACTATGTACACTATTGTTCACAGGTTTGTGGTCAGTAAGATTTTTTATGTCTTTGAAAGATGTCTCTTATGCTAACCAAGGCTGCATTTGTGTGATCAAAAATACAGTAAAAATAGTAATTATAATATTGTTATAACCCTTTTTTATTTTCATTCATTTTAAACTGTAATTTATTCATGTGATGCAAAGCTGAATTTTCAGCATCATTACTCCAGACTTCAGTGACACATGATCCTTCAGAAATCATTCTAATATGCTGATTTGTTGCTCAAGAAACATCTTATTATTGTCCATGTTTTTAAGGATTCTTTGATAAACAAAGTTCAAAAGAACAGCATTTGAATCCACTGTAACATTATAAATGTCTTTGCTGTCACTTGATCAATTTAATACATCCTTGCTATTCATTTCTTTTAAATCTTACAGACCCTAAACTTTTGAATGGTAGTGTACATTATTAACCCTAAAAATGTAACAGGAAAGAACAGATAAAAAAAAAAGTGTCAATGTTCATTTCAATCAAAAGGTGATAACTCGAAACAACATCTGGCTGGTTTGTCTAGATACGTTCCTCTGTGTATGTGAATGTGTGTGTGTGTGTGTGTGTGTGTGTGTGTGTGTGTGTGTGTGTGTGTGTGTGTGTGTGAGAGAGAGAGAGAGAGAGAGAGAGAGAGAGAGAGAGAGAAGAGAGAGGACAAACACAGGACTGTATGCACAAGCTTATACTCTCGCGCTCTTGTCGTTCTTCAGAGAGAAAAGAAAAGAAAACAGCACTGTTCGTCTCTCAGAGTGTTAGAATGGAGGGTAAATGTTGTGTAAACATTACATGTTGAGTCAATGAGTCTGTCTGGATTTTACTACTCTCTGTAAACAAAGCAGTGAGGGAATTACTGTCCATTGGTCCTCTGGAAGGATAAAGCTAACTGTCTGCAATAAGGGCAACCTTTTACTGGGTGGGACCCGTGCACCACACATACACCAAAACAAAGACATTCCTCGAACAGCTTAAATCAAATGCTCTCCAAAATATATATAGTGTAAAGGCTGTGAATAATTTGAACTAGTCAGATTTCTTTACAGTATGAACGTATGTAAGTGTGTACCTGGTATCTGGGGGGCAGGAACTGTATGTAAAGTGCAGAGGCTTGAGTGTGTGTTCCAGTAGCGTTTGTGCCAGCGGAATGGAAGGGGAATCACTGTATTCTAGACTCGATGGCAACTTGTGATTCACTAAAACATACAGAGATCTGTAGTATCCTAAAAGACAGAAAGACATTTAAAATAATATGATTAAAGCAGATTCAAACTTTTGCTAAATTAAAAAGAGAATTCTGTGTACAGTCTCTAACTAAATATATTCATCTATTGCCTCAAAGTATGATTAAGACAAATCAAACATAGGGCAAAACTATGTACCTTTCTGTACCATATAGCGCAAAATTTGCTCAATAAGTGCAGTGACATAGTTTTCATCCTGTAAAAAGGGCAAGTAGGTTCTCTCAGATGAAAACACCTCCAGCATCCGCATCGGGACTGTCACATTCAGACTGTTATCTTCACGTGCTTGCAATAACCTTTGACAGACAGAGAAAATGCTTAGCGACCAACCAACAAGCAGATCTAAAGATTTTTACTATGCCAGAATTTTTTATTTTTAGGGATGCTCCAACAGAAAACAGTATCTAAGGAACATCTTATTTTGTACCTGCAACAGTGTCCCAGCATCCTCTTGATCTGAAACAGGCAGCTCTGTCTTTCTGGCCCTGTCAGCAGCTTGACGAACTGAGCATGATGCTTTACCAAACTCTGACACATCCAGATCTACAACAGTTAAGACATTAACATCCTTAAATGAACATAAATCCAATGAAGGTTCTTGGATTCATTAAAGACAATGACACCATAGAACAAAGCTGTCCAACTTCTTTTTATTTTTCATCAATTCACATTAAAAAGGCAATTAACAAAAACAAAACGTCATTGAACCTCATATGATAACAAAAGCTTTTTAAACCGGCAACGCAGATCATATTTTTGGTTCTTACCATTCGGTTTCTGTCTTCACTTTGTCTGTAAAAAAAGAGAAGCTGGCGAACAAGTTGGCTGAGTATGGCACTGTCTGTAAGTTGAGGGCCAGAGCCTGACTGGCACTGACACACACAGTGGTCAAAGCAGCCCCTTTGAATGGCATACTATATGAAACAGAGAGAAAATTCAGGAATTTAACAATCTGTCTATCAACTACAAGAACGGGTTCAAAGAAACCCATCCACACTTGTAGAGTTTAAAGTGATTCCACATACTTGCTGTTTTCGGTCTTGGTATCCCCTTATGTATGACTGAATGATGATTGAATTTTTTAGTCTTTTCCTCTCATCCTGTGCAAAATATAAAGATAAGTAAATAATCTTCTATTTGTTCATAACTGCAAGATTCACATTCTTATATCTGGCTCTAATCTAAAAAATAGATACACATCATGGGAATTTTGTGATACACCAAAAGGTATTTGGACACTCAAGAAACACTTAAAAATGTATGAATGTCATTTCATTAGATAACAAAAGTCAAACCATGCTTTTCTCAGAACTAACATAACGTTTTTGGTCCTATTTTCACAATAAAATGCTTTAAACATCTGTCAAATACCCTAATGGCGGATACTCACCTCTCTTTTTCTTCTTTCTTCCTGTGTTCGATGAAGAAGAGATGCTTTTTCCTCCTAAACAAAAAAAAATGCGTTAGACATATCAATATGGAACAACAATTACCAGATTTGTGTTGTCCATATGTGGAATTTTTTTACATTAGTTTAGAATTAGCAAAAAAATATTCACATTCACAAATATACAAAATGGTCAGTTTCCAAGTAATAATCATTGTAGACAAATGTCAAATGTTGTGATGTCTATCACAAGGAAAACTTACTTTTCTGCTAGCACCCCCAAGGGACACCTTGGGTGTTCTCCTGAAATCTCCCTCAAAACTGAACATGGTTACACTTTTCCCATTGAGCAGCAATCAATACAAGTATCCTGTGTGCAGTGCAACAAAGTGCAGTCTGATCCGGCAAGACAGAGAAAACAAAAAATTAGGAGATTGGAGTCTAGTCAATGAACTAATCATAACGGAAACATTATCTCATAACAGAATTTATGTTTGCTTGTAACAATAAGCACCGGTAAAGATGCTGCTTAAACATATACCACTGTGAAATAAAGCAGGCTGTTATGATGAAGATATTTAAAGCAACTTTATCCTTGTGATAGATAACTGAGGAGGTGCAGAAGGTTACAGTGGGCGTGAATGGAAATTGTCACCCCGCTTTCAGCAGGTGTGATGATCAACACTAAATACTAGAGCTGTATAACACCAGCGTATCTCCAATCAGAAATGTCACAACATGACCGCTGAAATATTATTTCAAATTTATATGCACATTATTGTACATGCGTACAAATATCTGTGTTCAACAATTGCCCTGCAATGCACCCTCATTTGAGCGAAACATGTTCAAGAAAAGGGTTGTTTCATAAGGAGACAAACACATTTGTTATGACTCAAGCCAGGCTAACGTTAGTTGGCTTGCTAACATAAAGAACCAGTAAAGAATCACTATACCAGACGTTCATCATAATTTACGAACGTGTTCTTTGAAGTTTTAAATACAAATGAGCATTCGCGCTGTGAAAGACACATAGTTCTGGTATTTTCTTCAGTCGGATCCAATGAACTTCTCTGTTAGCCTCTTGGCTAAAGGTTCTTTGACTAGCTAGCTAATGACTCAGCAGCAGGTCAATTGTCTTTCACCTCGACAATTCCCAATCTCCCAGAAAATGTACACGTATAACTGTATGTTATTTGGGGTCTGTCACCACTTAACGAGAATTAAGACAGTATTTTGGAAACATAAATGCTCTGATATGTTATTTCAGCTTGACAGAAACTTCAGTCATATGTCGCTCTGACCGCTTCTTAAGTCACCTAGTGATTTCAGTGAGGTTTTAGAGCTTTTTCTACTGATGAGTCGTGTTAGTAAATGAAATGCGAATTGTTTACCTGGTTTTATTGAATGATCAGCCGAACCATACAGTTCAGCTACTGGAAATCAAAGAAAACAAAACCGAAATCGTTGCTCCTGCTCTACTAAACAAACACAACACAGAGAAACGCCCGCCCACTCAATAGCACGGTGGAATGTGGTTGGACAACACAACACAGGCTACCAAACGATTGGTTAAAAACGAGGTCAATCACGTGAAAAATGTCACAATTACTTCCTGGATGAATCTCAGTAATAAAAGGAAACCAGTTGCGGACGGTGAAAGTGATCTCCGATACGTTGAACTGGATCGTGTTTATATGAGATATTCTTAAAAAAGTATTATAAAAATACCTTTCTTTATTGGTTTCTTTGTAAGTGATGTAAATAATGAATTGGCAAACACATAGCAACCAAAACAAAAAGCAACCATTTACATAAAGTTTTGAAACATTAAAATGCATAGTACCTGCACCCAAAATGTCTAACTCTTTACTTACTTACTTACTTACTTACTTCTTTCTTCTGTGGAACAGAGAAGATGTTTTGTTGTTGTTGTTGTTGTCCCTCTTCAACATTCTTTCAAATATATTTTATGTTCCACAGAAAAGAAAGAAAGTCATGTATTATTTGGAATGAGTGTGAGTATATTATGACATAATTCAAATTTTATGGAGAAGAACTAACTTTGAAGCCAACAAACTTACTTTACTTAAAAATACTCATCGGCACTTCACACACATCCCCCTAAATATTGCAGAATAGGTCTCACACTCATTGCTTGGCATCTGATTCTTGTTGGACAGCAGTAGCAAGACAGGAAACCACTCAGTTTCTCATATATGTTATAGAGGGATTTATGAGTTATTGATTGATCATATCCTGCCTTTTAGACCTGAAAAGGGTATAACGAGCCACTACAGCAAGTCTTCTGGAGCTGCTTCAGAATACAGAATGGGGGTCTCATCATCTCAAAAGGTCTCTAATTTTGAAAGATGTCAAAAAAGGGTCACACATTTACGTCAACTCCCTGAGTTATATGTCTCCATAACTCTTTGTTGAGTCTGGTTAATTGCTAAATTGTTCAAGAGTCCTTTCAGGACTTGTATTCTTAAGTAAAAAGTGTTTTTAAGCTATTCCCTGCATCCATTTATCCATATATATATATATATATAATGAACACCGACTCAAGCTGCCTTTACATTTGTCTTAAATATATACAGAATATGCTTATATAGTTCAAGTTACATGTACAATTTTCTTTTAAACCCAGAATAGGCACTAAAAACATTCAAAACAAAATGTGGGTTATAAATAATTCATTTATACAAACATGCACAGAGCAAATGTTATATCTGGCTCCAAAGTACACTTGTCAATTGTTTTATAAAACAATTGAATGTCCATCATTAAATCTGTTTATTAGGTTCTATGTGCTTTGTACTTTGCAGTCATTGTTTAAATGATAAAATTCCCTACAAAAACAAGACTGATCATTCATCGGTCAGTGAGACAAATGTAAAAGCTGAGCTTGAGAAACATTCATAAGAAAACAGGCAGACTAAAAGCTGTTTAGCTCTTATGATGTTGGTTGATAATTGAAACATTGAACATGGCCAAATGCACCTCACTCCCCCCTTTTTTTAAAAAAGTAATGAAAAAAAGAGAAGGAAAAAAAAGTGCACCCTCCAATTAATTTGTGGTGGCCAAATTTACATTTAAAAAAAAAAAGTGGATATGTTTTGGGGATGTCAGGTTTAGAAGACTTACAAATATAGTAGTAATTATATCTAAGGCAACATTGTAGCTTTTATTATTAGGCCTATTGTTGTAAGCCCAAATGTGCAGATTCAAATCATTACAGTTTTACTTTGCAACAAAGTTTTTTTTTTTGTTTTTTTTTTTTTTACAAAACTGTTCTCTCACCTGTCTACTTTATAGCCGAATATTAAACCATAAGGGTTGTTGATTTAATAAATAGCCTTTTAAAATATTTCCTCGGTTCTCAGCTTGTTTTGTGGGGCACTCGTTTTAATAAACAGCGAGATATTTGACTCTTTGCTGTGCTTATGATGACAGGTATGAAATGCATTCATTTGAATTAGCCTGACATCTGGTGACATCGTCAATCACGGGCTCGTGTCACGGAGAGAGGGGACTCGTGGGTCATCTCGTTTAAAGCACATTTTAAATTACACCACTGACTGAATTGTGTGTGTTCATCACATTAGTGTAGTCTACCAGTATGCTCGGTTGAGTGACACCTGGCTTTCGGGCTTGTTCACAGTTTGATCCAGTGAATCAAGATATAGGCTAATCAGGGTTATCAAAGAAAACTGATAAAAACGCTCATTTCGATATAGCCAGAGCCAAGAAGGACTTGTTTAAAATGAATTCACGTTCCATGTTCAGAATCATAAATCTATAAGGGCTGAAATCGGATTTCCTTAATAATTTTTGATAGGCTACTGGTAGGGCCATTCGTTTTAAGTAACCGTTCTACAAATTAAATTGATAAAAAAGATTATGGGCCCGAAATGTGTTTAAAAGCAGTGCTATATACACTTCATCACACTGCCCATTTGTGCCATTATGATCGAAAATATTTAGGCTATTGCAATAAAAGAGACAGTGGAGGTCCCGATAAATTGGCTTTTCATAATGAACACATTTACCATGGATAGGGCTAATTAATATATAAACTATTTCGATTTGTCATTGTGATATGTGTTCCACTTAATTGTGAAAGTAATTACCGAGCGAATGAGCAGCTTTGAGGAGAGTCCCTGGTTTCAGGCCCTTCCATCTGAGGGTGCAATAATAATAATTTTACTCTCCCCTGATGTGATGAAAAAGAGCCATAAATCTCTCTGATCGCTGCAGGTCCATGGCTTCATATTTCACTGCTGCTTTAATAGAAATATTCATGCGATCCCTTAATGAAATTACAACTGATGGGAAGCAGACAAAAGCGGCAAGACACAAGAACGTTTAACCGCGTTTAAAGACACAAGCACATTTGATTGGTAGGAATGTTGAAGACCTCAAATAGGAGGATTCCAGATAAACTCAAATACAAATAAATAGGGTTATTTTTGCGTTGTAAATCACGTAAAACCATTTCTTTTTCGTAGTCCATGATCGTCTAAATAGGTTATACAGGCTATGCATTGCATTGCAGTTGAAGCAATTACACCTGAGGCTATATGAGTCCTATTATTTCAGAAATGGTGGGTAACTTCATCATTACGACACCCTGTTATTTTTCTCCTTTTGGTTCGTGACTTGTTGATTTCCCCTGAGCAAATAAACGCAAGCGAGCAGTCTCGAGAGAGTGGTTAGCTGATGAATTGAGGAAAACTAATCCGCTTTATTGGTAGACAGGTTAAGGGCAACAGAGTGTCAATAATTCTCTCTCTGGCCTCTTTCTCCATTAGCTTAAAGAGGCTTATAAGAGGAACAGACCCCACAACAGGACACAGATCTTCCACACCCCATCCCATGTGCCCAGCTGCTTGAAGAAATATATAGCTAATTTAGATTTTAAGAGCGAGATCCACCGTATGCATTAGACATAACTTTTAAGAAAGCCATATAGGTCCCATCTTTTTTTCATTTTTTTCTTCATTTTTTCCTTTACATTTTATCAAACTAACAAAGGTCTGATTTGCCAATGTTTATGCAGAATAAATAACCTACAAAATATATATGTACCAACATGTTACAATATTATCAGAAGTTAGCTGTCATGATAAATGTGACAGTTTGATTATAATAGTATGGCACCTATAGGCCTATACTTTGTAGCCTATTCGGCTATTTATTAAATATAATCTAATATTGAAATAACCTACACATTATCTTGTTGTTATGGATGCAAAGTTGCTAAAATATGTAAAAATCCAGAATAGGCTACAACAGAATAACGTAACTGTTAATCACGTAGGCCAATTACGATTTTTTGAGCATAAAGACCGCGGCGCTACATGTCACGCGGAAAAGTTGTCAAGGTTTTGAGTCAAAAGTCAAAATGTGTTTTCGCAGTGGTTATAGTTTTAAAAATTATCTTCAATTAAAATAATTTTGTGAATTTTAACCTCCAGAGTAAACATCTAATACATTTATATTTCTGTAGCTGTTTAGTAAACAAATAATCACAATACTGTCAAACCGAAACTGGCATATTTTTAGGCAGGGTCAAATAAAATCAAGGTCGATTTCAAATGAAAGTTTGACCTGTGTTCTCAAGACAAAGATATTTTATATATCATGTGGCGGGCAAGTTGTCACACGTGTTTTAAATATTGTAAAATAATTTATTACATTTAGGCTACATTTAAAAATGTAGGCCTATTATTAAATGTATAATTTATTAAATATTTGTTGCTCAAAACACTTCTCCGATTGATACCTTTCACATTTTTCCCTAGGCAAATTGTTTTACGTTTCATCATTGTTTTACTGCTTCAATCTTTGCAGAAAAAATGATCATTGGCTGTTCAAAAAAGTGTGACAAGGTTTGCCATATGGTTGGTGTGAGGACAGACATGTGTCCTCTTGTGATTCAGAATTAAAAATAGATTTAATATCAAATGCGTATAGACTATATCCCACTTTGTTATTAATTCATAGGCCTAGCCTATTCATCGAATTAAAAAAACAACAACAACAACAACAAAAAACCTCCATAGTTTTTGCATGCCCATTCAGTAGTTCTTGGTTGATATTTGTCATTCTCTTTTTCAAACACATATAGTCGTTATCTTTATAAGGATATAAACTATATTTGACTAAATTATCCACGTATTAACAGGATAGCCTACTACTACCAGTTTTAGCCATTTATTTAGACATGAAGAGTTCAGATGCAAAAGCCTCTAAGTGCCATCTGAAATTTTCTTCTAGAATGATCATTTTTATCAAGCTCGTATATTTAAGTTCAATAATTTCACTTAAATGGCAATGCAAATTACCTATTAATTGTCATTTAAGTGAAATTACTTAACTTAAATATACAAGCTTTATAAAAATGATCATTCTAGAAGAAAATTTCAGATGGCACTTAGAGGCTTTTGCATCTGAACTCTTCACATCTTCGTTTATAGCCTACTTAAGCTTTTCCCATCGAAAAAAAAATCAGGCTATATCGTGATAATAAGCTACACTGTATTAAACTATTTTTAAGGGATACAATGAAAATGTTTCTGTTCTGTATCTGTAATTTGATAGCATGTTAATCATTGCGTTTTAATGCTTTCTTAAAACAATTATGGATATAAAATGTAGGCTATAATGTGTGTACAAGATATTGTGTGTCAACACAGTTTTGTTTTTTGTTTTTTTCACACACCCTTAACTTCCACGACGATACGAGAAAATTCTTATCTTTTTGAGGACTATTGAATTTCTACTAAGCGCAGCGTGAACAAGGTGAAATCATTGTCCAATCGGAAATCCACAAGGATGACGTGAATGACCAATCCACACCCTTTCGGGCAGCAGTTGACAAGTGCACTTCTGGCTTGCACACCTTGGCCAAGATCATAACTTTAAGGAGAGGAACGGTGACACTTGTGACAGCCTTGTAAAGTTGCGAACGACGCGTGAATCTGTTTGTGAGGTGGGCCAGATGGAGAAATCTAAAAACTTTCGAATCGACGCGCTTCTAGCTGTCGATCCACCAAAAGTGCAGACCTCGCCGCTGGCGCTGGTCACCTCCCTGCCCACATCTTCCATATCATCCTCCTCCGAAAGTGTCCAGGCGTCAGATTTGAACACGAACTCCGAAGCACTTCGGAACGAGACTCCTTCGCCCCCCAGGATATCATCTTGCGGCTTGATTCCTAAGCCGGGTTTCTTAAACTCTCCACATTCGGGCATGGTCGGACTACACCCTCAGAGCAGCGCCGGGATTCCTCCTCAAGCTCTCTACGGTCATCCAATGTACACATATTCAGCAGCAGCGCTCGGTCAGCACCCGGCGCTGTCGTACTCTTATCCGCATGGGTCGCACCATCATCATCATCCCAATGACCCCCTCAAACTCACCGCCAGCTCCTTTCAGCTCGATCACTGGCTGAGGGTCTCAACTGCGGGAATGATGCTGCCCAAAATGGCAGATTTCAGTGGTGAGTTCAATTTGAAATGCATGTGGATAAATATATAACCTTAGGTAGGCTATAGGCTTTAATTATTATTATTAGCCCATTATTATTATTATTATTATTTTAAAATTGTATTTTAGCATATTCAAAATAGTTTGAATGTTGTGCTTTAGGCCTATGATTTTTTTCTGTAATTCCTTAATTAGCCTCACGTGGTTGCCTATTTTGAGTTTACAGAATTGCCTGTTTATTTTCATATGTAGGCTATGCTGTAATAAATAGGAATAGGCTAATCATTTAAGATAGCACAGAGCAACGGATAACAGCAGCCTGGTCTAACAAGCGCGTGCAGGGTCAGTAAAGCTGTTCTTTGACTGAGACTGAACGAGCACTCTCTTTCAAAGAGGGGCTAAAATGGACAGATAATGGACAGAGGGAAAGTGGCGGACGAGTGTGAAAACCACAGCCTGCCAACTGTGTACACTGCAGACACTGTCTCTCTGTTCCGCTGCTCGTCTGCAGATTTTCTCAAACCTCTCCCAAACAAATCAGACAGGGTGGAAATGTTACCAGATGTACTGACAATGCCGTGGCACATAGAGGCTATGTGTGATTGGGAATTGCTCTGGGGGCTTTTAAGAATGAGAGCTTTTAACATTTCTTGCCGTAGCCTACCATTGTATAAATTGCATTGTGTGTTAGGCCTATATATATTTATATTGTTAACCCCTACTGAAGGGGGTGGATTGGAATCCACTGCTGCTTCAATATAAATATATATATATATATATGAAAATCAGTCCTGCCCGTACCACTCTCAAAAATAAATTATTTAACGGTTCAGTGCAGTAGCATTTTCATCAAATAGCCTAACACTCAAAAGTTTTTTTCTGGTTTTCTTTGGAGATTACGAAAATGTATGTTGATGTCTTGGTATTGCATTATAGTTTTGTAGACCAGTGTATATCTGGGTTCTTTACAGCATCAGTTTGTAGGTGGTTTTCTTAATATATAGGCCTATATATATATATATATATATATATATATATATATATATATATATATATATATATATAGCCTATATATTTATCATTTATTTTTTTTAAACCTAGAGCAGGGCAGGCTACAAAAAATATTTGCAGAACTTTATTTTATTTATTTATATTTATATTTGCAGAATGTTATTATGTTGTATAAACATGTAGCTAAATCTGTGTTGGTTCTAATTGGAATAGTTCTGTTTTTAAAACAATATGTGGCAACATAGTAGCCTAGCCTATAAACTTTAAAATGTATTTATTTATTCTGTTTTACGAAACATATGATGAAATTTAAGCTAAATATGATGAATTATAAATTTTGTCATTCTAGGCCAGGCGCAGTCAAACTTACTCGGGAAGTGCAGAAGACCAAGAACCGCGTTCACAAGCCAGCAGCTCCTTGAACTTGAGCATCAGTTTAAGCTCAATAAATATCTATCGAGACCAAAACGCTTTGAAGTGGCTACATCTTTAATGCTAACAGAGACGCAGGTAAATCTTCCGATTTTTTTTAACGCTTCGCCTGGAAAAACACTTCTGTAATGAAAAAAAAAAAAGTCTTGTATAGGCTAATATAATATTAAATGTTTTTAATAAATAATTATATAAATCTGTTTAATTTAAATATGGCTGATTAACAATAACGTAGAAAAATGCCAAATTCGATTAGCTACTGAAGTGTTTACGAATGAGAAATGTCATGTTTTTATTTCCAGGTGAAAATCTGGTTTCAGAACAGGCGTATGAAATGGAAGCGCAGTAAAAAGGCTAAAGAACAAGCCGCTCAGGAGACCGAGAAGCAGAAAGGCAAAGGAAACCAGGACAAAATGGACGGATTAGAGAAGGACTTCCAGAAGGTAGATTCAGTGAAAAGTAACAGAATACGGGACTTTAGAGACAGTGACGACGAAGGAGGAGAAAATTACATGCTAAATTCATCTGATTGTTCCTCCGAGGATGAACGAACCAATGCCAGTGATACAAGTCCACAACCATGAGACTTATTTTACAAAAAACACCCATAAAAGCTATATGTGAAATGCATGTTATCATCTTGCAGTCATTATGGAAATGCTGAGGTGGACGCGTCCACATGAGCTGTTTGTATAGGCATCCCACTTACAAACATTGACTGGATACTTTCCTGAAGGTAGGCTATAGCCTGATGTATGGTTGCAGAGCATGTGGTAAAATCGCATCTCATCAAGCATAATAGTGAGTAGGCCTATCACTATCGGTAATAATTAGCATCATTAAAATAAGATGATCCTATTCGATAACCACTTATTATTATTTTCTGAACTCGAGTGGGATAAAAATAATAATCTACAGCCAGAACCATATGTGATGTTTATTTTTATACAATGTATTTATAACGAAATTGCTTTTAAAATGCATGTAAATTATTGTTTAGGCTTATCAGTTACACTTTGTGAATAAAATTATTTTTTGTTTTGTAATTTTGGGGGGCCTTTTTTATTTGTAACAATGTTGAACTCTATATTCCATTACAAGCGTGAAGGAAAACCCTCCTCAACAAGGCTGGATGTGAAGCGGTCTCTGTCTCTTGTCAGTGGCATGGTCGGGTCATGGGAATCGCTGTTTATAGAGCTCTCATATCCGTGCAAATGTGCGAGTAAGCATACTCGAATATGGCCAAACATTTCTCACCACTGCAGCAATGGCCACCCAATAATGAACCTTTGAGACAAAGCCCATCCATCATCAGAGCACATCACAGGGACTATTCTAGGTGTCTTTTATATTTATGTTAGACTTTAAGTGAAGTGAAATTAGACTGACCTTTCCGCTGATTTTAGACACTTCATGTTATATCTATCCGGAAGTCTGTTTCTGTCATGTTCACAGAGTAATGTTGAAAATTAGCCTATAGTAGCTATTAGCTAAAGACAGAGCGATAGTACTTAGGAAGGACATGAAATGAAAATGATAAAGAAAGAGAGTATGCTGGATTACTCTACAGCACGACTATTTTAATGGTCTTTTCGGCGATCTAATTGAGGTCTATTTCGCATAAGTGCATTCCCTCCTTTATTAATAACGACATGCTTTATTGGGTAATAAACCCAGAGATCCATCTGGTCTTTGCCAAGGAGCTTCTTCGAATCAATTAGAGGACATTTAAATATAATCACTATCCACTCCTATCAGTCCAGGGCCACGAGAACTATACTCGGACACTGAATGTGATCTGAAATGCTTCTTGTTTTCATTTACTAAGCCACTTTCAGACACCTTCTCAGTGGAATAATATGCAGTGTATTCTGGTGAATCAATTCTCTGTGACATACCCCCCTTTCATTACTCAAAAATAGCATTTACCTGCCCTATGATGTGACTGCAATGCATATCAGAAACTAAAATCTGGCTAATCTATTAAACTTGGCATTATCCTTGGGTCCTAAAAGGCTTAGGGTAGTCAAGCAAGAGGCAACAAAACAGGAAATTCAGAGGGGGGAAGTAACTAAAGAATGTTGAAATGTGGTTCAGTTTAATGCAGATATAAAATATTATGATGTTTATGATAACTAAGACCATACATACATAAATGTATAATGTTATCCAAATATACTCTAATGGGCAACAATTAGCAATGATTTATACAGAAATAATTTGGCCCTGAACAGGTAGCAGTCAATTTGAAACATTAGTTACTGATTTAACTAACGCCTAATTTACCCTACTTGTACGTTTACCCAGCTGCATAAGTACAAAGAACTCAGAACCTTATCAGTGCCACTATCACCCTCTAACCATTGGGAAAGAAAACCACAAGTGAGTAGGGTGGGACATATAGGCCTACGTGAAGGCCTGGATGAGACAGTTAAAGGTGAGACAAAACATGAGTGCATAATAAACCAAATAATATACATTGTTAAAATGATGCGCTATGTCATTTGTCAGTAGGGGCCAGTGCACATGGTTTTATTTAACACTCGGCTCAGGTCTATGCACATGTATGAATCTCTCATGGTCCTTTGCACAGGAACATGTAACATCCTCACTAACAGTATTCTAACTGCTGTTATCAGTTCAAAGGCAACTTTGCTTCCTATTACCAGTTCAAACTAAGGTCAGTATCAACCTTCCTATGGTCTCACACAGACAGACAATAGCACACACTATTTACAGTCACCTGTGTGTGTCTTAGTGGGCTGGACCCACATTATACGCTTCTCACATATGGTGACAATGTTGTCTTTGTCAAAGGGTGGAAAAGCAGGCCATCTGTAGGTAACCCTCCCGTTTCCAGCTCTAAAACTGCGAGAGAAAAAACAGCCAGACTGATGTGTCATCATTACAGGTTCTAACGTGACAGTCTGTTTGATCTCACACCGGGGTATGCGATAAGGTTTAATTAATCAAATATAATTGAACACTTAGCTCTTGTTGTAGAGCTGCAAGGGTGATGTTTCCTCTGCCTGACCCCAGATGATGACTGCTCATCCTCGGATCACTCCATGCTGTGGATTGATGTCAGTAATGCCAATGTTGCTAATGAATTAACCATGGGCATCAAATCTAACGGTAACCCTCTGCTATGTTACGCCAGTTGGTCACGTCCAGAGCACTGCTGCATGTGTAGTTGTTCCAAACAACTGCAATGAATCCATATTTCAAATTAGGCAAACAATGCATGTTTGTGCTCTTTTCCAAATTAAGTTAATACAGTTTTGTTTTCATGGGATAAGCTATTCAACTCAAGAGTCACAGGCTGAATTTGTTAACACAACAGTTATTGTACATTGAATGTTTTTTCACATTAAAGGAATGAAAGTTACTCTTTTTTTGCTTGAGACTCTGGTATAAAAAAAAACAAATAAATATTAAACAGGCCATTGTGATTTAACACACTCAAATATCTGTTACAAACTTGGTATTTTTACTTTCCTTTTTTTATATTTACATTTTCTGCTCTTATAGTTTTCAAATAAAATATCACTTTCGCCTTTCAATTAAATAAACATTACAGACATCCTGACTTACTATTAAAAGAGACGTAATAAAACCAAACATAATTATGCGTCACACAAATGTTATATTCATCTTTCTCTTACTCAGGTATGCAAGTCAATACAAAATAAATTCCAAACTTGAGATCTGTTCTGGTCAATGTGCAGTCATGCATGTAATAATAATAATAATAAATAAAAAAAATAGTGATAACAGAATAAAAAAGCTGGCCAATGATGTTTTCTTATATGTAACTTTTTAAAACAAAAAATTTCACATTTATATATTTTACTTTTTTATTTTTGTATTTTTTCTACAGAATGCCATTAATAGAAAATGCAATGCATGTCAGTGATCTGCATGTGTCTTAAAGTCTGCATTCATGTTTGCATATTGCCTCGTGTAGAAATTGTCACTTTTTTAAGTCTGATGCATTATGCACACATCTGTGTGCTCTATAGCTTGATTTGGGCGTCTCGAGCCTCCATAGCTTTGGTGGCGACCTCGGCTCTGTCCATGAGTGCCTTGGCTTGCTCAGATGGTTCTTGTGTCTGAATGGTCCGGAGCAGAAAGTGACTGATGAAAAGCTTCAAGCCTTCCCGAAGCATTCCTAGCTCGGGAATTCCAGAAATCCTGGGACACAATGGTAGACAGATATTGACACACTAGGCCACACACAAGCCATTTTAGATGAACTCAGGCTGTCCTGCACATCTGGTCTTTTTACTCATTTTACTGAAATTAAAAAATGTTTAAAACTTGCAATAAATATTTAAGCATTAATGTAAGAATTATTATAGCTAATTAAGTTCATTTCTCTTTTGAAGTTCATTTATACTGCCATTATTAACAATGCCTCTGAAACAAGACTAATGTGTAATTAGCGATGTCACACTTTTGCCTTTGATTACAAAATATAGATTTATGCCTTTAAAAAATTAGAAGCTTGCAAACCATTGAACATTATGAACATTTATCTACATTACTAATATACATTTTTTGTAGACAAATAACACTCACCTGCCAAATATATTCACAAGATCTTCTGGCTCAGTTTCTTTAAGGAGTTTCAAGAGAATCTGCTTCAGGAATTTGACTTTGGGCTTATCTAGCTCCCCAAACTCAATAGCCTTATTAAAACACAAAAGACCATCAGAAAATTAAGCCATCCTTTAACTAATATGTAAATGATTCATAAAGAGGATGAAGGACATTAAACATATATACTACATAGTGCTGTCAAATGAACTTTACCAAATATTACCTTGAGAATAGAAAGAGAGAGACTCCTCCTGTGTAAAAGATGAGTGACCATCTGAACCAGGTTACTGAAAGGCCTACTGGAAAGGTTTGCCAGTTCTTTGAACTTATCCCACAGACTAAACTGAAAGGTCATCTAGAGAACAGAAGAAAAGCACAGAGGGTTTACATTTACAAAATGGATGTTATGTGTAATTGATCTATAGTAAACAGCCACAAGCTACTAGGCATTACATGCAGCAGAAATGGGTGTAAACAGACTGACTCATATTATTAATAGAACAGATTTGTATATTAAAAACTTATAGCTGATCTTATATCATATTGCACATGATAAGAGTAATATTCATTTATAATATCAATATCAATTTTAGCTAACACCTAGTGAAAAAAGCACACTCCTAACAGACTGAGACATACTGTACGAATCACTGCAGCTCCACTCTACCTTGAACCGACGGTCATGCAAGCAAAGTTTCTCTGCCAGAACCGCATAGAATTTATTGAACATTTTCTCCTGCAAGCAGCAGTCCGTAAGAACATGAACAATTTCCCGCTCTTGCTGGTTTTTCAATCCTAACCTGAGAAAGAAAATAATCCACTGTATGAATTGGGTAATTTATGGTTTATGAAATATATTACAAATATAATACATCATGTTTGAAATACACAAGAAAACAGGCGGGTCTCTTAGCAAGTAATTTAAATAAAGATTTGTGTGATAACATTAACTAAAACGTTTAAGTGTGTCGCATCATCACACACCAAGGATATAATTTCAGAAGATCTAACATTCTTCTTGTTCTCTTTTTAACCTAACATAAAATAAACGTTATCTTGCTAATAAAGCAGATCTGTTAATCTGTAAATACACTTTTCAAATCATTTTATACAATTATTTTACATAAGTAGGTCTGCAACTAAATAAAAAGTGCATTATTATAGATTCTGGCATTACATGACAAAACAACACTTAAATGTGTCAACATGGCCTATGTCACTGAAAATCTATGTGGAGAAACAGAAACTATGCAGACAAACCTTAAAAGTTTCTCAAAGGCATCCAAATAGTCTTCACTGGACATAAGCACACAGAAAATGTTCCTCCTGATGTCAGTGTTCATTCTTTGTTTGTGTGCAAGCTCCAAAATCTTTGTGCTGTACTGCAAATTCATAAATAAATTCATGAATAATCCATTTCAGATGACATTTCAGAATTTGACTCTCATAAAGCCAATTTATACACAAAAGTGACAGATTATATAAACAGAAATAACTATATTTGGTAACACTTTTTTGTTTTTTTACAATAAGTTTTTATTTGTTAACATAACTTAGCTACACGCATTAACATGAACTAAGAATAAACAATACGTCTACAGAATTTATTATTCTTTGTTCATGTTAATCTCAACATTTACTACTACATATTTAAAAAAAAAAATGTATCTGTTAACATTAGTTAATGCACTCAGAACCAACATGTAATTATTTTTAACCAACTTTAACAAATGTTTTAAAAATGTATTGCTCATTGTTAGTTAATGCATTACTAATATTAACAAATGACACTTTATTGTAAAGTGTTACCCTATATTCTTATACATTTCAAACATTTCTAAATAAGCAAAAAAAGAAGAAAAAAACGTACTTGTTCCCCTTTGGTGGATGTGGTGGTTGTCTTGTTCTCATGGTCATCAATCATGGGTGCTCCACTCCAGGAAGATCCCACAATCCACCAGCGACCAACGCGTTCAGCTTCCAGAAGATTGTCTAGTGAGACTCTCAACTTCATATCACTGCCACTGCTGTGAATCTATTAAGAGGGTTGTGTTAGTGCATGACTAACGGGCAACAATTCAACATTTCTCTGAAAATACAAAACTCGGATCAATGTGTGACCACGCCAAAGTATGGAGTTAGTCTGACCCCTAGTGGCCACAGCGAGAAGTTAATTTGGTACCAATAACACCAAACATTTATTTTACTATTAAGTCTCCAATGAATTTAGGGCTGATAATAATGTGAACATTAACTAGTTATCCGCTCTTAAGCACTTTTGCATCGCAAGTCCACGTTATAAATCTACCAATGTAAGTAACATCAGTCATTTTCTCACCAAAGTCCTCTGCAGTTTCCTTAATTTCTCCAGAGGTTCAGGGTCATAACCTGGAATCTTCCTCATGTCATTGTTCTTCAGTGCCAGCATAGTCTCCAACATAAACCGAATCTGACAAGCAAACCAACATAACAAACGTCTGTTTGTAGAACTTGAGGCCGACTATAGAACAATTGTCTTCATTTGGAAGTTGCTTTGGATAAAAGAGTTTAATGATTAAATGTAAATATAATATGATCATTTCTAAGCACCAGAAGACAGCTTCTTCACAGGATAAATTAGTCTTACCCTTGTTTGGTCCTGAAAACGCTCTCCTTCAGCATTGGCTTTCCGCTGAGCCTCAGAGATCAGCTCCTTAAGAGCTAGAGGATCATCCTTTCTCAGAGCAAACCCAACGTTCTTCAGCAGCAGCAGAACTAGTTCTATATCCTTTGAGCTGAAACGTGTCACCAGCTTCTTCAGAATGTCAAACACTAGGAGAGCATGAACCACATGGAAGTTGTATATGTGGGCAATTATGGACAACAAGTTGTCACATTCTTTGTCTGTAGCATCGAGTTGACTGTAAGTTTTATCAAACTGACGGACTACAGTCTCCAGAAAATTAGCTCCAACCTCAAAGAAAACAAGAAAGTGAGAAATTAGCAGGTGTCAAGCAAATCTACAAACTATGACAGAAATTCTAGAGTATGCCACCGAAAACAGCAGCCGCTTAGTGTTTAAAGGAATCAGGAGGCCCCGTAAAACAAAAAAACATTCAACATTATTACTACATCTGCTCGAATGCACGAATTACACCCCCCCCCCCCCATCATTAGTGCGGCACATGTGCGAGAAGAAAGTTTAGAGCTACATCAAGCGCAAGCTTTGCTTATGAAAATATTAAGATACAGTTCTATAGCTCTGACTAATTTAAAATTGTCATTTTGACACATTTCTAAAGTAGTTGAATTAAATACGGTAGAAAGACATGTGGGGAGCAAGAACATGTCTAAAATGCATGTGCACCGTTCAGTTGAACTACAAAATTTACACACTTTAACTTAAATCTGTTAAACTGAATGTACGAAGTAAACTGTTTGCTGAAATAACCACAAGATGAACAACACTGTAAGAGGGCGCGGTTTATCTGTCAGTCAGCCGCATTTGTTCATTACTATAGCAATTTATTCATTACTATTCAATGAGGTGTATTATAAAATGTTTGGAGTAAAAAAAAGAGATTTCAATCACCAGTGAAGACACCATAATCCAGAGAAAGAGAATAAAAAGAGTAGTTTTTTACTATTCAGTGAAAAATTTGTTTAGAATTAGTTGGGATATATATGCCGTTTCTATTCTAGTGTAGTCTATCCATGTAAGATTTGTATGATTGTTGATTATTTAATGAATCTGTAATGTTCTTATACATTATGGCTATGCTAATTACATTACATTAAAGGGATAGTTCACACAAAAATGAAAATTCTGTCATCATTTACTCACTCAAGTTGCTCCAAACTTGTATGTTTCTCTTTCTTCTGCTGAACACAAAAGAAGATATTTTGAAGAACGTCGGTAACCAAACAGTTGACAGGCCCCATTGACTTCCATAGTCTGAAAAAAAAAAAAAGAACTATGGAAATCAATGGGGCCTGTCAACTGTTTGGTTACCGACGTTCTTCAAAACATCTTTTGTCTTCAGCAGAAGAAATAAATTCATACAAGTTTGGATCAACTTGAGTAAATTATGACAGAATTGTCATTTTTTGGTGAACTATCCCTTTTATGTAATGTAACTAGCATAGCCATAATTTAAGATAAGCCCTTTAAGATTAACAGTTTATTTATAAATGTGTTCCATTTATTATTAGTTGCTTTATTATCTGTGCGCATTAGTCAGGCTTAGTTGTTCCCATCTCACTTAAGCTTGGTGTAAACGCTTGAAAAAAGGGGGTTCCGGCTGTGGAGAGAGAGGCAGAAAAAAAAAAGGGGCTACAAATTAACAGGGCACATAATTGGTGTGTTAGCGCCCCATATCTGGAATTGCTTAGGGCCCCCAAATCACTAAGTCTGCTCCTGGCAGCAAGTGTGGACTATATTGCCATGATGACAAGGGTATGAATCTGTGAGATGTAGTAAAATAAATATTAGATACCTCCAGGCCAACACTATGGTGGAGGATGCTGACAAGTAGGATGTGCTCCATTAAAAGCCTGGAAGAGAGAGTGTTGGTGTTAATGATAATAATTTACAGGTATTTATTAGCATGTTTGTAGCAGAGCCACTGATACGCTTTAAGGTCATATTTAAGGGGTTAGTTCACACAAAAATTTAAATTCTTTCATTCAAAGGATAGTTCACCCAAAAATGAAAATTAGCCTATGATTTACTCACCCTCAAGCCAGAAGCTAGTTATTTTAGTCAGTAAAGTTTTAAATATGGATATTTTTCTTACACAAATTCATCGTTTCACTTCAGAAGGCCTTTATTAACCCCCCAGAGCCACGTGTAGCACTTTTATCATGGATGGATGCACTTTGATGGACTTCAAAACAGAAACAGCCATTCACTGCCATTATAAAGCTTGGAAGAGCCAGGCCCAGGACATTTTTTATATAACTCCGATTGTATTGTCTGAAAGAAGAATGTCATATACACCTAGGATGGCTTGAGGCTGAGTAAATCATGGGGTAATTTTAATTTTTGGGTGAACTATCCCTTTAATTACTCACCCTCATGTTGTTCCAAAATTTCGTTCGCCTTCTGAACACAAATGAAGATCTTTTTGATGAAATATGAGAGAAATAGCTGTCCCTCCATTGACAGCTACGAAACTACCACTTTTGACCCTTCAGAAAGTTCATAAAGAGATCGTAAAACTTCTTATTAATTGAGCTGTTAAGTCAAATTCTTCTGAAGAGACTCGATCACTTCATATGGTTAACATATTGAATTTAGGCTTTTATTCACGTATAAACATTGAACAGCGAACATAAACAGAAGCTCAACCGAACCTGCTTGATGCGTGAGAACAAACCTCATTGGTTCTTGCTGAAGCTCAAACGTGCTGCGAAACACGAGAATGAACCTCACTGGTTTTCGCACGTCAAGCGAACATGTTTACCACAACTGATGTGAGAGTAGATGAATGTTTATATGTGAATAAAAACCTAAATTCAATCTGTTCATCATATAAAGGGATCCGAGTCTGTTCAGAAAATTTGGACTTAACAGCTCGATTCATATGGATTAGTTTTACAATCTCTTAATTAACTTTTTGAAGCATTAAAGTATCAGTTGCATAGCTGTTTATGGGGGAGGGTCAGAAAGGTTTTATATTTCATTAAAAAAAAATGTTTAAACTTTATTTGTGATCTGAAGATCTTGCGTTTATGGAACGACATGAGGGTGAGTAATTAAAGGGATACTTCACCGATTAGCATTAAGCTTTGTATCAGTAGAAACCTGGTAGTATTTTTGAATGACCGTGCTTCCCTCCCTCATGTCCCCCTGAGATGAGAGATTTCTGTATTGTGTGTCTGGAAAAAATTCTGGGAGTTGTTGTCTTTCATCCACATGAGCCAAAAATACATTTTCTGGCTTTTCTCAGTCTAGAAGGCACCAACTTCTAAAATAATTTCTTATTTCTACTACATAAATGACCCAATTCAAATACACATTCATCTTTCCAGCGGTGAAATATCCGAGTGGTTGCTAGGACATAGATTATTTTAATCAGTTAGAAAAGATATAGCACAGTAAATGCTGGAATACACTACACAACTTTTAAAATCATACAGGCATCATACACTTGCCGACTTAGTAAATGGTTATAGAGAAAAACAAGACAACATACATTAAACGACTGAGGATCACATACTAACAGACTTTCAAGTTGTTCAGAACACAACGAACTCTAGGAGATGCATGACCAATGAAAACAATGTGTTCTAAAATAGGCTCAAAATATCAAACATGTTTGATATCCTCCAACTGGATGGAATCACAGTATGAAGCCACAGAAATCTGAGTCTGTGCACATCATATACACTACGCATCTATCTGCAAAATCTGTCAACTTGGACTGTTTAAAACCTGCAGATTGGCTCTGACTTTTAACAACTAGCATTGATGTGTTTAGACTGCAAATTGGGCCAAAACATCAGGGAGAAAGTCATGTAGCAGACTCCAGCTTTAAATCAGAACAGAATGAACATCCGACCCCTGACCCTGGTGGATGTAACTGGTGGAAAGCACTAGGGTTTTTAATCTCAGAAGAAGAACATCAGTTAACAACATAATTAAATTAAACACTACACAAAAGATCAAAGACTGGGTTCTAAAATGAAGTATAATAAAGTAACCTTTCAGGCATGAGAGCAGGTGTGACGCAGGCAGCCAGCAGAATGTCCGTGAGTGTATCGTTCATGTCCTTCCTGCTGGTGCTCATGTACAGCTCTTCCAACTGACTGCTGATAGATGCCATGTTGGGCTGACTTAATCTGCCAAGCAAAAGGCGGATCATCAAACTGATCAACAAAAATGAAGCTTTTATGTAGTCATAGTACCTTCCACGGCACCTTACCTATTAATCAGACCTTTAACACGGCGCTTCAGTTTCTCCAGCTCAGCTTTGCGTTTGCTGTCCATGGTTTCTCGTAGGTGAGGTGGAACATATTTGCCCACAGTGGCAGAATTCTATAAAAAGAAGAAACCACAAATATCAGCTTCAAAACATACTTTTTGTGAGCATGCAATAGACTGAGTGGAGAGTAATGGCCAGTACACTAGAGCCGCTATAGCTGAATTGAGTTTTATAATTAATACATTTTTCAACATTAACACTGTTCATATTCTGTTTATTACTGAGAAGCTGCTTTAAAACAATCTGAATTTTCTCTATAAATAAAGGTGATTTGACTAATAGAAAACAAGACTTAACTATTATTTCAATAATAATGAAAGATTTACAATGACATACTAGTTCTTGGCTTTCAGGTGTGTATTGTTCAGATTCAACTTCCTCCCCATGATCATTTTCCTCTGATGCATCTGTGTGATCTTCCTCTTCTTCATCTCCTTCCACATAATCTTCTATCTGTGCGTCTTCTTCTACATCCTCCTCTTCTTCCATAATTGTGTCATCCTCTCCATCTCCTACCTCTTCATCAGCGTCATCTTCATCCTCACCGTTGTTCTCATCATCTGTCATTTGCCTGTCGCTGTCATCTTCTAACTCATCAAAGTTATCCTTCGCTTTGTCAACGTCCATTTCTTCATCACTCTCATCATACAGTCCTGTCGCAGATGCTCCAGGCTCAAGAATTCCTAAAATATAATCGAGACCATCGTTGGCGAATGACTGAGGCAGGCTCTTTTTGTTCTTTCTTTTATTCAGTCCAAGGCGTTTTTCTAATTTCTTTATTTCCTTGTCCTCTTCGATATTCGCCTCTAACAGAGCCCGCTTTCTGCTCTCGTGCAGACTAGATTTCGTTCTCTGCTTTGGCAGATTCTCGGGGAAATGGACTTTCCTTTTTGTTGTCTCTTCTACACCATCTTTCATATTAATATTGTCTTTATTTGTCTCCTGCTGTCTCTGAGCGGCATTTTTAAGATTTCCAATCGGCTTCGCAGCTGGTTTCTGTGCATTTTCTTCATTTTGCGCAGGTTCCTCCTCCTCGCTAGGCTTCAGGAGGGATTGACCCATGTAGTGACTTTTCATCTTAGATTTCTTTAACTTACGTTTCTCTTTGCGCAGCTCTTTTCTACTTTTCCTCTTTACGAAGGTTGCTCTTTGTTTGTTTTCATTTTCATCGAAGCCGCCTTTGCTCTTCACAAAGTTATTAACTGAATCCATGAATTTCTGAAGTTTCTCCTTGTGCATTTGCCTTCCACCTTTTCCTTTACTCTTGCGCTGCGCCTTTCCCTTCATTTTCAAAGCGAACTATATCTGACGGTGCATAAACTCTTTATTTATTGTCGATAGTTACGTGTTTACACACGGAAATTCGCTAAATATCGCATAAAATATGTTTAGAAAAAATAACACATGCAGAAGCTGGAGGCAGCCATTGATGTTGACTCGTCGTTAAGTGATCACGATATTACAGCAGAGAAAACACATTTGAGTGGCTTTATCGCCACCTAGAGTTGGAGCGTACTTGTTGAGAACCAAATTCTTCAATCATATGAATCGTTTAGTGTGTGTTTGTGTATGTGTGTGAGAGACAGAGCCTGATATATATGGAATATATAGCCATCTACTGGTTACACAACAGTATTACAGATAATAAATGGTGCATAAGGTATTTTTATTTAGTACTGTAAAATCCCTTAAAAAAATGATTTGTTTGAAATCAATATTTTAAGTCTTTAATTTGTTATGTGGGAGTTCAAAGCAGTTTGAATTGTTAGATTATAATACATTTCCTTTCTCCTTATCCAAGGAGTGGAGAAACTTTTCCATAAACAAAATTCTGATGCTGTCACAGAGGATGGAATGGTAGTAGAGATCCACTGTCCATATCAGACAAGAATCTTACTTTGTTCAGACTCATCACCTTTGAATGACTGAGATCTTGATCTTCAGACACCTGATATTATGCAAATATTTTAATTTATTTGGAGCTCTAGATTAAAACAAACACAGTTCACAAGTACACAAGAGGTTGCACTTTATTCTTATTAGTCTATGCTGATCTTGGATTAGCATACCAACAGCATATGAATGTTAAGGGGATATTTCACCCAAAAATAAAAATTCTCATATATTTTACTCACCCTGATGCTGTCCCAAATGCATTTAACTTTTTTTATTTTTTTATTTTACAAATAAACACTAATTAATATTTTTAGGAAAGTAATCCATCTCTGCAAGTGTAAAGAAAGAAAGTCATCTACATCTGGGATGGCATGAAGGTGAGTAAATGATGAGAGAATTTTCTTTTTTTTTTTTTGGGTGGACTATCCAGTCACTGTTTTGTTATTTCTACTGTAACAGAAACTATTCAAATGATCATTGTATCATTTAAAATGTATATGAATTTTAAATATGCATTCTGTATTTGTGCATTTTGTATAGTAATGTATAGAGAATACTGTGAATTACATGTATTGTATGCAGGTTATGTTTTCTGGATTCTGGTTTTTCATGTCATAACATAATTGCATCCAAGACTTTCACTTTGATACTTGTGTATATGCTGTAGTGACAATAAAGAATGTACATTTATTTGAATTAATTCATATTTTCAATTACATTAATTCAACTGGTTTTATAAGTCACAATTGAAATTATTCAATTATTCAATATATATATTGTTAAAAATGTATTTCCAATTTTAAATGTTAGAAGATAATATTAACTAAATGAAATAACTAAATAAAATTATTAGCATGATAAAAAAAAATGGCAACAAGAACATTATTTGTGTGAAATATGTAATGAAATGCCCTTAGAGGTATGTATCATCTGACAGCAAGACACGATTGTAATTTTCATATTTTTTAAATTCCTCTTAATTAAGTGATCATTAATTGTGATGGTGTAAATGCATATGCTAACAATGAGTAGTGTGATGGCCATGGTTGCCAACCCTGATTACCTGGTTACAATGCAGAAGAATCATCAGGAATAAACAAATATTCTCCGAAAACATTGGACACTATACATATTTTCAGTATTATATACAGTACTTTAATGTACAATTACACCTGAATAGACTGAATAGATCTCTTGCGCTCCTAAAAGCTTCTGTCAACAATAGTAGTAGCAGCAGATAAATACAGATACAATTTTAAAAACAAAACTCATAACTTAATATCACTCAAATGAAATAGAAAGCTGTGCTTACAGACGCTTACATCCACACTTGTAAACTGACTTCACTTCCAGGTCAAGAAGCTGTCAATCAAAAAACTCAGTAGCCAATGAGAACACACTGCTGCTAGCCCCGCCCCCACGAGAGATATGTGCCATATCGAAAACTCAGGGAGCGTAAACGAAAACTTCAGAAATAAAATGTAGATCAGCGAAGTCCAGATCAGCGAAAGAAAGATGTGAAAACAGTTAGCAAAACATGCAGTGTATTAAAAACGAAGTAAAAAAAATTGCCTGCGTTTAAAAAAAATTTTTTTTTAGTTTCACAGATATTTTATTCAGTTTCAATTTATATTTGCATTAGTTTCTTGAGAAGTTACGTTCATTATTATTGGCACAAAGATAATTCCATAGGATAGGCTATACTAATATTTGATGCTTACATTACACTAATTTTGAAAACAAATTATTATTATTATTATTTTACAATTAAGGTGTCCTTGTTACAGTGTAATTATATATTTGAGTTACATTAGGGTTAGGGTTACACTTAGGGTTTAGTTAACCCTATGGTGTTGTTTGATCCATGGGCGTAGGTTTAGGGGGGGACGCTAGGTACTAGTCCCAATCAATATTTTGAGATGACAAATTTGTCCCCACCAATATTTGGCAAGCTCCTTTGAACTGCTATTTGGATCTTTGCGCTGCTATTTGGATCGATTCCAACGGCCAAAACAACGACAGTACAAGAAACGCCGTAATTTGATTGGCGGCGGTGTATCTGACAGGCTACCCGCGCGGGCCGGGACTACTTTTGTGCTTGCACTGGCAGCGAGCGGGTGGTGTGTGTGTGTGTGTGTGTGTGTGTGTGCGCGCGCGCGTCGACGACGCCGACGGTAAGTTACCAGGGCTGTCTCTCTGCCACATACAAAGGCCAGAGTAAAACATTTTAATATTCCGTTTTTTGCCACTTTTTGTACTTTGTAGATAGATCAGCTATGCCACCCAAGAAGAAGAAAGGGGACATACGAAGCTTTTTCATAAAGCAGAGTGTAAGTAGGCAAAATAACTAGCCACACAAATAAACTAGCAGTAGTAGTGACTGACCAGGCTTTCAAATGCAGATTCTACTGTGGAAAATTGTATTGATTGGTGATAGTATGTGTTACCATGTTGTTACAGTTAAACCTAGCAGCAGCAATCTTTCAACTAAGGTTAAGAGTATTGATTAGGCTGTGCAGCACTGATAGACTCATAGAAGTCACGCTATTATGATAGAATGCTACGTTAGCAAGTCACTGAATGTTAATTAGCTGACCTTAACTTAGAATCTTGCAGTCAGCATAAACAGTGGATCTGAGACATTTTTCGTTTCTACATTCTATTTATGTAATGTATTTGTGAGTGAGTGTAGCCTAAGAATTTAATATTTAAGAATAGAATATATCAATAGAATTTGATATAGAATAGTAGATACAATTTTAGTATTAATGGAATACTGTAATCATGGATAATAATAATAATAATAGATAATAATAATGGATTTGTTGTGTTGAATGCATACTATGATACGTGTGTATTTTATTCATTTGTTCATTATTTAATTACATATAGAAAACTCATTCCAGGGGGAGGGGGAGGGGGATGTCCCCACCAAAGCTGAGGCCAAACCTACGCCCTTGGTTTGATCATTTTAAACCGAAAAAAAAAAGTGGACATTTTTAAAGTTGGTAGGTTACTTCATCAGTATGGTTACTTCAAACAGTTTAGAAGCAGATCTTCTAGAAGTGGTAAATGCCTCACTTCTCTCTGGGAGTTTTCCAAACTCCCTGAAAACTGCAGTTGTCAAGCCCCTCCTGAAAAAGAGCAATCTGGATAAGACCATATTAAGCAATAGACCGATCTCAAATCTTCCTTTCATAGGCAAACTCATTGAAAAAGTTATCTTCAATCAGCTGAACAAATTCTTAAGCTCGAATGGATACTTTGACAATTTTCAATCTGGTTTCCGACCGCACCACAGCACAGAGACAGCGCTCATAAAGATAATAAACGATATTCGCTTAAATACTGATTCAGGAAAATTATCAGTGCTGGTACTACTCGACCTCAGTGCTGCATTTGACACTGTCGATCACAACATACTTCTTGACAGGCTGGAAAACTGGGTGGGGCTTTCTGGGATAGTCCTAAAATGGTTCAGGTCATACTTAGATGGGAGAGGTTATTATGTGAGTATAGGAGACCATAAGTCTGAGTGGACATCCATGACATGCGGAGTCCCTCAAGGCTCAATTCTTACGCCACTCCTGTTCCACCTGTATATGCTCCAATGAGCCAAATAACGAGAAATAACCAAATTGCTTACCACAGCTATGCAGACGACACACAGCTCTACTTAGCCCTATCGCCCAACGATTACAGCCCCATTGACTCCTTGTGCCGATGCATTGACGAAGTCAACAGTTGGATGTGTCAAAACTTTCTTCAATTAAACAAAGACAAAACTGAAGTTATTGCGTTTGGAAACAAAGATGAAGTTCTCAAGGTGAACGCATACCTTCACTCTATAGGGGTCAAACAACTAAACATCAAGTCAGGAATCTTGGTGTGACACTAGAGTCAGACCTTAGTTTCAGTAGTCATGTCAAAGCAATAACTAAATCAGCATACTATCATCTGAAAAATTTTGCAAGAATTAGATGCTTTGTTTCCAGACAAGACTTAGAGAAACTTGTGCATGCTTTCATCACCAGCAGGGTGGATTATTGTAATGGACTCCTCACTGGCCTTCCCAAAAAGACCATAAGACAGTTGCAGCTCATACAGAACGCTGCCGCTAGGATTCTGAGCAGAACCCGGAAATATGAACATATCACACCAGTCCTCACTCCTCAGGTCTTTACACTGGCTCCCAGTTAGATTTAGGATTGATTTTAAAGTATTATTACTGGTATATAAATCATTCAATGGCCTAGGACCTCAATACATTGCAGATATGCTCACTGAATATAAACCCAACAGATCACTCAGATCATTAGGATCATATCAGCTAGAAATACCAAGGGTTCACTCTAAACATGGTGAGTCTGCTTTTAGCTATTATGCCAACCGCAGCTGGAACCAGCTTCCAGAAGAGATCAGATGTGCTCCTACAGTGGTCACATTCAAATCCAGACTCAAAACACTTCTGTTTAGCTGTGCATTTACTGAATGAGCACTCCCCCACCCCCACCATGCCGCTGTTCGTCCGACTGTTTGTACTGTACTGTATTTTACTCTATTTTTCTAAACTGTTTTAATTATTCTTATTTCTTTTAATTATTTTAATTTCTCCTATGTCAGCAGGGCATTTAGCCCGTAACTGTAAATGCCCACTCAGAAGGTGATAATGTGAAAGTGACGTGTATTAATGTGGGTTTGAAAGTAGAACAGTATTTAAATGACGATATTAAAGTTTTCGTCTGAGAAAGAATGTGAACGCAGTGCTAAAGAAAGTGAAAAGAACGTGTGAGTAAATGAGGGAGAAAAGAAAGTTAAAAGAAAGTTGATAGATGGAAGTCATAAGAAGATTGAAGGTTAAAAGAAGGTTGAAAGATTTAAGTCTTAAGGGAATCCTTTGAAGGAAAGATCTATAATAATATTCTTTTTTTATTTTTTAAAAGTACTGTATTTTATTTTATTTTTCTAAACTGTTTTAATTATTCTTATTTCTTTTCATTATTTTAATTTCTTCTATGTAAAGCACTTTGAATTGCCATTGTGTATGAAATGTGCTATATAAATAAACTTGCCTTGCCTTGCCTACGAAATGACTTTTATGACAGTCGCTATGTGACCATAAAAAAAAAAAGTCCTTGTATTGTTTACGATAAAAAATGACCGGCATATAGGAAATTAACGGCAAATACGCAAAAATACAAAAATACTGAGATTGTTTTTGTGTGTACAGTCTACAAATCATCCACGATGCAGAAAAAAGTGCACAGCAACTAATCTGCCTTCAAAAGATGGATATTAAAGGTCTATTTTAACATGAAATACTGCTTTATTGAAAATACAAAATATTAGCTTTTTTTTTCAATTGGAAAATGTATGATAATTATTGCATAAATATTAATTAGTACCATGAAATTCTCTCAAAATACAAAATATTATTGAACAAAAATATATTACATTGATTTTACTGAAAATAAAAAAAAGTTACATTTCAGGTGTTCGGTCACTTTTAACTGCGAACAACACAAGTGTGACCCCCAAATGAACAATACCAGAGTGTTATTTTTATGCATAATTTCCTGTTATTACTATAGTTAACTACATGTAACATGTGTAACAAGAACACTGTAAAATAAAGTGTTAACAATTATAATTATTATATTACTATTATTGACTAGACTGTGAGCCTGCAGGATGTTTACCCCAGATATCTGTGGTTATGTGTTTGGCCAAGCGAGAAAAAAACAGCAGTACGACAGGAAACGTCAGATGTGTCCAAAACAACGCTGAACAAATGCAGAAATATGTAATTCTTTCAAATTATTGAAGTCTATTCTCAGTGAGTAACAGCTGTGCACCTGTGTGCATACGCCCTCTTGTCCTGTCGTGTGTCGCTGAATAATGACGCAATATATTTTGACTGTGTTTTGATCTGTTATTTGGCGCTGAGACGCGACTGGATCTCTGTCAGTCGGTCGAGCTCTTCTCCTCGGGGCGGTCTGATTATCCCATAGATGCGCTTTCTCTTACAGTGAATGGACACGCCACAAAAATGTGTTGCTAATGAATGTGTTTCTGCAATATGAAGAATGGAAGAAGACGATGTGACGATCAGAGAGCAGAATTTCCACAGCCAAGTGCGCGAGTACATCGTGAGTACAGAGAGACCGTGTTTGCCTACCGTGTTGTTCTTTATCGCATTTAGCCTCCATTGCGTATATTTCTCGAAATGAAAATATAAATGTGTGTACTCTAATTGAAACTTTTGATAGTTTCTCTGTTGAAAATGTACTGTTTGTGAGTGAGGTTCATTAGGCTAGTTTGCTAGCCTGTTAGCTTTTAGTTAGCTAACGTTACATTATTGAGCTCATTGATCCCTTTCGGTGGCATTTTATTTATAAAAAAAAAAGCCAAAAGCTGTGGTTAAGTTATTCGTTGTAGTCTGTTATTGTATGCATGATGCTCTGTGAATGCTTTGTTTTTGTGACATGCATATTCCTGAATTTCTAGAATGAGAGTAGACGTAACGTTAACTGAGTTAACGTTAGACCAGTTGAGTGATCCTAACGGTTCTGCACTGACAGCTGGTTTACTGTTGTTGGTGTACATATAAGCTTTGCAGGTTTGCAGTATTTATTTTGGGTGTCTGGAAGTAATGTGTATCTCCTTCCACCGTAAGCAAACCTGTTCTCAAGATCTGCAAGTGATTAAATATCACGAATTAATCTGTCAATATACTAACTGGAATGTATGACTGAACAAATTTTGCAGCCTTTCCTTGTAAGAATAGCCAGAAAACTCTAGTGTGATCCCAGCTGGTCTCTGCCTTACAACACATGCAAAATAGAATGATTTAGTAATCAACGTTGTTCTTGATCCACACTTTAAAACAAGGAAGCAAGTTAGGCTATTATTTAGAAAGTGAAGCAATGAAATATGCGCAAGATTAGAAATTAAGTGTGATTCACTGTTGCAATTTTGACTCTTATTTTCATATTTGTCAATACATTTCATAGACTGACCTTTACATTTTACCACTAACTTTAGAGTGAAAATGTAGAAGCACGTGCAGTGTATTTAATAGTATAAATAATTTTCTAGAAGTTTCTAAACTGTCCTGTTTCTAATCTTGACTGACATTCAAGCATGACGTTGCTAATATACAACAATTTTGATATATTTTGGCCTTTACCACACAAAGAATCTTTATTTTCTAAAGCCAACCTTTATTTATTTAGGATTTAAAATGTAAAAGAATAATGGCATGTTTTTTTTTTAGCTTTTGTGTGTACAGTTTACAGTTTTATATATTTTTATGTTTTTAATATGCACTCATTGAGTCCGTGTGAGTGTACTTTGTTATTCAAGGATTTTGAGAGTGGTGATTGTGCTAAGATCTCAGCTTCAGAGTTTTTTTTAAAAGCAGAATTTAAGAATAAAATCCCCCTTTCACACAAAAACGATAACTATAAAGATATTAGCGTCCACACTAGCAGACAATATCGTTCTATTTATTCTAAGCGAGTGCTTGTCTGACATTGTAAATGCTCAAGCTCGTTACAGCTGGATGGATTCTTGATTTTATCGTTCATCAGCTGGATAAAATCATTCTGAAAGTGATTCCAACAATATCGTTTCTCTGTCCTGTTATCATTATAGCTGTGGCGTGAACATGCTTGTAATAGTCTTGGGAGGATCAGTTAGACATATCAGTAATGCTTTCCACCATATGGCATGCAATTTTATATCTAGCAAAAGCGTTTATGACGTTTAGCAGTCACAAAGTATCTGTTGTTGAAAATGTAAAATATTAATGAGTTGTAAATATTTTTTTACAGAAAGTATCAAATATAATTACAAATATAAATGTACATTTTGTTTTGTGGTGCAGACAGATTGTAGCATGTTGCTTTGCTGTTGCATGGATGTTCTGGGTGGATAATAATTTGTGGACTTTCCTTAGTAAGCATCACTAAATATGATAATAGCTTTAGATTGGCCTCTTTGGCTTGTACCTCAATAGACTGCCAGTCGGTGTTTGACATTATGGTTTTAAGGTTTAAGATTGCCTCACTATGCGAAGAGTTATCAAGCATATTATTTATGCTTTAATAGCAGTTATTTGTTAATCTAAAGCAGCTTAAAGTATGTTATTGCTGAGAAAATTCACCTGGAAGAAGTTTGACTGGAAGTTTAAAGTGACAGTCTTTTCTTCCCTATTGTGACATGTATTATATTTTGGATGCAGTCGTGGGCTCATGACTTAATGGTTAGAGAATCAGACTGGTAACCCGAATGTTGCGGCTTCAATTTCTCAATACCGGCAGGAAAATGTAGGTGAGGGAGTGAATGAACAGCGCTCTCTTTCACCTTCAATACCAACTGAGGTGCCCTTGAGCAAGGCACCTAACCCTCAGTCGCTCCCTGGGCACCGCACTGTGTGTGTTCACAGTTAGCAGTGTGTGTGTGGACACCACTCACTACTCTGCTCCTAATGTGTATGTGTATAGTTGATTGTATGTAATGCAGATCTCTGTTAGGGATCTGTAGTTCTGTGAGGCTACAAGCAAGGTGTAATATGAGTAAAAATTCACGCTTGAGCGGCATGTTTACATACGCAGATCCATCAGTCCCTCCTAAAATACACCCAGTGTCCTGGACACTCTGCTGATTCTTGCCATATCACATTAGCTACAGCTCTAAAGATTATAGATATAGCATATTTTTGATGAATAAAACAGAGGTAATACTTTATCATTTAATTGGGCTCTTACTGCTTGGAAATATTTTTTTGGATACAGGCAATACTTATACAGTATTGAATTATGTTGGGAATTAGAGCTGCACAATTCTGTATAAATTGAGAGATCATGATTTTCCCACGATTCTGTATAGACAACTAAACAAAATAACAATTAGGCTGCCAGACGTTCTGACAACTTTGCTGCCGTCTATTTAAAGTATATAAAGTCTATTTTATATACTATTTTTTTCAGATTAAGTATTTAATCTGAATTTTTAAAAAATCGGTTTGAATGAATGATTCAAAGACTCAATCATAAAGACTTTGCTTGTTTCATTACTGGATGAATCAGTGTTTTTGAATGAATCTCTTGAATGAATGATTCAATCACAAATAAAAAATGAATACAAAATTAAACAATCTTTTACTTGTCACCACCTTCTGGTGTAATGATGCAATTGATACAATCTTTATTTGAAGAATCAAGTTACTTTCAAAAGGTGATTTACTTTATTTTGATTCGCTACTGTAAACAGTAGTGTTCTAAACTAAAACTTTTATTCCACTACTGATAATTTGAATTGTGTGGTTGAAAAGACTGTTTGTGAAGCTGTTTCATATCTATACATGACAACCGCTCTCTCTGGCTCAGTGGCAGCCCCGACACAGATTTGGGTGTTCGCTGTGATCGTACTTGTCAAAGATTTAGACATGGCTGAATCATTTAGGAGTAAGATTGCGTGGGAGTTTGAATCGATCTTTTAATGATTTATTGTGCAGCTCTATTGGGAATCCATTCAGGACACAGAGCACACACAATCTGTCTTGGGTTACATTTTCTAGACCACTGAATTTCAGTTAGGTACTACTACCTTTTAGTTAAACGGGCCTTGAATGTAAAGTTTACAGTGTAAAAACCCTTGCAGAACTTCAGTGTTTGGAAACTCATTCATCTCCTTCATCTTTTTCTAGGTCTGCTTCCTCCTGTTTGCAGTATTATACATTGTGTCGTACTGCGTCATCTCCCTCTACAAGAGGAAAAGTGGTAAGTATATGACTAGACTAATCCATTTGTTGTTACTGATCAAACTGTTGCACCATACAAATGCAGTTGTATTTATAATATCTACTATGAATAAATACAGCTTTTTACTTTTGAGATATTATAATATGTTATAGATAAGTTTTCCAGTCATATATTTGACTCTCACAGGTTCATGATGTCCTGTGAGTAGGGTTGGGTACCGTTCACATTTTAACCGTTACCGGTACCTGAAATTCGGTGCCAGTACCCAACGGCACCTTTTTCCGGTAATTTACACATGTTTACCTCAATAACTGTAAAGAAACTAAGTCATTTGTAGAAGTGTTATTGACATTATGCCAGAGCTGCCTTGGTCATTTTAGTAATAATAAAAATATATATATTCTATGTTTTGCTTTCCACAAATTCTGTGTTGTGCATTTTCTAGTAATCAAATAGACATAAAACATTTATTTAATTGATCTTTTATATGAACTTAACTTTTTTGTCAAACAACATGCGGCACAACTGAGCTTTATACGGTTAAAATTACAACACAGATGAAAAAGTGTGATTATTCCTTAAAAAAATATTTTTAATAATAATTTATTATTAATAATTTATTCACGTGTGTGTGTGTGTGTGAGGTAAATGAAACCGCCTTCACTTAGTTTGACGGGTTGTGGTGAAGACCTGTGGTGAAGTCACACGTGCTTCAGTGTGTGTGTGTGAGGTAAATGAAACCGCGTTCACACAGAGACACGCAGAACATGCAGGATTCGTATTTAAATAATCTTACTCTCGCACCCAGATGCGTTCTCAGGTACTGAAATTTGGCAACGATTTAATGTGAATCGGTAGTACCGACGTAATACGGTCAGTGCCATTTAAAAGTACTGAGTTCGGTACCCAACCCTACCTGTGAGTTCTTGAGATTTAGATCAAATTCCTAGATGACAAAATAACAGTTTGATTGCTTGCTTGCACACTTTTAAGGGGTTTACTTTACACCTTCTATAACTCCATAATGCAAGTTGCAACGCCTTACAGTTATGTTTTAATGTATGCACATTCCCAAGTATCATCCAACTCCATAACACAAGAAGCTGCCACCTCCAACCTTTCAATCCTGACACAGACAGTTATGAGTTCTTGAGAAGGTCACGTCCTCCCATAGCATATGTAACGTCGACTAACCCTTGTGGAAAGCGTCAATCACAGCAAAAACCAGGCTGTTCTTAAGCCTTGTATCTTAATAAATGAACAGATGAGCTTAGATGCATTTGTAAAGCCAAATGACCCCAGGCCTCATGTAGAGTCTTTTAAAGGAGTCTGAATAATAGAGAGTGGTGCAGGTATGATGTTAGAACCTGGAAGACTAATTCTTTCGAGGGAACAGCGACGAATTAGACTTCCGGCTTCTGACGTCATACCTGCACCACTCTATTTAGTGATGCTGTTCTATGCTTTTTGTCCATCTCTCTCACCCTTTTCTTTCTTTCTTCTTTTGTTGCCATTTTTTCAATCTGTTCCTCTCCCCCTTGCTTTGATTCTTGACAGCCTCCATCTGGCCGATTAATTGTAAAGGTTTATTCACTTGTTTGTGATTTATGATTAACCAGTTTTCATGTAGCTTTCAGTTAAATGAAGAGAGATCATGCTTTAGACATCTTAAACCATCTGTCACGTCTCTGTGCCCTCCGTAGCTAGAGCTATTTGTGTCGCAAGTTCACAGTAAAGAACTTTACACTAGATCATAAAACAGCTGGCTGACATTTTTTTCATTGATAAAGATTGTCAGAGCATCATAGCTCTAAACAACTAGAGGAACATAACATTTTTCAAAAATAAAAATGGCAAAACCAATGACTTTGCATCTGTGGTTATGCCTCTCAGATGACCAGGAAGATGAAGATGCCATTGTCAACAGAATATCGTGAGTATTATAATAATAATAATAATAATAATAACAAGTGCCAATGTTTTATGGTACACTAAAAGGATCCAGTTATATTAATATCAATGAAACTTTAGTTTAATAACATTTTTGTTATTAGATGTTCCACTGTACCTTGAGTTGTAGACAATTGTTTTCATCATGTACCATATTATTATTATTATGCCATGATCTTAAATGTGAAGTTAAAACTGATGTAAATGGTTCATTTAATTAATATAATAATGCATAAAATGTGCATGCTTCTTTCTTTCTTTCTTTCTTTCTTTCTTTCTTTCTTTCTTTCTTTCTTTCTTTCTTTCTTTCTTTCTTTCTTTCTTTCTTTCTTTCTTTCTTTCTTTCTTTCTTTCTTTCTTTCTTTCTTTCTTTCTTTCTTTCTTTCTTTCTTTCTTTCTTTCTTTCTTTCTTTCTTTCTTTCTTTCTTTCTTTCTTTCTTTCTTTCTTTCTTTCTTTCTCAGTATGTACCTGTGTACATTCACATTGGCAGTGTCTGGAGGGGCTGTCCTCCTCTTACCATTTTCTATAATCAGTTATGAGATCCTGCTGTCCCTTCCAAAAAACTACTATATACAATGGCTCAATGGATCACTCATTCATGGTCAGTATCACGCCTTTTTCACTGTATTTTTACACGTCACTTTACAAGTATGCATGCATACATAAGTTTATTTCCTTTTTGTCTGTCATGCATTAGGTGACTTTCACAGACTGTTGTGGAAATTAAATGCTACTTGTGTGCTATTCTCCTTAAAACACAGCCCATTTTATTTGCCCTTGCATTTAAAAAAAAAAAAAAAAAAGATTAGCTAAAATGACTTTTCTGCACTGGAAAATATTTAGAGTATATCATTTTGTTGTGTTATCACATTGTTCTGAGTCCATACTTCTCCCATTTATAGTCCTTTTATTACAGTTGAAGTATTTTTCTCTTTAGTTTCAGCCATGGCCACAAGGTGGTGTCATATGTCTGTTATTTGTGTGGATGGTTCTCTGTGCAGTTTTTGGGTTGTTTCACATGATGAGAACATTTGGGGCTTTTGGAACTTTTGAAACTTGAACTTTTTTCATTTTCTTAATTGATTTTGAAAGGGGAAATCTTTGGGATGGATTTAAACATGGCAAAAAGTGTTAAACTGCACTAACTAAAAGCACAATCAAATTAGACATAATATTTACTGAACAAGGAATGCAGGGGATGTTTTCCAAATGCTGTTATTATATAAAATGATATTGATCAGGTTAGTTAGCTGAACTTAAAGTTGAATGAACAGATTTCTCTTTGTTCAGGCCTGTGGAACCTGGTGTCCCTCTTCTCAAATCTCTGTCTCTTTGTGCTGATGCCTTTTGCCTATTTCTTCCTGGAGTCTGAGGGCTTTGCTGGTTCGAAAAAGGTATGTGGTAATGTGTGTTTGTCTGTGTTCTCCAAGCTTGAGGCTTTGTTTATATACAATGGCCAAGGACATATAAGATTCTAAAGATATTTTTACACATTTGTACAAACCAATACTCCCAGCACACCCAAGTTTGTGCACTTACTCACCCTCGCTTACCCAAACACACACACACACACACATGGTTTTATGTGTGACCATTTTAATTTCAGCCACTCCCCCACCCTAAAAAGATAAAAGTTCAAAAGCAGAGCGGTCTTATGTCTCCAGCTCATTCAACCTTATGTTATTAGTCACTCAAAGAAGGGCTGTCACCGGTGCTCATAGAGACCGTAAACCAGCAAACACACACCGTCACAATAGAGCGTGCAGATAAAAATGAAAGGGTGGGAGGGAATGCATCACGTTGCCCTCTGTCTTACTCTCATCACAGTTTGAAGTCGCTCCTGGTTTATGTCCCTTCTGGCAAAGCTACATAAAGATTAGTTGCTACTGTAGTTTATGAGGGCAGCACTCATTTGTACGGGAGCAAGGCGTACTGCTTCATTTTGTCTCGTTTGCACCATGACTGTTTCTGGCCATTGATCAACCAGAAACACAGGAGAAAGGGAAGCACTGCTTTATGTTGGCCTACACGTCTCGGAATGACCAGTGGAGAGTATGTATGTGCGCACATGTAGCAAAAAGAGAGGAAATGATCAGAAACTGCCGCTTGTATGAAAGCCCCCTGCTGATACAGGGAAGGGTTAAGTCGTCAACTGCAGAAGCCCATAAAATCAAGATTTCATGTTTTCTTTTTAAGTATAAAGTCAAATGGCCTGCTTGTGCCAGCCTCCATGTTAGATGGTTAAACAGGGACGTATATATGGCAAGTTACATTCAGTAACTGGAGGAAATGAAACTGGGTAGTTTGTTAAAAGCTTGTGTGAGCTGTAGCTGGTGCGTTTTATGGACCAGTGTTTGTATTAGTACTTCATCAAATGTAATAAACAAAACCAACAATATCTGTGGAGAAAAAAAGTGTGTGTGACTGGACTGTTTTTCTTTCTATATCCACTTTCTGACTGCCAGTCAAAAGTTTGAAATGATTAAGATTTTTTTTAAATGCTTTTTGAAGAAGTCTCTGGTATTCATTATAAACAACATACGTCAAGCCAAAATGAATTTATTTAAAGTGAAATTGAAAAGCATTGGGCTCACCTCTCTCATTGGGCAACTATCCAAATGTTTCTATATTTGCCATGTAACATTTGGTTGCTAAACTGTTATTCATCATCTAGCTAAACAAGGCTTTGCAATCTAGAATCCACGTAAAACAGCATCCTTCACATGCGCAAAAATGTGTTTGGTTGGGCACTGGGCACACTGATTTTACAGCAGACCATTTAAACTATGCACTGCAGTGTAACTTTTATGTTTGGTTGACTGCATCTTAGTTTGACGATGAACGGCTGAAATGTCAAGTTAACGCTAGACTATGTTGTGTGTGCGAGGCGCCTGCGCGATCAGTTGAATTTAATAAAATAAAAAGATATAAAGAAACAAATACAATGCGCTAGAGTGTCATAAAAACAAGTGCCACAGTTTTTTCTTTTGTTAATCTGTTAATTAAGTTAAATATACTTCATGTTGTCCTATTTAATGAATTCCTTTTACTTAATTTTACTCAGTTTTTCTCCGTTCAAACAAGTGCTGCTGGTGCGTGATGTGACGATGTGTGAATCCTCATGTTCTGCTGCTATTTGTGCATGTAAAGCTAAACCCCATTTGTGGAATTTTTAATGGGTCACAGACACCCATGTAATCTAATTTAATCTAATCTTAACAGTTAATGCTCGACTAATGAGCTTCAGTTGTCTGTCAAAATAATCAAAATGGTCAAAATTCTCTCGTAACATTTCTCCTCCAGATTTACTATGCTGCACGCAAGTTCACACTAACTCAAAAACCTGCGAACACGAGCTGAGACCTGACGTGAGATATGATCCTAGCCTCCGGTCGTACGTTCGTTTCGTAAATGAGGCCCAGTGTGTTTGATGCTACTTGCGTCCACTGACTAGCCAATAAAAATGCAACATGAAATGGCATATTGATCAACATGACATGGTGCTAAAACTTAAAACTACTCTTTTCACCTCTTTTCTCTAGCCAAGAACACATCCATATTCTCCTCATTCGCTTCCTCCTCTTTTTTTTTTTCTTCAGCGCATATACTACAGCTACCACAATTGCCAAAGTGTGATTAATCTTGCTCAATTTGTTTACCACTAGTGCATGCTGATGACATTTTATTCTTCTATACTAACTTGCGTCGTAGCCTATGATTCAATAGGTCATCATCGTACAGTCTACATGCATGTCGTACCCAATTTTATTAGATCTATGTCGTACATTGTAATTTGTAATGATTTTTTAGGATTGCCGAAATCACACAGTCTGTAGCAGGCATTATAAGGGTGCTTTGGATGGAAAGATGCATAGCCTAGGCCTGCAGTTCTGATTCATGTACAACAGATGGCAGGATTATGATTTCAGTAAGCATGAACCAGATGCCCTCAGTCAGTATCACATTTAAAAAAAACCTATGAAGAGCTACTTATGGCCTCCTAACTCTCTACGATGCACCTGGGGATAGGACTAGTAAAATCTATTGGTTATTATCGCTATGCAAAAGGACTCTAACTTAACTGACTCCTTAGGAATCACATGAATCTTTAACATAATGATCACGTTTGTGTGTGTGTGTGTGTGTGTGTGTGTGTCAGTGTGTGTCAGTCTCTTCCTTTGTAGTCTGTCCACAATAGGACTGATATTTATTTTTGAGATGTGATTCTCGCTCCCAGGCTTTGCTTGCTAAGGCCATGACACTGTGTATTTACTCTGCCTGCGCCCCATTCTATACCCGTTTCTATGACAACATATGAGTTTCTCTATTTTGACGGGAAAAGGCGCAACACTGGATTGGATAATATCCTCCATAGTCAAACCTTAGAAAGCGTATTTCTTGTGAGGTTTACTTGAATGCAAATGAATGTGTGTTGTTCACTACCATCAGCACTGTGTGTGTAATAGTTTGGCTCTGTTACACTAGATGCCTCGACGTGTGTTTTAGTGTGTTTGAACAACACGCTGAAAAATGATTGCCTGCTTCCCTTCTCTATTCATTTCTGATTTGTATCACTCTTAAACATTTTCTTGGCTTTTAACATCTTGCTGTTTGTGTTCTTGACAAACCCCAGATTAGTTCAGAAGCCGTTCTCAAAGGTCTTATTTGTTAGACACCTCATGCTAACAAGAAAAAGATGGTGACACTGTAGGAAGAGGGATAAAAAGAAAAGAAAACACACCCACAAACTTCAAAAGTACTGAAGTGCCTTCCTCAAGTCATATATCCTGTTTTCTCGTCATTTTGACGGGCTTCTAATGTATTAGTCAGAATGGCACATCAATGGCCTGTGTGTGTGTTGATATACAGTGATTCATGTCCCCTGCGTGTTCTGCGCTCTGTTTTGTGTCTCTGACACTGCTCTTGGTGTAGCAGGCTTAAAGAGAAGGTAATGACTACTGTTCATGCTAAGCCTTTATTGATGAGAGTTAGTAGTTCATGGAGGGGAAATCGTAGTAGACAGGGAAAAACACTGCATGTTTGTGAACGTGCCTGTTGTTCTCTCTGTTTTGCAAGGTCAGATCTGTTTTAAGAATTTTGTCTAACTTCGTAGAGGTTCTTCTCTTTTTTTTTTCTTTGTTCTCTCTCTCTCTCTCTCTCTCTCTCTCTCTCTCTCTCTCTCTCTCTCTCTCTCTCTCTCTCTCTCTCTCTCTCTCTCTCTCTCTCTCTCTCTCTCTCTCTCTCTCTCTCTCTCTCTCTCTCTCTCTCTCTCTCTCTCTCTCTCTCTCTCTGAGCTTGACATCCACTAAGCTTGTGAAGACCATGTGAAATTATGCATTTTTTTAGTTTTCCATTTATGCTTGTTACACAGACAGTCATTTTG